>NW_023270825.1:55335215-55548972 GCF_011800145.1 Mirounga leonina | reverse complement strand
GGCTCTTTCCATAATTTAACTATTGTTGGTAATGCTGCTATAAACATCGAGGTGCATGTGTCCCTTCAAATCAGTATTTTTGTATCCTTTGAGTAAATACCTAGTACTGTGATTGTTCAATCATAAGATAGTTCTATTTTTAACTTTTTGAGGAACCTCCATACTGTTTTCCAGAACAGCCCCTACAGTTTTCATTCCCACCAACAGTGTCAGAGGGTTCCCCTTTCTCCACATCCTCACCAATATCTGTTGTTTCTTGTGTTATTAATTTTAGCCATTCTGACTGGTGTAAGGTGGTATCTCATTGTAGCTCAAATGAAATGATCTTTTAATAAAGGGACTACTTAGACACAATGATTGAAGAACAAACAAGGGATGATAATGTACCCAGAGACCAGCAACAACAGGAAACTCTTAAGGGAAGGCAGTGTGCTCAAGCACCAGGTGAGAGCTGCAGCTTAGGGAGGTGGGGGATGGGGGGTATCTGCCTGGAGCAGTGATCTTGAGGGCTGCAGTCAAGATAATGACAAGGGACACTGAAGCAGGGAGTGGGAGAGAAACATCCTGCTGGATCTCTGCTTGTGTTTCCCTCCTGCCTACTCCAACCAAAGCCAGCAAGAAAGAGAATCTGGGTGATACCTTCAAGAGGCTCAACCTCTAGGGACACAGCAGAGGAGGAGAAAGCAGATAGGGAGAGGCAAACAAAACAGAACCAGAACATTCACTGACAAGGTTAGGGGAAAGAGCAATGAACTCCCACAGCCCATGGGGTCGTGCCATCAAATGTTAGCTATTTGTCCTATTTCTTTCAGGGTTTACCATTAGTATTTTTGCATTTCTAGTCACCTTATCCTCCCTCGGGGGGCTTTCCTTTCAGCATTTCCCTCAAGTGTCATCTTTTATATGTCCATCCTGAATCACTCTTAGCAGGCAAATGTAGCAACTTGTGGAGAGAAGAAGGAGGAACAGGCGCAAGAGGGAGAGGAGGGAGAAGGAGATGAGGTGCAGGAGGGGCAGAGGGGACAAGAAAGAAGATTTCTGTCTTCTGAGAAGACAGAAAGAAAGAACAAATTATATGAATTATATGAATCCCTTCTTAATGTGGCTCATGTTTACCTATTCCTCTTTTTATTTTTTTTCAGTATTTCTTTTTAAATTTTTTTTTTTAAATTTTATCTTATTATGTTATGTTAGTCACCATACATTACATCATTAGTTTTTGATGTAGTGTTCCATGATTCATTGTTTGCATATTCCTCTTTTTAAATATACTACTGCTTCTACATTTGTGACTAGAGAAGGATTAAATATCCAAGTAGCTTTTCAGGAAGGCTTCAATTATTTTTTCTTTTTCTCATTTTTCAAACTCCCTTTTTTACCTTTACTGCTGAACACCACCTTGACTGAGTAAAGATTAAAGGTTTCATAAGCTTTCCTGTAACATTCCTGGATCTTGTTGTAATGTCTGTTGGCATCTAATCATGGGGAAAGTCTGAGGCAAGCTTTATTTCTTTGGAGAATGACCTGTTATTATTTCTGGATAAATTTTAAGATTTTCGTCTTTCCTTGAATTTAGTAATTTCATCAAGTCTAAATTCAATCTTTTCAACTATTTCTTTGTTATTTTTTTACTTTTTCCACAATATATCTTTTCAGTTTCAGATGTTCCTGATATATATATATATATATATGATATATCATATATATATGATAATAAATATATTTTTTTCTTTTTTTCTTCCTTCAAAAATAGTAAACATGCATATTTGATCTTTGTTGATTTTTTCCATATGTGTTTTCTCTAAATCATGCTTATATTTCACCTCTTTTTCATCTTATTATTTGACACATTACTGATGCTCACAATGGTGAGAGGCTGCCTAAAAGGAGCTATTACAACTGAGTAAGAAGGTTTTGAGTTTGTGAAAAGATGCATGCTGGGGTCTGTTAGGACAAAGGATGTATGAAAATTCCCTTCCCAAACGAAAACAAACTAACAAGCATTAAAAAAAAAATTGCACATGTGAAGTCCTCACAGACTTAAAAGGATGAGAGAATGACCCAAAAGAACCCATGATACCCAGGAAAGAAAGATCAGGATTTAATATGTGACAAAGTCAAGAAAGAGCAAAGCCAAATTCATCAAGTAAGAAATTTTAGGTCTCTCCTACCTCTTTGTTCTAGTACTCAGACAATTTTATATGAATGACACCATTCTGATAACTTGAACTGTTTTGCCTTTAGGTAATATTAAATTTTCTAGTTAGTACTTAAAATATCCTTTCTCATGAAATCATTAAAACTCCAAACAATTTAAAATTAAGTCCTCTCCTTAATATCATGGTTAAACATGTATTCTAAATTATCTCTGAATTTTACATCAAGATTGTTACATCAAAATTGCTAGATTTTCCCTATTTTTCTATTTCACACAATAGCTAGCCTATAGTACTGCTAATTAGGCTAATTATTATGTCTAGTGCTCTGAATAATTCTTCTTGGTCTCTCTTTTTTTAAAGATTTTATGTATTCATTTGACAGAGAGAGAGACAGTGAGAGAGGGAACACAAGCAGGGGGAGTGGGAGAGGGAGAAGCAGGCTTTCCGCTGAGCAGGGAGCCTGATGCAGGGCTCGATGCGGGGCTCGATGGGGGGCTCGATCCCAGGACCCTGAGCTGAAGGCAGATGCTTAACGACTGAGCCACCCAGCCCCTCTTTTTGGTTTCTTAAAAACACAAATTGGTTCTTTCTATAAACCAGATCTACCTATTCAACTATTATCTACAATTAATAATAAATCTGACTGCTTTACAATTATAGCTAATATTTACATAATGTTTACTCTATGCCAGGGACTCTTGTGTGTTCTTTATATTTAATTTTTATAACAGTCCTATAGGACAAGATCTAAGAAGAGTTGCATTTTATATATGACAATTTGAGGCACAGAAATTTTTATGATTGATTCCTGGCCACATACCTCATAAGAAATACACCCAAGATTTAGGCTCAGATAGTTGGACTCCAAAATTGTCTTTCAACTAATATATTATTCCTCTTTAAGGCATGGGAGTAATAGAAAGTGAGGCCCATGAACAATCCACATTAAAATCCTCTGTGGTCCTTGGTAAATGTGCATTCCTGGGTTCTTCTGCTTCCATATATGTTCAGTAATCATTTAAAAAGGAAATGTGGGTGATTCTAAGAGACCCTACCATTTCAAAACCATTGAAATTATAACTATTCTTATGTGTATTTTCTTTGAGCATAAATTCAAAGCAGAGCAGATGATATCCTTGATTTTCAAGCTATTTGATAACACTCTAATTTTCTTTGCTTTGTGATGTTTTATGCTAATTGAGATGATTTCTGTTTTCACAAATCCTATTGAGTATTCTTATATTTTATCTACATATTCCACAAATAATCAAACAATTAACATATTATCTGAGAAAACTAAAGATGCCTTTGAGGGAATGAAAATTGGTGCAGCCACTGTGGAAAACAGTATGGAGTTTCCTCAAAAAATTAAAAGTAGAACAACTCTATGATCTGGGAATTGCACTATTGGGTATTTACCCCAAAAATGCAAAAGCATTAATTCAAAGAGATACATGCACCCCTATGTTTATTGCAGCATTACTTACAATAGCCAAACTATGGAAGCAACCCAGTGTCCATCGATAGATGAATGGATAAAGAAAAGGTGGTGTATATATACAATGGGATATTATTATAAAAAAGAATGAAATCTTGCCATTTGCAACAACATGGATAGAGCTAGAGAGTATAATGCTAAGTGAAATAAGTCAGAGAAAGACAAATATCATATGATCTCACCTATATGTAGAATTTAAGAAACAAAAGAGCAAAGGAAAAAAAGAGAGAATGAGAGACAAACCAAGAAACAGACTTTTAACAAAATGATGGCTACCAGAGGGGAGGTGGGTGAGGGGATGGGGGAGACAGGGTATGGAGATTAAAGAGTACACTTATCATGATGAAAAAAATAAATAAAATAAAATGAAATGAAAATATAAAAAATAAAAAACAAAATGAAACCAAAAATATCTTTGACTACAACTAAAAAAATAAACAACAAAACAACCCGTCAATGGCTGAGATTAACGAAGCTTTATTTATTTGGAATCAAATTCTCCCTTTCCCCTATGCCTTTCTTAACATGTTAACTTTGATGTTCATAGTTTTCATTTCATGTATTTAAGATGGCAACTGGACCTGGAGGCTCATAACTACATTCCATGCAGGAGAAATGGAAAGAAATATGTTTCATTTAAAAAATTAAAATAAAAAATTAAAGAGGGACACTTTTCCCAAGGACTCCCAACTGCTTCATACTGTCCTAAACTCTGTTACATGGACATCATTCATTGGTTAGCAGGTGCTAGAGGAATTGTATTTAGGTGTTTACTCGACCACCAACAGTGAAGGCCAAAGTCAACCCCTGTA
Organism: Mirounga leonina; assembly: GCF_011800145.1. NCBI lineage: Eukaryota > Metazoa > Chordata > Mammalia > Carnivora > Phocidae > Mirounga > Mirounga leonina. The sequence goes on along the minus strand of NW_023270825.1, from coordinate 55,544,503 downwards.
GCTATGCGTTGACTATATTAATTTTTCCCCTATACATACAACATACCGTCTCCTTGATCTATCATTCAGTTCCTGTACCTGACTTGAAACTGGAATCTCTCCATCATATGTGGACGTTGTTTCTTAGGGTCTGGTAGGTAACCTGCTACCTAAAATGCAATTTGTTCAACTAACTCACATAATATATAGTGGTACCAAAGGAAGAGGAAAAAATCACCTTTATTCCTGAGGAGTGAAGGGGAGACCCTGAAGTAATCACTCATCTGTGAGGAATACTTGCTCTTTTAGCCACTATGAAAGCCCTGTTTTTCTTTTGGAAGAATCCTACTATGCTTTACTACGCCTCATTATCACTTCTGAGCAGATCCCATGGGGAAGTACACTTCTTGCAGGCTATATAGGTTTAACAGCTAATTTTAAGTTGGTAGAATTTGGGGTCTTATAAATTGCTGTAGGGATTGAGCAATTACAGGTTGTTATAGGCCATATCTGAAGTTTCATATTGACAAGAGTTCCCTCAAAACTTGTAAAGATAACCAATTAGCTTCCAGTTGTGTGACTGTGTCTCTAAACACAGCCAGCATCTTACATCAACATAGACTCTAAGTCTGAAGATTATAGTATTTCATTTCCTGGGCTCTGTGTTCTGCCTGTCTGTTACCCCCTAGATTAACGGCTACCGCCTTGACCTTACCATTCCACTTTTCCCCTATAAACAATAGTTTTGTGCTTTCTCTCCACTATTTCATTTGAAAGAACAACCTTAGTGGATGGTGCTTTAAAAAGTGTGGGGTTCCAGTTGTATATCCTTTTTTAAAAAATTTTATTATGTTATGTTAATCACCATACATTACATCATTAGTTTTTGATGTAGTGTTCCATGATTCATTGTTTGCATATAACATCCAGTGCTCCATTCAATACGTGCCCTCTTGGGGCGCCTGGGTGGCTCAGTCATTAAGCATCTGCCTTCGGCTCAGGTCATGATCCCAGGGTCCTGGGATCGAGCCTGAATCAGGCTCCCCACTCCGCGGGAAGCCTGCTTCTCCCTCTCCCACTCCCCGCCCCGCTTGTGTTCCCTCTCTCACTGTCTTTCTCTCTGTCAAATAAATAAAACCTTTTAAAAAAAAGATACATGCCCTCTTTAATACCCATCACCAGACTAACCCATCCCCCCACCCCCCTCCCCTCCAGTTGTATATCCTTTAAAGCTGTTGCTTGACATTTTCAACTTCTAATCAAATCAGTAAGTACAGAAGCATGTGGATTTTTCAAGCTACCAAGCTCTGTCCTAGGGAACTCTCAGAAAAGTTTGATTTCAGGCTGTTAAGAAGAGAGTGCCTCTCTTAACAAAGCTGATTTTATTCCCTGCCACCTCCCCTGGAAGTCAGGTTAATTCTGGTTTCAGTTCACTCATCTTTTCTCAGACTTTACTGACAGCCACACAAAATTATCAAAAGCATAATAACACAGTAATTTTTTTATCAGTTTCTTGTTTTTTTATACTACTTCCTCTAAATATGGTGTCACTGAGTACATGGTCTGCATCTCAATGAATAGAACAAGTGATCCTTGACCAAGTATTTTGCCATCACATAATAGGGAGCTGAATAGCTTTCCAACTTGCAATGGGTAGGTACTCATCTCCAGTGATTATTAACAGAGTAAACCAGTATCATTCATTTGCCTTATTGTCCAGTACATATTGAACACTTTTCTATAGTTTGGGAACATTTCCTCCTTATCTCCCCAAGGTAGAAACTAGAACATTTGTTTCCCCACACTTCTTTGCAGCTTAGGCACTAGCAGGTGATGGAGACTATAGACATGCAAAAACAAAAATGATGCTGAAACAGGACCCCTGGGTGGCTCAGTCAGTTAAGCATCTACCTTTGGCTCAGAAATATTTCTTTCCATTTCTCCTGCATGGAATGAAGTTATGAGTCTCTTTCTTTCTCTCTGTCTCTCTCTCTCAAATAAATAAAAAAATTTTAAAAAATGGTGCCGAAGGAAGCTGGAAACAGAAGCATTCCTATTCTGTAGTTATGAGTGGTTGCAAGATTGCTTTCATGAGGCACAGTGGCTTTGTTGCTCGCAGCAATAGCAGTTGCTGAAGATTATGTTCATGGCAGGAATATAGACACTTCCTGGCTACTGCATTCACAGTGGCAAAGGTATTGGTGACCTCGTGCCAATTATGCAAAATAGATTAAGGCATGATTTCTAGAAATCTAGCCTCAAGCATGTTTCTCAAGCCCTCCCAATATTCCAGTATAACTCCCCTTCCTTTTACTGCATTCCATTTCCACTTTTTTTCCCTCTGGTTTCTTCAAATTAAGGACACTGATAGATAGAAGGGCATTACATTCTAATGAGATACATGCTTGGAAGCACCAAACATAACTAAGTAAGAATATAAGTGTAAGTATATATTTATTAGATGATTAAAAAAGTGTGTGAGTGTGTGTTTGTATACCTGCTGTGTGTTTAATCCCATTCATCATATGTTGTAAATGCCATTTAATTTGTTTCATAATATCCATACAGAGATATACCTGTGTGCACACAAGCATATGCACACACATTCTACGTACAAACACACACACACACAACATGAAGTTATGAGGTCTTAAAGTACTGGAGTATTCCAAAACGATGCTGGAGGAAAATTGAAGAGCACTTGATTATTTCTGATTTCATTGTTGAAAAAATTGTACATGTTTACAATCTACCAAAACTATGGCTAAATATAATTTGATCCTTTTTGATAGTTTCTATTTTGGTATGTTTTAAATTCAACCTGTGTAATTTATTAGATTGTTTTTGCTTACACCTGAAAATTGTGGTAGTACACAGCAATCTTCAAGTTAAGGTCATTTTGAGTTGAAATAGACAATGTTAAAATTATACTTATCTAAAGCATAGGACAGCTATTAAAACCATTCTACTTTCTAGGAAAAAAAAAACATTGAATTTCTTATAAATATTAAATGGCTTTTGAAAAATACTCACCAGTAGGAGGAACAAATTATTAAAAGGAAGCTATAACATTATAATAGCATTCTATTGATCATCTTTTAGTTTATTATAGAACTAAAAAGAAGGGAAAAAAAACTTAAGCAGTGCCTTGTATTAAGAAATATGTGTATTTATCATCTGTATAAAGTAACTCTAAGATGTTTGAAATGTTTACAAAGCTATTATTTTCAAAAAATCTCACCTTTGCCTGTGTTTCCAGATTTGGGAATATTCAGAACAGAATTTGTATTTCCTTGATGCAGGCTTACTTTCTACCAGCTGAAAAATCATATTTAGGATATTTGATTTTCATACACATAGGAAATATCTTTTCAGACACTCCTTCCCAAAGTATCACTATTGTCAGGGAATTGATCAACTGATTTAAAATACAGTCATAAAAGAAGGGGAATATTAATAATATTAGTAACATAAAGATAGTTATCTTCTCTATTGTCCTTAAGAATATAAAAAGCTACACTGATCCTAGGATTGCTTGCCTTTCAATGCATTACGTATCCTAAAATATAGCACAATGTAAAATTTAATCATAATGTTAAATCAGAACACTTTGTTAAGGATTTTTGTGGGTTTTGGCTGCTATTATATATAATTTGGTTAGTTTACCCAGAAACGTCAAATTTTGCTAATCATCTCTCCTACCCTCAAGATTCTCAAGGAAGGACACTGCAGGGTGGCAGGAGCTAAGAGGGCAGCATAGTAGGAAGATCCAAGTCTTGCTTCTCCCTTGAGCATAGCTAGATAACTATTGAATCATTCTACATGCTTGAGAAATCACCCTGAGGACTGATAGAACAAACTGCACAAAGAAGTAGAGAAGAGGCTCCTTTGAGAAGGTAGGAAGTGTGAAGATGTGGTTTGGGGGAGAGACAGATCATGGGTGTTACGGAGGTGAGTGAGCCCTGGTTGCAGAGAAAGGCAAGAGAGAGTGGAGCAAATGGAGATAAGCACACACTTCCCCACTGGCTGGGAAAATGAGAGGGGCTGATTTTTGTGGGTTTTTGCAACCAGTGGGGCTCAAAGACGAGAGTTTCAGAGGTCCCCAAGCTTGGCTATAATAGAGACCTCGAGTGGAGGCAGGCAAATGACCTTGAAGACTGTGCGATCTGAGGATCACCTAAGTGACAGAGGGAAAGACTGTTCTATTTGGAGTGCATCTGTGAGAGGTGGCATTGCCCCTCTGGGGACAAAACAACTCATGGGCATCATTTCCCTCTTCCACCCCTCAGCATAGGCATAGAGACACGGCTGAGGGCAGCTAACTGGGACACTGGCTGTTTTGCCTGCTGGTTTCAAATCCCATGCCCCTGCACTCTGGTGCTACTGCCCTTCTGGATCAAACCTGCATCAGGCCCAGCATGGTGAGACGCTTTCCCAGAGGACCAGCACAGGTCCCCACCACCCCAGGTCCCTGAAGTCTGGAATTTTGAGTCAGCAGCCTGGCTAGGGTAGAGCCCAGGGTGCTCTGCACTGCTCCAGGCAGGCAGGCAGCCCAGAGACAGACAGTGTGAAATCAGTGATCTGAAAAATGCCTGTGATGCATGAAGGGGAAATTGTTCACTCTGCTGAGAGTGCTTCCTTGAGAGGAGCAGGCACAGACTGGTGCCATTTCCCTCCCCTGCCCCTCAGCATAAACCAACTTCAACACGGTGCTAGCACTGACTAATTGCCTTACACCAAATCCTGTCTCACTGTGCTCTGCTGGTACTGTTTTTCTAGGGCAAGTGTGCCTAACAACCACCCATCAGGCGCCACACCCAGAAAATAAGCACAAACCCTGCGTGCGTGACGTGTACTGATCATAGCGTTCTGCAAAGCCTCAGTTCTAGTGGAAATAGCATCAGGTCTCTTTTAGCAAGCAGACCTAGTTAAACTTGTCACACTTCTGGCCAAGGTCCAAACAGTCCCCACTGTAGGCAAGGAGAAACTCTGCAGAGGACTGACCTGAGGGAAAGAGCAGCCAAAACACAGCAGCAAAGTGCACACGGCATACACCAGAAACACTTCCTGAAGCACCAGGCCCTGAACAGTATATGACCTCTTCTTCATAAAGCCATTACTCTCAGGAGCAGGAAACGTAACAGGGTTTCTTAACACGTAGAAGACAGAGACCTAGAAAAATGCTGAAACAGAGAAATTCATCTCAAAAGAAAGAACAAGAAGTCAGGGATCTAATCAGAACAGATATAAGTAATATGCCTGATGCAGAATTTAAAGCAACAATTATAAGGATGCTAGCTGGGCTTGAAAATAGCACAGAAAACATAAGGGATACCCTTACCACAGACATAAAGGAGCTTAAAGCCAATCAAGCCAAAATTAAAAAAAAAAATGTAAAAAAAGTGATTCAAAACTGACTAGATATAATGGCCACAAAGATGGAAGAAGTAGAGGAATGAGTAAGTGATATAGAAGACAGAATTATGGAAAATAAGGAAGCTCATCAAAAGAGGGAAAGAAAAATCCTGAAGCATGAAAGTAGACTTAGGACTCACTGGCTACACCAAGCATAATAACATTCGTATCGTAAGAGTCCCAGAAGAAGACAGAGAAAAGGGGGACAGACGGTTTATTTGAGCACAGTATAGCTGAAAACTTCCCTCATCTGGGGAAAGAAACAGACATCCAAATCAAGGAGGCACAGAGAACTCCCATCAAAATCAACAAAAGCAGGCCAACACCAAAACATATTACAGTTAATTGGAAAAATATAGAGATGAAGACAAAAATCCTAAAAGCAAGAAAAAAGAAGCCCCTGACTTATAAGGGAGGACCAATAATGCTAGCAACACATCTCTCCACAGAAAGTTGGCAAGCCAGAAGAAAGTGGCTGAATGGGAAAAATCTACAGCCAAGAATTTGGATATACCCAGGTCTGAGTTCCTGAGAAGAAACTTGTGAGTTGTATTGGTTTCCATAAGTAATTTGGAAGAATGGTACACAACTAATGAATCGTTGAACTCTACAGGAAAAATTAATGATGTACTATGTGTTGGCTAACTGAACATAATAAAAAAATTTTGGAAGAATGATTTCTTATTTTCTTGTTGTGTCTTTGTTGTTCTTAGTGTTTGTTTTCCCAGATGATTAGAGAGAGCGAAGAGGAGGCCAGAGAACACGGCTGAGTGGCTGGCTGTATTTTAATAACAGGGTCTATTATATACAATATTAGATACTTTAACTTTGCAGCAAAATAATCACTTTCTCCTCCTCAAAATTTGGTAAAGTCAGCCATACACAAAGACAATTTAAAAAGAAAAATTGAAACACATATTATATTATGATTATATGTATATTTACTTGATCCCCTTACTTGCTTATAAGAATTTACAGACCATTATATTTTAAATTGTCCTTTATTTCCTGAAGTACCAGGTACCTGTGCATGGTAATGGTTGAATAATTATTTGTCCAGTGGAATTATATATTGGACTTTATTCAAAATATATTTGGATTTTAAACATGGTAGTTTATAAGTTTTTTAAGTCAGTTTTCTTAGCAGTCAATAAAAAATATGGAAATAAATCAAGTGTTACAAAATTGTCAAATAGGTTTAAGATTTAAGTTTCCATGGTTCAGTACCTCTTTTTTATTCACCAGAAGGACATATCAACAAATATTTTTGTGGAGGGCATATGTGTGAAGTAGGTGTACATATGCATGTGCAGTAAGCATAGGTATGTTTGCAGCAGGAAGCTGTTTTTAATCTATGTATAACCATTCTCCCCTTTGGCCCATGCCCTGACTGATTCCTGCAGTTTTGGTAGGGCAGTCTTATCACCCTGATATCCTGGCCTCAAGGATGATATCACATCCTAATAAGCTATGCTTATTAGATTCTCTTACCAAGAATCTGTGTTTTGAATAAACATACCTAAGGGCAGAAGTCATCTGAAAAGCATACCAAAAGAGAAAAGTCTAAATAGATTTTCCAAATTCCTACACTATTAGAGACATATTATCAAATTGATTAATTTAGAATATTCAAAGAATTTTGTATACTCAGATTTTTCAACTTTCTATTTTGTTTGTATTTTTAACTCTACAAAAGCATAGAATACTTGAAAAGAGAAATGGATTTATTCTTCTTACATATTGTTACATATGCTGAAACAGAGAAATTCATCTCAAAGAAAGAACAAGAAGTCAGGGATCTACTCAGAACAGATATAAGTAATATGTTATGAATTCTTCATGATATGTTATGAATATGATGTTATGAATATGATATATATTTTGGAAAGAACTACTATAATTTGTTAAGAATGGCAAACTCTGGGGAATAGAATAATGCGTTTATCTTCATTTTTTTCAGTGTGGCCATAGGTTTTGCAATAGCATCCGTACATTTTTTTAAAAAAGATTTATTTATTTATTTGAGAGAGAGAGAGAGTGCACAGGCAAACATGCTGGGGGAGGGGCAAAGGGAAAGGGAGACAAGGAAACTCCCCACTGAGTGGGGAACCGGGTGTGGGGCTTGATCCCAGGACCCTGAGATCCTGACCTGAGCCCAAATCTAGTCAGATGCTTAACCAACTGAGCCACCCAGGCACCCCCCATCCATTACATTTTTATCTTGTTTAAAAAAATGGCATGATAGGGTTTTCTATATGCAATATGTAAGAAGAATAAATCCATTTCTCTTTTCAAGTATTCTATGCTTTTGTAGAGTTAAAAATACAAACAAAATAGAAAGTTGAAAAAATCTGAGTATATAAAATTCTTTGAATATTCTGAAGAGATTGTTATTATATAATTAATATGTAAAAACAAGTAGCTAAGTTAAACATGTGATAAATATTTTTAGTAAAGGAAGCAAATCCAGAACAATACTGCCATAAAAATACAAACAGTCTTTCTTGGTAACAGACTATTTGTTCAAATGAAAAGATTTTGATAAAAGTGGAATCACACTGTAGTTAAAGACATTCTCTCTATACAAAAATGGAATTTAACTGAATAGTTACAAGTATGAATTGAGAGTCGGAAATTATGAATTACCATGCCAGTTCTAACATTCACTGGCCATTTGATTAAAAAAAAAATAAAAAAAAAAAAAAAAAAAAAACTCTCTCAATTCATCTGAGTCTAAATTTCCTCACCCATGAAGTATATACTTACTAAATAATTTGATGTTTCAAAATAATAGCCTCTTGATAAATATTTGTTAAAACATAAATAGTTGGCCATAATTATAACATGCAGCAGAAACAAACCATACAGTTCCCTTTAAATTATCACTCAAAAGTCCTTAGAATAACAGCTTGCAGGTTTTTTTTTTTTAATTTCTAGTCAACCAGATATTAATCTTTCTGAAATGCACTTATGCAATATGATTCTTAGCACATTCAGTGTGAAGTATTCTATGCTGCTACAGGGTATATATTCAGTCTACAAAACAATGCTGGGTGAAAAAAGGGAGACCCTGGTATCTTGACCACATCATTTGGATTTTAGCCTCTGAAACATGGAACTGGAGCTGTGGTAGATGAAGAATGGTGACCATTTGTCTTTCCTGAGGAGATATCAGATATCCCAAATGATTGCGGACTAAGAAAAGAGGAACACCTGTTTTCTTGGACACATTTGTCTTGTGGGGCTTCTATCACATGGAGCTGGAGAATGAAAAAGAGGCCATGGATTGTGGCTTAAGTACTACAGACGTTTGATATTCTTACTGAGATTTAGTAGATTTTCCTGAATAAATATTTCTTTATTTGCCCTATGTCCCTTGAACAATTTCCACAGGTTTTAACATTTTTAATAATTAAAAAAATTATAAATATTTCATCAATTAGGATATTTTCACTGAGGAGTGTTTTGGTGATGCTCCTTATATCACAATTATGGACGTCATCTTTATCTTCTGCTTTATTTTGTTTCCATTTATATTTATTTTTGGATAATTTCTATTGAATGATATTCAGATTTACTAATTATTTTCTTGGCTCTGTGTTGAAATCCTAGAAGATCCTGTTGGAACATTCTTCATTTTTATATTTGTATTTTTTATTTTTTTGGTATTTATAATACATTATTTCTTAGAGTTTCCATTTCTCTGCTGAAATCACCCATCTGATCTTGCATGTGTTTTACTTTTTCCATTAGAGGCAACTTAATTTTAGATATCTTAAATTCCCTTTGTCATATTTGAGTCTGATTTTTGCTTTGCCTATTGGGTCTCATTTTTTTTTATATGCTTCATTTTTTTTAAATGTCAGACATCTAATATAAGACAGTAGAGACTGAGATAAATGTTTTTTTTATGTGTGGATATGGCACACTTTTCTTTCTATTAGGCCTTAAGGCAGGAGATTGAGTTAACCTAGTTGAGTCAGGGTTAAGTTCTGTTATTGTTATGATTTACCTCAGTAAACCACGCACTTCAGATTCCTCCAATGAGATCTGTGCTAAAAAAAAAAAAAAAAGAAGAAAGAACAAAAATGAAGACTAAAGCCAGCAGAATAAGGGAATAATAAAGATTAGAGCAGAAATAAATGATATAGAGTTGTGGGTTGATTCATAAGATTTTTTTTTCCCCTAAGAGTAAACTCTGCCTTCAGCTTCTATCTTTGTACTGTGAAAAGCACCTAACATGTATTGGATATCTAATTAATATTTTATGAGGAGGAAAGAAAAGAAGAAAGAGAGAGAGAGAAATGATTCTTCTATACATTGGCTTTGAAAAAATTGTCAATTTTATAACTACAGAAACAGGAAATAACTGGGTTTTTCCCTCCCATCCTTTTCTTTTTCTTTTTTTTTCTTGACCTCTGAGTTAGTAACAGGATAGACATCTCAGATTAAAAATTGGTAGGTTCTTTCCCCATTTACATCTCTAAATTTAGGGGCTTTCTTGGTCTCCAATATAATTCTTTTCCTTTAACCTTTCAATTGAAATATTTCCAAATTTGAAAAGTTCTAAAGTATAAAAAAGGGTGCAAATATACCATACATGCTCTCTCAGATTTCCTAATTTTTAACATTCACCACATTCATCTTATTATTTCTGTCAATGTATTGGTATAGAAATATTATCTATCTACCTTTCTACATACATACATACAAAATATTTTTCTGAAACACTTATGCTGCAGATATGATGCCAAGTTACTGGTTACTATTTAAGTGTGCTTTCCTAAAAACACCAATGTTTCCTTTTATCACAATAGTACAACCATCAAAATCAGGACATTTTCACTAGTAAAATTCTATTATCCATTCCAGGGATGTTAAAATGTTGCTGAGAATTCTAATTGATTTTGTAGGTTCAGCATCTATTCAAATTCATGCATTGCATTTAGCTGACATATCTCTTTAATATTCTTCAGTCTGGAACACTTCCTAAATTGTCCTTTGTCTTTTAGTACTTTGGCATTTTTGACTCAAACAGGCACTTAATTTGTAGAATGTCCCTCGACTCAAAGGTTCATCTGATCATTATTTGATTCAGTATACGCATCAACTTTAAAGGCCATGCCGTATATGTAATTATATTATCTACAAAATCATAATATTGCTTTAAAGATATACAAAATAAAGAAAATAGATAAGAGATATATACAGGAGAGTGACATTTATTTCATAAAATAATTACAAACTATTTATTTGTGGAATGCTTATAAATTTCTTCAAGTCAAACAACTAATCCTAATGGTAAAGACCAGACTTACTCATTCTACCTTATTTAGAGATAATGTCGTTTTCTTCCTCCAAATTTTCATATATATCAGGAGAACAGGACCAGTTTATTCCCTGTAGTTGTGAGAATAAAGTACCAATTCCCAGCTTGTAATTTTGAACCAAAGCTTTCATTCCTGCCTGGATGATGCCTTTCTCCTCACATACAGTTTTCTTAATTACCCTAAATGTAAGCTGGCTGTTTATATTTGGTAATCATTCAAAAGAAGTTCCTTAATCAAACTGCTCTTCATTTATGCTAAGATTGTAACAGTTTGTTATTTGCTCTGTTGGGAACTTTGAGATCTTTAGGTTTCTTATGATCACTATGCCAATTATTTTGCTGTAATTAAAGATAATGGAACTTTGATAATGACTTTGCCACCTATGATACTCAAGATAATAGGCTTGTGGAAAAATATCAATAGTTACATGACATTGTTTTGAATGGTAATTGATATAACTGTGGCATGCTAATATGAGCATAGCAGCTGTCTACTTCTTCAAGTGTAAGTGAACCCTAACCCCATGACAGCTGTGCTGGGTAAAGATGCTGAACATTAGTCTGACTCAAATATAAAACTACTTCAAAAACAGCTTGAGTCATCTATGACCTAGGAGTTCAGACTGAAAAAGAGCTCAGTAAAAACATGATAAATCAATACATTTTTTTTTGCATTGTCCACAAATACTCTCTAATTTGGTGCATTAAAAAAGAGGGTAAAATGTCATTCTGTTAATAGAAATCACTTTTGCATTGTATTTTGGTTTTGTTTTTTATCTTCTTGAATAAATGGAATTTTCAAAAACTGTTGTACATATTCTGAAGCATCACTTATTTCTCAGATGCTTTTTATTTTTTGATTAAAAAAAAGCTATAATCCCAACAGCATCTTTGCATGAAACATGGAAAATCTACAAGAAGTGGTTAAGAACGAATGTCAGAAGCTAGGTACATTTTAAGAAAGTTGTCAGTGAAGTACAATTTAGAACCAGGAATCTGATTTTGGAGACCATTTCTTCCCTTTTATTTTTCAACTTGCGTATACTATTTCATGTAAACCACCTTTTTGACATATGTTACGTCTACACTTTCCTTTACAAACACATATTCTTGCAAAGGAAGGCATTATTTTTTAATCTCCTCTTATCTCAAATAAAAAAGGCATTTCCTCTTGTAATCCTATTGAAAATATCTTATAATGAACTTTTTACTTTTAGATTAGATTTATTGTTCTTTTATCCCTTGTTTCCATGACATACAATATTTTTTCTGGGCCACATTTTCAAGTATCTATTGCAAACATTTATTTTGACAACCTTATAAAATATAGAAGAACTAATAAACACCAACATACTTTCTAGCATTTGTAGTACACTAACTTCAATTTTGTAAGTTACTTTTATAGTCTTCTTCATCCCTCAATTTCTTGGCTTCTCTCATCTGTACTTTTATGATATTAAGATAGAGAACATTAAATCTCTGTTCTATGATTATGAATAAATATACTAATCTTTGTCTAAAAGTTGGTTCTAAAGGCTAAGAAGGAATATATAGCATTTACCATATATTGAAATATATGATGTTCACTGTTGTATCAGACCACAAAATCTCAATGGAATATACCAATAAGCATTTATTCCTTGTTTATTCATCTACATGTTAACTAGAGTTCAGTGGAACATAGGTGGGCTCAGTTTGATCCAAGTCTTAAGTTCAGATTGGGCCCATTTCACATATCCTATTATAGCAAGGCTGGCTACCAAAGGAAGCGTTCTGTCATGGAGGTGGGGGAAATGTAAGAGGAAAATCTCTCAGGCAGGAAAACATATTTTTAAGATTTTTCTTTGTTATAGCTGCTAACATTGCATTAACCAAAGAAAATCACTTGGCCAAGTCCAAAATAAAGTGGTGTGAGACAAATTCTGACCTTGCTAAAGCAATACCAAGTATGTTAATGTATACTCTAAAATTGTGGTAAAAAAACAGGCCAATAATTCAATGTAACAAAATTGTATAATTGCATATTCAAGTAAAATGTTACAACTATATTTCCTTTCTATAGAACAACTTATTTTTTCATTTTTTCTTTAGTCATGCAATTTAATGCTTAAAGTAGTTGTGGCTATTCAAGTGTAATATCTATTTTGTAGAATTTTTTCCCTTGAATGAATCCAGACAATTTCAAGTATACAGTATGGTATTATTATAGTTACCATGTTGTACATTAGATCCTCAAATCTTATTTATCTTGTAACTAAAAGTTATGCATATGGGACTTCAAATTGATTTCTAAATAGAGTTGATGGAGAAAATCATGGTAACTACTAATAGCTTGATAGAAAAACAGCAAAACTGGAGGAGATAAGAAATCAAAATTATCTATTTAAATATGAAGAACATTAAATAAATGCTTTATACATATTGCTTTATTTAGTCTTTATTTTAACTTAGTTTATAAATAATTTATTTTTGAATGGATAAAGAAGATATATATGGTATATTTTTATATATGATATATACTTATATATGGTATATATAAAATGGAATATTACTCAGCCATAAAAAATGAAATCTTGCCATTCATGACAGAATGGATGAATGTAGAGGATATTATGCTAAGTGAAATAAGTCAGACAGAAAAAGGCAAATACCATATGACTTCACTTATATGTTGAATCTAAAAAACAAAGCAAATAAACAAACAAAATCAGAAATAGCCCCACAAATATAGAAAACAAACTGGTGGTTGCCAGAGGGGAGGAGATGGGGGAATGGGTGAAATAGGTGAAGAGGATAAAGAGATACAAAACTTGCAGTTATAAAATAAATAAGTCATAGGGATGAAAAATACAGCCTAAGCAACATAGCCAATAATATTGTAATGACTTTGTATGGTGACAAATGGTATCTACCTTTTTCATGGTGAGCATTTCGTACTGTATATAATTGTTGTGTCATTATGTTATATGCATGAAACTAGTATAATATTGTATATCAACTATACCTCAAAAGAATTTTTTTAATTAAAAAAATAAAGACTTTTGCAGAGTTTTGGATTCACAGCAAACTTGAGAGGAAGGGACAAAGATTTCCCATACACTCCCTGCATAGCTATAGATACACATGTGTAGACTCCCCCATTATCCCCTAGCAGAGTGCTACATTTGTTACAACTGACCAATCTACATGGGTGCATCATAATCACCCCAAAGTCTATAGTTTACATTAGGGCTTTTTCTTGATGTTTTACATTCTTTGTATAAAGATATATATCCATCTTTATGGTGTCATATAGAGTATTTTCTTTTTTTTTTCTTTTTTATTTATTTATTTATTTATTTTTTAATTCTTATGTTAATCCCCACACATTACATCATTAGTTTTAGATGAAGTGTTCCATGATTCATTGTTTGTGCACAACACCCAGTGCTCCATGCAGAATGTGCCCTCCTCAATACCCACCACCAGGCTAACCCATCCTCCCACCCCCCTCCCCTCTAGAACCCTCAGTTTGTTTTTCAGAGTCTATTGTCTCTCATGGTTCGTCTACCCCTCCGATTTCCCCTGCTTCATTCTTCCCCTCCCGCTACCTTCTTCTTCTTCTTCTTTTTTTTTTTCTTAACATATATTGCATTATTTGTTTCAGAAGTACAGATCTGAGATTCAACAGTCTTGCACAATTCACAGCGCTTACCAGAGCACATACCCTCCCCAGTGTCTATCACCCAGTCACCCCATCCCTACCACCCCACCCCCCACTCCAACAACACTCAGTTTGTTTCCTGCGATTAAGAATTCCTCATATCAGTGAGATCATATGATACATGTCTTTCTCTGTTTGACTTATTTCACTCAACATAATACCCTCCAGTTCCATCCACGTCGTTGCAAATGGCAAGATCTCATTCCTTTTGATGGCTGCATTATATTCCATTGTATATATATACCACCTCTTCTTTATCCATTCATCTGTCGATGGACATCTTGGCTCTTTCCACAGTTTGGCTATTGTGGACATTGCTGCTATAAACATCGGGGTGCACGTACCCCTTCGGATCCCTACTTTTGTATCTTTGGGGTAAATACCCAGTAGTGCAATTGCTGGATCATATAGTAGCTCTATTTTCAACTTTTTGAGGAACGTCCATACAGTTTTCCAGAGTGGCTGCACCAGCTTGCATTCCCACCAACAGTGTAGGAGGGTTCCCCTTTCTCCGCATCCCCGCCAACATCTGTCGTTTCCTGACTTGTTAATTTTAGCCATTCTGACTGGTGTGAGGTGGTATCTCATTGAGGTTTTGATTTGGATTTCCCTGATGCCCAGTGATATTGAGCACTTTTTCATGTGTCTGTTGGCCATTTGGATGTCTTCTTTGGAAAAATGTCTGTTCATATCTTCTGCCCATTTCTTGATTGGATTCTTTGTTCTTTGGGTGTTGAGTTATTTTCAATGCCCTAAAATTCTTTTGTGTTCTACTTATTCATCCTTCACCTCCCTGAACTCATGCCAACCATGGATCTTTTTAATGCCCCCATAGTTTTGCCTTTTTCAGAATATCATATAGTTGGAATCATACAGTATGTAGCCTTTTCAAACCGGCTTCTATGTAATATGAATTTAAGGTTCTTCTATATCTTTTCATGGCTTGATAGCTCATTTTTTTTTTTCAGCTCTGAATAATATTCCATTGTCTGGGTGTACCACAGTTCATCCATTCATGTACTAAATGACATCTTGGTTGCTTCCAAATTTCAACAATAATGAATAAAGCTACTATAAATATCCATATGCAGCCCTTTGTGTGGTTTTAAGTTTCAACTCCTTTGAAAAACTAAGGTGGGCAATTCCTGGATTATATGGTAAGAGTATGTTCAGTATTATAAGAAACTGTCAAACTATCTTCCAAAGTAAGTGTTCCATTTTGCATTCCCACCAGCAATGCAAGCATTTTGGTTGTTCCACAGTCTTGTCAACATGTGGTGTTGTCAGTGCTTTAGATTATGCCATTCTAAGGTGTGTGTAGTGGTATCCCAAATTTGTTATAATTTGCATTTCCTTAATGACATATGATGTGGGGCATCTTTTCATAATGCTTATTTGTCATCTGTATATCTTCTTTAGTGAAATGTTTTAGTTGCTTTGAGCTACTATGACAATTACCATAGATTGGGGGGCATATAAACAACAAAAATTGTTTTTCACCATTATGGAGGTTGGAAGTCCAGAATCATGCTCTAAGTTTTGTCTCTATAAAGCAGAATTTAACCAGAGAAAATGAGTAAGACAAAAAAAGTGTTTTGTTGTTTTTAGAAGAATCTGGATATTTTGCTAAATGGGGAATTGAGGAAAAGGAAAATATGATCTGTAATTACCTGTGGAAATTACCTATAATTATCTGCACATTGTATATGTGCAGAGTTGTATGTAATTGGTTTTATCACAGCAAGCAGTATGAGCTCTAGCTCATTCAAGTGTCAGGGTGGGCAGAGGCAGGTGGAAAGTAAATTATTTAAAGATAAGAAAGAATAATTCTTTTTAAAGATTTTATTTATTTGACAGAGAGAGAGAAAAAGCATGACCGGGGGAGGAGCAAAGGGAGAAACAGGCTCCCCACTGAGCAGGGAGTCCAATGCGGGGCTCCATTCCAGGATCGTGACCTGAACCGAAGGCAGACACTTAACCAACTGAGCCACCCAGTTTCCCCAAGAGAGAATAATTCTTAAAGTACTAACTTCAGAAAAAGTGAGAATAAATTCACTCTGAACTAGCAAGATAATTAAAAGGCTCAAAATCATGTAAGAGAGAGAATGATTAATAAAAATGCATTTTGTATGGGTTAGCCTGGTGGTGGGTGTTGAGGAGGGCACATTCTGCATGGAGCACAGGGTGTTATGCACAAACAATGAATCATGGAACACTACATCTAAAACTAATGATGTAATGTATGGGGATTAACATAAGAATAAAAAAAAGAAAAAAAATGCATTTTGTTGTTTGATATATCCATATTAAATAACATGGAAATTTAAAATAGTAACAACTTTAAGGTGAAGCGGGTCAGAAAATCTTCATGGAAAACATATTAAGGTTTATTTTTTAACAACTCTAACCATTTTATACTATCTCTATTTTTAATTCTCCATAAAGATTGAGATGGATGCACTTGTATAACATTTGCTTTTAGTTTTGCTTAAAAATAAATTTCTTGGTCATCCTTTAAATATACAGGTACACACATAAAATAATTAATTCTTACAAAATTATAGAGTTTAACTTGAAGTTAATTTGTTATAAACTAAGGAAATTTGAATTGAGACTGACTTTTTAATTCTTTAAAAAAAACTCATAAAATCTTAAAACTTGGATTAACTGGTTGGCCAATGAGCATTCATATTATATTTCCCAGAGAACTAATGGAAACACTAAAATTGAATTATAAAATTTCTAAAAATGGTGAGGCCATGAAATCTAAAAGAATAGACAAATTGATATGAAATTTAACCCAGAGAAATGTGGGTACTGTTTATGCATATATCTAGAGGCAGTTTTCACCTAGAAAACTATAAATTAAATTACACATAAAAAACTTGATCTAGACTTTGTCAGCCAATATAAACACATTAAAAGTCAAATAAGATAACAGGATTTGTGTCTGTCCGAAGATACTTAGTAACTATAGAGAAAAGACATTTCTGTCCCAAGATATTTAGTAACTACAGAGAAAAGACATTAACTTTAGAGTGGATAATTTTGGCAGAAACCTTCTTAACTGATTGATTGAAACTAACATCACCAGTAATAAGCTGGTGATAAAATATAACATGATGCCCTAAGAAGGACACATAATTTTTGTGGTACCCTGGAAAAATCTGTAACTTTAGTCCCATACTGTGAGAACTCCAGACAAATCTAATTTGAGGAATATTCAGCAAAATAATTAGTTATTGGACTTTGAAAGTGTTAAGATGATGAAACAAGGACATAATCAAGAACAGTTGACGATTGCATAAGACTAAGGAAAATAAAAGTGAACAAATACAGTGAATGAGATCTTGGAGCAAGGAGAAAAAAATAATGGAAACACTGGTGAAATTTTAGTATGGTCTTTAATTTTGATGCTGGTTGTGAAAATTTTACAAAATTATGTAAGATGTTAACTTTAGTGGAAGCTGAGTAAGAAATATATGGAAACTTTCTTCCTATTTTTATACTTTAAGTCTAAATACAGTTTAAAAAAAAAAAGGTATTTAGGGAGGGACAACTATAGGAATGGCAAAAAGATTAGATTTTGTCAGGAGTTGGTGTAAGGGTGGGATTGATTGCCAAATAGTAACAGGAGGGAGTTCCTTTTGATTGTGAAACTATCTTGATTATGATGATGGTTACATGACTTCTCTGCATTTGCCAAGATGCATTGAAAGGTAAAACAAAAATATTGCATTTTATTGTATATAATAATAAACAAACAGACATAAAAAGAAAAAAAAAACAAACAACCAAAGAAAACATTTGCAGCAAATATGATTTGTCAGTAATGAAAAATGAAAGAAGTGTTAATATAAAATCTCAGTACCTGAACAGCAATTTCCTTTCATTGCAAATGACAGCTAGAAAAATAACTGTGACAATTGTTCACTATCTGAGTTATTAATTAGGTATAATTTGAGTGAAATATAGTGATAGGATAATTTTAAATATAAATAATATTCAATTACTTAAAGATTTGGTTAGTCATGGTTGGTAAGTCATTGTATTTGACGAAGCATTTAAATATATTTATTATATCATGAAGCTATAAAATTAATCCATTAAGTCAGTTTCTTGAGTCTTCTGAATTTTATTTTACCAATTTTGAGGTAAATATAAGGTGAACTTCTAGTGTGTACCAGATTCTATGATATTGCATGGACTTACAATGGTGCTGGACAGAGGTAGATAAAAGTTAAAACTCTAAGTAGCCCACTAAGTTGATGAAAAGACTCCCTCGGCAAACAAGGAACTATGCAAAAAGATGTAACACACACACACACACACACACAACACACACACACACACACACACACTTGAGTTTGTGCCAGTTGACAGAATGAAAAAGTACCATGAAGTCAGAATTGAAAGTTTAGGCTGGTATCAAATTAGATAGTGGTGTTTGGACCTGGATAGTAGCCCCTGAAGCTGGGAATTGGGGTTGTAATGCACAGTAGAAGAAATAGTCTTCCACAGTGTGGCAAGACTTAGCACTCAGGCTCCTAGTTACATGTGTAACTCTAAATGGTCTGATGTTTCTACATAAAGGAAGTCACAACTACTTCACCCAATAGCTTTGTAGAAACAGTGTGCAGTATTACCGATAGTTTAAGATCTGGATGGGTTGAAATGTATTCTGTGAGAAAGCCCATATTAAAGTGTGCTGGATGTGTTCATTTTGCTCCTTGCAATACACTTTACCACAGCTTCCTTCTTGCTTTCTGCCCGAGAGACTAACGTGGGTGGACTACAGTAGGGGGGCCCTTCTCACTCCAACTTCTGGTAGCTGGAGTCCAGTGGAAAACTGGCTGAAGAGCACAGAGAGTGGGAAAAGTTAATTTAGGACATTTAATCCAATGGCTCATCTTTCAGAGTAGGACTGAGAAATTTAGAAAGAAAAAAAAAAGATATCCAGATAGCTTTGAATTTCAGATGAACAATGAATAATTTTTATTTTATTTTATTTTTTTATTTTTTAAAGATTTTATTTATTTGAGAGAGAGAATGAGATAGAGCATGAGAAGGGGGAGGGTCAGAGGGAGAAGCAGACTCCCCGCTGAGCAGGGAGCCCGATGCGGGACTCGATCCCGGGACTCCAGGATCATGACCTGAGCCGAAGGCAGTCGCTTAACCAACTGAGCCACCAAGGCGCCCAAACAATGAGTAATTTTTTAAAGTAAAAATATGCCCGTGTAATATTTGGGAAATACTTATACTAAAAAAAGAGTTGTTTATCTGAAATTCAAAGTTAACTGAGCATCCTGTCTCTTATCTGGCAACTCTACGTCAGTGTTGGCTTTGCAGAATCCCTGGAAAACTTTGTGATGTGATGGAAGTGTTAGCTAACCCTATAGAAACATTTTGTGATGTAAGTGTGTCAAATCAACACATTGAACTCCTTAAACTTATACAATACATCAATTATGTTTCAATAAAGCTGGGGAAAAAAAAGATGATGACTGTTTTCAAAGCAACCCCTACAAACAATTCCCTTATCAGGATTCTGGTGTTTTCAAATTCTTTTAACTCTGTTAGGGAATACCAATCTAGCTGTCTGATGAAAAAGATTCTCGTATTTTCTGGCAATATTATTAAGAAATGTTTGTAAGACATTGCATTTTAATAAAAAAATCCATTTTCTGTCCAAGTCCAAGTAAAGTAAAAAATTAGAAAATAAAAATGGTATTCTTAAACTTAAATTAGCCAACATTTTATAAATCTTGTATTTCTTTGATCTGATGGGTTGCTTTTGGCCCTAATTACAACGGGGTCATTTCTTTCAGTATCTCATTGACCGCTGACACTCTTTATATGAACTGATAAATGGACATCCTATGAATCTGGGAATACCACCCCCAACCTTAGATTCCATTTACTACAAGCTTGTAAGGCTCTGAGACCTCAAATTGGAGAGTCTTAAAATTTGCCTAGATGTAGACAATCTTGGCCTAAGGGCAGATAAATCAACACTTTCAAATCAAGACGATATTGGCACAAAATAAGCAATCTTCCGTCCATGATAACAGAAAAATTGTTTTGAGATCTGTGCTATTCTTTTCTGTTTATTTTGTTATAAATCTTCATATTTTGTTTAAATGAAGCTTAACAATTGTCTAAAAGGGTTTTTCAAAGTTATGTTATACATTGACACCTTTACCACACCCTTAACTCCCCTCGGCCTTTCTCTATCATGTGAAAAGGCCACTTATCTGTGAATTTATCTGAGTCTTTATGATTATTGAATCTATTTACTCTCACTTGTGCCCTTGATGAACACCTGATTTATGTTTCATTAAATACTATCAAAGGCAAATTCTCTACAACAGGTGTGTGTGTGTGTGTGTGTGTGTACTGGAATTATTCTCATATATCAACGCCAACTTTCAATCTTGCAATAATTGGATTCTCACCACAAATCACCAGAATGCTTCCGTATAAAACATTCCACCCCGTGGACATATCTGAGCCCACCAGGGCGGACAACTGATATAAGAGCTATTCTCACCACAGTAGCCAGTCTGTTCTTTTCAAAGATTCTCCAGCCTGCTTCTCAGGAATTATTCATTTCTACTAAGAGAATCTACTAATCTTGAGGATGGATAATTGGCTTATCCTTGATGCCAAAAAATGTACAATATATATTCCTCACCAGGGTATTAATTCTTAAGTGGAAAGAAGACTTTCAATTGACTACTATGGCATGCAACCTGTCTTGTGTTTATGCCACAGTTATTAGAAATTTCCATATATTAAAAATCCCTACCTCTCCAGGGGACCATGTTTCTATGGGAAATATACCTGGAAATCTCCAAATTAAGGTAAGCACAGAGTATTCAGGATTACTACTTAGAGAGATAATACATTTTTTTTTCATATGCACAATTTGGACTGTTTTTCCAAGAGCAAGAATAAAAGCAACAAGAAAAATTGAACCAGAATTTATTATTACCCTGGCAGAAGTTTAAAAAAAAATAAAGAAAATGGACTAATTTTATTCTAGAGGCCTAGTTTACATTTATTAACCAGGGCTCAAGCACTGCTCTGAATTATTTCTTCTGAGACAAGAGAGTTAATAGTTAATGGTTCATGTTGCATCAGTATAAATAGCACTGGTCAGGTGAAACAATATGCATCTAAACTTAAGGAAAAGGCCACCTGACTTCCTAAGATTAAACTCAACTGCTCATTAAGACATGTTATTACAGCCTAGGCTTACCAATTAGATATGTGTACTCATTTACTTTTAGAGGGACTCACAATCAATTTGCTTCTAATTATTTCTCTTATTTTGGTTGATTTTTACATCTAGTCAGTCTTAAATGTTAGTAATGAACCATTTCATATCAAATGATTTAAGAGCTCCTGATACAATAAAATAATAAAAGAATGCTAAGGAATTATTGTAGTCCAAATAAAAATAATATTCCTATAACATTCTGATAATAAGACCAGGATTTTTTTATTCATGTGTAATTAAAAATTATAATATTCAATCTTTCAAGTACAAATCAGTGTTTTTTAGTGTATTCACAAAGATATACAACCATGACCACTATCTATTTTCGAACACTTTCTATTTATATAAATTTTTGTATATATTCTTTAGAAAAATGTTTATTCAGATCTTTTGCCCACTTTAAAATTTGCTTATGGGTCTTTTCATTGTAGAGTGGTAGTTCTTTCTATATTCTAGGTTCTATATACTTTAATCAGTTATGTGATTACAAATATTTTTCCCATTTTATAGGATGGTTTTTCATTTCATCATAGTGCTTTTTGAAACACATTTTTTATTTCTATAAAGTTCAATATATATATGCTCTTTTCACCTGTGTTTTTTTCTGTAATATTTAAGAAGTCTTAGTCTAACTCAAGATAAGGAAGATTTACTCATATATTTTCTTCTAAGAGTTTCATACTTTTTTCTTATATTTGTGTTTGTGACTCATTTTTTTTTAAGGTAGGCACAGTGATGGCAGGTTTATGACTCATTTTGAGTTATTTTTTGTATTTGGTGGGAGGTAAGGATCTAGCTTCATGCTTCTACATATAGATATCCATTTGTCCCAGAACATGAGTCAAAAAGACCATTTTCCTCCATTAAGTTACCTTAGCTCCCTAGCTGAAAATCATTGGCCACTAACAACAGAGGGTCAAATTGTGTGAGGCCAAAATGAATAGAATTGCAAACAGAAATAGATGAATACACTATCATAGTTGAAGACTTCAAAACCCCTTTATAAGAAATGGATATATCCAGCAGGCAGGAAATCAGTAAGAACATAGGTGAATTCAACAATCAATAAACTGGATTTATTTGACGTCATTTTTTTCAAGCTAACATGGAACATTTATCTGGAGAACACAACATTCTGGACCATAAAACACAACTTAAAAAAAATTTACCTTTTTTTTTTTTTTTAAGAGAGACAGAGAGAGTAGGGGGGAGAAGCAGAGGGAGAGGGAGAGAGAGAATCTTAGGCAGGCTCCATGACCAGCACAGAGCCAGACACGGGGCTCGATCTCACAACCCTGAGATCATGACCTGAGCCAAAATCAAGAGTCGGATGTTTAACCAAATGAAGCACCCAGGCACCCCTACAACTTAAAAAATTTAAAAGAATAGAAATAATACAATTCTTTCAGATTATAATGGGGTTAAACTAGAAATTAGTAACAGAAAGATAACTAGAAAATCTCAGACTACATGGAGATGGAACAAGGCACTTTTAAATAAACTATGGGTCAAAGAAGAAATCTCAAGAGAAAATAAAAAAAAATATTTTGAACTCTGAAAATGGAAGCACAACTTGTCAAATTTGGAGGGTGCTGTGAAAGCAGTGCTTAGAGGGAACTTTGTATCACTGAATGCATATATTAGAAAAGAAGAAAATCAGTAATCTGAGTTTCTATCTTAGGAAACTAGAAAGAGAAGAGCAAATTAAATCTACAGTGAGCAGAACAAAATAAGAAGAATCAGAACAAAAATCAATGACATAGAAATCAGGAAATCAATAAAGAAAATCAATGAAACCAAAGTTGATTCCTTGAAAAGAGCAATAAAATTGATTGCTCTAGCCAGGCTATGAAATAAAGAGAGAAGACATAAAATAGTAATATAAATGAAAAAGTGGACATCACTCTAGAGCCTATGGACACTAAAATGATAATAAAGGAATACTTGAACAACTTTTTGCCTTCAAATTTGATGGCCTAGATGAGATGGACCAATTCCTTGGGCCCAGGAATGGACCAAGACACAATCTGCAGAAACACACACAAGAATAAATAAATAATATTAATCTATTAAAGAAATTGAATCAATAATTAATAACCTCATAACAGAAAGCATCAGATCCACATGGGTTCACTAGTGAATTCCATCAAATATTTAAGGAAGAAATTATACCAATTCTCTACAATTTCTTTCAGAGGATAGAAGCAGAGAGAATACTTTCTCATACTTTGAGGCCAGCATTATCCCAATAGCAAAACCAGGGAAAGACATTACAAGAAAAGAAAACTACATACCAATAAGTCTCATGAACTTAGATGCAAAAATCCTCAGCAAAACATTAGCAAATTGAATCCAATAATGTATAAAAGAATTATAGACCACAACCAATTGGTTCTTGCAGATACGCAAAGCTGGTTTAACCTTTGGAAATGAATTAATGTAATCTATCACATTAACAGGCTAAAAAAGAAAACTCACATGATCAAATCAATAAATGCAGAAAAAGCATTTGAGAAAATCCACAACCCATACATGAAAACATACAATAAGGTAGGAATACAAAGGAACTTCCTCAATGTGATAAAAAATATCTATCAAAAAACCTACAGCTAATATCATACCTAATGGTGAGAAACTCAAACATTTTCCACTAAGATCAACAAGGCAAGGATATCCCCTTTCATCGCTCCTTTTCAACACTGAACTAGAAGTCCTAACTAATACAATAAGACATATTTAAAAGCTGATTTAAAGCTTGTTTAAGTCTAATGTCTGGACTTCCTTGGAGACAGTTTCTATTGCCTCTTTTTTTAAATTAATAATTCACTAGTCGGTTCATTTACTAGAATTTCATCACAATGAAAGTGAAACTTGAAAGAGAGAGTAACTGATGTATGCAACCAATCATTTCATTTTTATAGTTAAATAGTTTGAATTATAAAACCAACCTATTCAGGGGATAGGCTGGCTCAGTGGGTAAAGCGTCAGACTCTTGATCTCGGGGTTGTGAATTCCAGTTCCACTTTGGGTGTAGAGATTACTTAAAAGTAAAATCTTAAACAACAACAACAACAACAAAAACAGCCTATTCAGATAATTTAGTACCTATGCTCTTCTCACTCAACTGCTAATTACACAACTGTTTTCTTTTTTTAAGATTTTATTTATTTATTTGACAGAGAGAGACATAGCAAGAGCAGGAACACAAGCAGGGGGAGTGGGAGAGGGAGAAGCAGGCTTCCTGAGGAGCAGGGAGCCCGATGCGGAGCTAGATCCCAGGACCCCGGGATCATGACCTGAGCGGAAGGCAGACACCTGAAGACTGAGCCCACCCAAGTGCCCCAATCACACAACTGTTTATCATTATTGGTATCAATTTCAATTCTGTGAACCATGCTTTTTTTTTTTTTTTTTCTGTGTAACATTTACTAAAGAAGAATCCTTTGTTAGGGATGAACTTTATTTTGTGATTTCCTGTGATAAAACAATGAGACCAGAATTATAGGGCATAAATCTTGTATTGCATAGCTTACAATGAAAGGAAATATTGAAGATGAAAATAAAGGTAAATTGCATATAAAATAAGAATTAATTTATTTTAACATAATATTTATGTGTATATTTTTATAAATTATGTGTATAAATTTATTTCAACATAATATTTATGTTGAAAATGTTATTTTCCTCATAAATTTCACATAATTTTCATTGAGCAAATCATAGCCAGGAAATTTTACTGTACCAGTAAAATGCCACTCTTAAAATGATAATAATTGAAATGCTTACTTAACAATAAGTGCAAATATTAAAAGTAGAAAGAGTAAGGAAAGAGTGATGCTTTCTAGTATCTTGACAATCCTTCCTCCAAATAAAGTAGCCTTCTACTTCTCCCAACCATATAATCTTATTATCTTCAGGTTTTAGTCAGTTGGGGCTACATCATGGCAATAATATGGATCCATGAACACAGGGGCATAATTACCTCACCAATATTAATTTTAAAATCTGCTAGCTGTGCGGTGTTCCTCATTAAATAATTATATATGTATACACACAAACACTAGAGTCTTCCCATTATCTCGCCTGTTACTTCTGAATGCTGCAGTGGATCTTGAGGTTTCTCTGTAACATTCTTTCCACCCTTCACCTATTGCGTAAGCACGTGGGTTGAATAGACATGACTATTCCCTTTATGATTTAAACCATTTGTGACAGTCCTATGCCTCTTGCCACCATTGATTTGATCCTATATCCCAAACCTAGAAAAATGATGTCTGTGTGACATTAGCCTAGGAACAGGAATTGATTCAGGTTTGGTTCAATGTACTTGAATTTCAGATAACTTGCTGGAACATTGACATTTCTTTTTTCATGATGTGATATGTAACTCGAAACCTGGGTCTCCTGAGACCATTCGCTTCTTTGAGGGAAGCCAGTTTGAGGATGAACCTGACATGGAGAGGAAAGAATATTGATACAAGCAGAAAGTAATAGGACAAGAATCTTGATTTAAGGAATAGAAAAAAGGTCTTTTGAAATCCTTTGCTCTTTTAGCTGGTTTTAGTTGCATGATTATTGAACCAACTTTTGAAGGTACCAGATACATAAATCACACATGATTGTTATTTTTTATGCAAACAAACATGTATATTTAAGAATACATCTTATATCCATTATCTACATAAAACTTCTGCCTTGACTGATAAACTTTGGCTAGGTTAAGAATAGGAATTCTATAGCACAGTCACAGTTGAGTTTCACACATCTTAATTCTAGTAAAGATCAAATTTGCACCAATAAAAAATAGCAGGCACCTAGTGGTACTTATTACTTGTATTAGTCAGTCATCAATACTGTAAATGATTTAGAGTTGTATGACATTTATCTGCTCCAAGGACTATTTAACCTGGTTGAAGAAATATCTGAGAGATTTTGTTCAAGAGCAAATATTTTTTATACTTATATAACTAATATGTAAGTTATATAGCTAATATTTCATACTAGTGTAACTGTGACCAAGCCCCAATTCACAAATTCTGTGTTGTTTTTCCTTCATGTAATCAATGTGTGCTTACACTCATTTATTTTGATATGAATGTCTATCTTATAAAATCATAATTATAATATTAAGAGGGATACATATGTTATAATTTGCTTTTATTAAAAATATACACATAAACACTTACTCATTAATATCTTGTTTTTTTAAAACTAAGCAAAAAGAAATTTAATTAAAATCTGGTTTCACTCATTTAAATTGAATATTCTTTTATTATGCTGTCAGTGTGGCTTCTCTAAATCAATACCTCTCAAGCTAGAGAGAAAAGAAAAATATGAAATGTTTAGAGGGATTCAGTTTCTAAAAAGTCTACTAAAATTGAATTTAAGTGCTACTTAACTAAAATTATTTGAAATTTTGAAAGATTACAGGTGATGGGCTATATTTTAAAGATTTATATTGTAAATACAAGTTCATTTGTTTGCTTGAGCTATATAATTGTTCAATGTCATTTATTTATTGGTTTTAACAAAAATTTATATTACATTTACTCTGTAAAGATTGCTGACATAGGAACTGGAAGTGCAGAATGGCATAGGACAGTCCTTGCTTTTAAAGGAATTATATTCTCTACTTGCTGTGAACTTTCCCAAGTACATGATCATCAATCACCAAGATGCTGCTCTATTTCTAAATGGTAATTTTTCCTTCTACCCTCTGGCCCCTTAGCCTGTGGTCAAATTGTCTCCCATCTGTACAATTGTCTACAATCATATGTCTCTGATTACATCTCTCTAGCACTATAGAAATTATAACCATATCAGTGGAAGCTAAAATGTAGTAAACTTTTTTTAAAAAAATGCACATTTTAATATATGATTGCATATAACATGGCTTTAGTTACAAGGTAGGAAAATATGTCTCTCACTAATTTTGGAGATTTAGCTGAATTTTTTAATGGCATTAATATATTTATTAATATAATAAATATTAAACAGCTACTATGTGATAAGCACTGTGCTAACTGTAAGCAAGTCTACTGACTGCGGAGAATTGTCTTTAAAAATCTAATCAAAGAGGAAAATACATACTTTTGGAAATCAAATAGTACAGAGATAATGACTTGCCCAAAGGAGGAGTCAGTTTGCATTATACAGATATTTCACACAGGGACAGAAAGTCTTATCTGGGTAAAACCACATGCATTGTATGTTTTTTTTTCCTCTGGCTTAAATGTATTCTTTGATATTTTGTGAATTAGTTTAGGAGGCCTTTGAAATGATGCATTTTAGAAAACATATTTTCCCTTTGTAGTTGCTCAAGATTTTTTTTTTTTAGTAGGGTCTATGCTCAGCGTGGAGACCAACATGGGGCTAGAACTCACAACCCTCATATCAAGACCTGAGCTGAGATCAAGAGTTGGACACTTAACTGACTGAGCCACCCAGGGTCCCCAAGATTTTGTTTTTTTATTAAAAAAGTATATTTTCTAAACATGTGTTAAGGAAATGCTGTTCATTGTTCTATTTTATATATTAATAGTATCAGTATCAGTTCTATTTTATATATTAATAGTATCAGCATGATGATAATAAGTATCCAGTATATAATTGTTTATATACAATTCAGATCACTTTCTAATATTTACATTATTACTGGAAAACTTTCTACCCAACAGTTCTAATTTTAAATTATGATTATGGTTTGGCTTATGGAAGCCAATATGCACTTGTAAGTGACATTAAATTTGAATCCACTAAAATAGTAAAAATTTTAATGAAACTCTTTGGATCATGCTACTTACAGAAAATATGTTCACCATATAGATATATAAAATGCATGTATGCATAATATCACCACCTTGACACAGATGCTTAAAATTTTAGTGGATATCCCCTTTTCCTTCCTTACAAAAATGAAAAATATATAGTGCTATATCTTGTTTTTATTTATTATATTTTGATGGCTGAAAAGTTATTCTTCAGTACTCCAAGGCATGGTTTCCTTGGATGCAGAAGATTATTTTATATAAATGTATTGTAATTTTGATTTTATTTCCAAATTTAGGGCAATTATGTTGTTTCCAACTTATTCTTTTGGGTAGATAGCTATGTTGTGAACAATCTATATGTAAGCCCTTGAAGAACTGTATTTTGCTTTAGTTAAGAGCTATTAAAAGTAGATATACTTTTGTAAGGATCATGAAACTTATCATCAAATTACCCACCAGACAGGTGTACTAATTTACAAATGGCACTCTATCAATGTATCAGTTGGGAAAAACTCAAGACTTATACAAATATAACCTGAAATTTTTCTGGTACAAAAAATTCAACATTATTTTATGAGTAGTCATTTCTTTGGGGCCATTGTCATCCAATCAGTCATTAAGGACTGAGTTTCTTCCTCTTTGGCATCTGTATCAAACAAGGTGGGAACTAGGAGAAACAATGACTGCTTTAAAAGCCTTAGCCTGGGGGTGCCTGGGTGGCTTAGTCAGTTAAGCGTCTGCTGGTGACAACAGACAACAGACAACCTAGGTGCAGACTGCTGTCTTCCTGCAATATTTTTACATGTTGAAAATGGTAACAGAGGTCTCTGGGATCGCTTTTATTTACTTTTAAGATGTATTTATTTATTATTTGAGAGAGAAAGAGTGTGTGTGTGCACAAGAGAGGGCAGGAGCAGAGGGAGATGGAGAGAGAGAATCCTCACACAGACTCCCTGTTGAGCGTGGAGCCAGCCTTGGACTCTGGGCTTGATCCCAGGACCCTGAGATCATGACCTGAGCCGAAACCAAAAGCCGGCCCCTTAACCAACTAAGCCCCCCAGGCACCCCCTCTGCGATCTCTTTTATAAGAGCACCAATCCCATTCTTGAGGACTCCACCTCATGATCTAATCACCCTCCTAAGGTCCCACCTCCTAATACCATCACATTGGTGATTAGGATTTCAATATATGAATTTCGGAGGCAACACAAACATTCAGGCCATAGCACCATTCATACATAACTATACTCTAACCACATGGACTTTCCTGTACTTCCTCACATATAACAATTTCTTTATTAGTGCCCCTGTATACATACTTCTGTTTGCCTAGAATATTCTCTCAGCCCGCTATTGCTCAAAGAAGCCTTTTGTGATCCACAGATCTTACAAAGTTTCCCTTGTACACTCTCCCTTGTGCACTTGTACCTTTTTTCCATATCACTTACAAAAGTATGGATTAGTTTTCTACACTGTCAATTACTGGGTGGCTTAAAACAACAGAAATTTATTATCTCACAGTTCTGGAACTTAGTGTTCTGAAGTCAATGTGTCTGCAGGATGAAGATGTCTCTGAAACTCTGAGAGGAGAAAGAGAATCCTTCACTGTCTCTTGTAGCATCTGGTATTTGTCTGCAATCCTTGGTGTTCCTTGGCTTGTAGATGCATCACTCCAAAATCTGCCTCCGCTGTTATGTGGCCATCCTCTCTTGGGTGTCTCTACTTCTGTCTCTTCTCTTCTAAGGGCCTAAGTCATTTTAGATGAGGGCCCACTCTAATTCAGTATGATTTTGACTTAATTATTCCTGCAATGACTCTATTTCCAAATAATGTCACATTCACGGTTATGGGGATGGGGGTTAGGACTTCAACATAATTTTGGGGGGATACAACTTCATCCGTGACAGTGTTTAATTATATTTTTCAAAGCTGGCCGTTTTTCTAATAGTTTGCCCCTTCATTGGCAGGAGTATCTGTTCTGTTCTCTTTCCATGTCCCAGCGCAAGTTCCCATGCACAGCCTAGGTCTTGTACATAAGAAATGTTCAAAACAAACACACAAACAAATGTTCAATACACAGTTAAACAAATGAATGTTACTTGCACTTTTTACCAACCTTGGAAAATCTCTCTAGAATTACATAGTAAGGCCAGGGCTTTGACTTCTATCCATAGATTATCACCTCTCACCTTCTCAAGAATTAATTTTCTGCAATTATCCTCTTTTTTTTTCTTTCTATATAACCAATTTCTTTTCCTCTATTAAGTTCTTCCCCTGGGATACAAATATATTCTAAAATTTATTATTCTTTTAAAATATAATTATAATTACCCTGATGTTTCATTCTGATGTGAAAGACAATCATTTTGTTGTTGTTGTAACTCAGTAAATAAAATATAGAAAAACTCCATCTACTCATAGATACCTTCCTTTCTTAGATAATATAAAGCACTTAGTTGACATTTTGTAAGAGATAGGGAATTTTCATCACTTCTCCAGTGAAAGTTTCTTGCTTCAGTATTATCAAACTTATACCTCCATGCTTGGATTTTATACATGTATGTATATATACACGATAAGTATCTATTGCAATGCTGAATCTACAGTGATCTGGTTTGGAGATTATATGACAATTAAACCTAAACTTTTAGTTTCAAAAATGCAATTGAAGAGACAAAATTATGACAATATGATCAGTTTTTGCACACCCAGAGGCAGAGACAACTATGTCGTGACAGCAGCAGTAATTGTGAGGTGACATCACCTAAAGCCACAACTCAATTTCCGAGGCATTAAAGTGTGGACAGCATGCCTCCTAAAATTGATGAACTGCAGCCAAAATAGGTAGATGAAAAATAACAGATTTCTAGAGAGAAAGAAAGAATAGAGAAGTATGTTCTGCATTCATGATTTGAAAATTTGGCTTGTTTTAGGAGAGAAAATTAATATCCTCCAACTAATTATTTGGTGGAATTCAGAATGCAGTGATACAGAGATAACTAAAACATGTAAAACATGTATAAAACATGCATATGGCACATTGAAATTGAGGCACAATAAATAGAAAGCTAGGAAGTTACAACTTGAAAGCTTAAAAATGGAAAAGAAAAATATACCATTAGAAGAAAAATGAGGAAAATATGATGTGCAGTGGGTTAAATTTGAATAGCTTTCACATTGTAAATGTCAAGATCTCAAGGCCACCGATCACTTGGGTGTCTGCCATTATGACCAAAAATTAGGTATGTAATTCATTTTTGGTCAGCGGGGATTCGTAAAAAGAGAATTGTAGTAAGTATGATCGAATTTCTTTTAGGAGCAGCAATACAAAATTGACAGAGGCTGGCTCTTGATGTAATTTTATAACCTTTAAAAAGGCTTTTGTTACTATGTTTTACAAAGGACTATAATATAATGGAAGAAAGTATGGCCTTGAAGAAAAGCCACTTGAATCTGTGAAAAGATGCTTTTTCTATCAAAGGAAATGGTACTTAATTGAAATGGTTTGGAACTGAATAGAATATTTGGGAACTTAAAATAGTTGAAATCCTAATTATTCCCTTTGCTTAACTGAACAATAATTTAAAAGAAATATCACACAAAAAAGATAGGCCATGTATATCCCTTACAAGGCTTGCATGCTGGGGCAAATGCAATTTAGTCATTCATAAAATGCTGTAATTCATTGAGATTTAAATTACGTTAAATTAATTAAATTAAGCATGAAATGATACTGACATTACATATATGAGCACTTCATATTGGAAATGCATGTTTTATTTTCATAGATATATACTCTTGGCAGAAAGGATACATCATTGTAAGATTGAGTCATAAGCTGTTTGCCCTTTTGCAACAAATAAATTTAAGGGGAAAAGCAGGCTAAACAAATATATATGTATGTATATTTATACATAAGAATGATTTGCAACTGCACTTACAAGAAAACAACAAAAGAAAAATTAAAAACTCATAGAATAGAAAAGAGTCATTTTGAAACCAAATTATCCCACTTGAGCTAAAGAAGTAACCCCCTCCTCCCCCAGAAGCTGTTGAACTTTGTTTTCTACCAGATCGTTTTCATTTTTTAATTAATTGATTTTATGGTTATATAACTTATATATGGAAAAAGCACAGATCTAAAGTACACCAGGCTTGGTATATATATGTATATTGGAAAAATGACTGCAAATTATCCCTCTCCCTGTAACCAAGCCTTTTGCAAATATGGTCCTACATTTACTCTGGGCTGGCTTTGGGATATTGCAACATGAGATACAAGTAGAGCTTTGAAAAGTGCTTTCTCCTGGGACTTGCTTGCTGGTCGCTTTTGGGAATCCTCAAACCACAATTGTGAGAGTTGTGACTTTGTTAAATTAGCATTTGTTAAATAGAGCCCCAGGGTGTCAGATGGTGAACCCTGGATCAACAAAGACCACAAGGGAAAATTAAAATAGAGAGAAGTTTATTACTCACAGGTCCTAGAGGAAGTACATGGCTGCCTGCAGGGGCCACTTAGACGTTCAGGGCAGGGTGCAGGCAGAAAGCCAGCAGCAGCACCTGGGACATACGTCTTTATTAGCATCTGAGAGTGGTGGAGTGCTTTTGGCTTTTGTGGGCTGAGGCCAGATTGTGAATTTGAACTGAAAGAGTGCGGTTTTGGCAAGTTCCAAGAGGGTCTTAAAGGATGCACAAAGAGAAGGAGCTGGGTGCAGCAAGTGTGCTCATCACCAGGGCATAAGAGAACTCACATCAGGAAGTGGCTTGTGACTTTGTAGGCTGTTATGTGAGGCATGCAATATAATGGAGTAGTTTAGTTAAACTCTCAGCCATGAGGAGGTAAGTCTAACCTGTTGGATGATGATCAACATGTTGGTCAAGTCATCTCCTTTCTGCTGGCTGAAACCTAACCAACTACCAGCTTTGTGAGCATTGTCATCTTACACATCTGGTTCAAGCCAGGACTCCAGCTGCCCTCAAGTATTGGTTGAGTTGATCCATATCATAACCTCCATGGTGACATACAGATAGATGGCTTCATGAGTGTGTCACTGTGCAGAGCTCTGTGATGGTAAAAGGTTAAGAATCTTATTCTTGGGGTTTAATATTTCGTGGTTGCTGTCTTGAAATTCCTCATAATTGTATCTTTGAATTTGTGTTTTGTAAGTAAAGTCCCGTGGGACAATGGAGCATGCAGGAGGGCTTGGATTCTTGGTTCACATGGAGTCCTGCCACCCACAGCCTCCTGGCCTTCCTGGGACAGATTATCAACAGTTTTTCTTCTTTCTCTTAGTGCTTGCAACTCCCTCTTGCCTTCCTTTCCTGCCTGGCCTTCTCCCCCTGCCCCTGCCCAGTGACCACTGCTGTCTTCAATGTTTTGGGTGCAAGCACTAGGTCTAGTGTGTGTAATACTTTAGCATCTCAGGGTGGGGCATGGTAGTTGCCATCCCTGCCCCGGGTGCCATGCCATGCAGTTTCTAGGTGGGCAAGACTTTGGCTCACCTTTGATCCAGGTTGCAGTCCTTTGGGAGTCATCTATCTGCCAGGGGTGGGGGCAGCAAGCCCATAGTATGGGGAGATAAGTTTCCTTATCTTCAGTAGGAACACCTTGCATTTCTTTGGTAGTTGACAGGAGAGGGAACCTTCCAGTCATTGAGCCACGCCCACATGCCACATAATAAGATGTGTCTCCCAGCACCTGTGAGGTTCATACCAGTGAGTATCTACTGCCAAAGAGGAATGACATTAAATTAAAAAAGAAAAAATTAAAAACCACCATGACAGGTCCCGAGAGAAGACATCTAAGAAGAAAGAAAGAAAAAAAAAAGTTTTACATTTAGTACCTTTAATAATTTCTCTACCCCATTAGGTTTTTGAAGAAGGGGATCCACATTTTCCATTTGCACTAAACCCTGCAAATTATGTAGTCAGCTCTGCCCACAGAATCATGAAAAATAATAAGTGGTTTGTGCTTTAAGCCACTAAATTTATATATAGTGTAAGCTACAGATGAGTTTTGACAAATATACAAACCCATGCAATTAACACCCCAATCATGACATAGAATGTTTCCATTATCACAAAAAAGTCCTCATACCCATTTCCAGTTTGTGTCTTGTTCAAGGTGTCAGCTGATGACTTTCTTTAGCAGAACACTTGTTTTTTTGAGATTCACCCATGCTCTGGAGCGTGACAACTTGTATTTTCCAAAGATAGATTTAACAGTATCTTCCAACCTACATGTTCTTTTGCACTATAATTTTGCCACTACCTCATCAAGAGATGGAGTTTGTTCCCACATCCTTTTGAATCCAGCTGGCCCTGTGACTGCTTTGACCAACAGAAAAAAACTGAAGTGACAGTGTGCCATTTTCAGGTGTGACTCTTAACTGGCTTGAAGTTTTTGCTTCCTGCCATCTAGAAAGCAGATACTTGCCTGCAAATGGGCAGAATTATAAGATACAAAAAACTATTTTTATCTTAGTCTATTCATCATATATTTATGAGAAAATTTCTCTATTTCTTTCATTTCTTGTCTGTATCTGGCCACTTAATTTTTCCCAATAACTATTTTGCCTATCC
This sequence comes from Mirounga leonina, assembly GCF_011800145.1. Classification (NCBI taxonomy): domain Eukaryota; kingdom Metazoa; phylum Chordata; class Mammalia; order Carnivora; family Phocidae; genus Mirounga; species Mirounga leonina. The sequence goes on along the minus strand of NW_023270825.1, from coordinate 55,509,443 downwards.
TTGCAACAATAACACACTGTCTCAATTACTGTCATGTTATTGTAATTATTGAAACTAACTTAGGTAAGTTTTCTTTGTTCTTTTATTTTCGGAACATTTATATATCATACCTCCTTTGTGTTTCCATTTTAATTTTAGAATTAGATTGTTGATTTAAAGGGCACCTGGGTGGCTCAGTCAGTTAAGTGTCTGCCTTTGGCTCAGGTGGGATCAAGCCCCATATCAGTCTCCCTGCTCGGCGGGGAGCCTGCTTCTCCCTCTACCTGCCACTCTCCCTGCTTGTGCTCTCTCTCTCTCCCTCTGTCAAATAAATAAATAAAAATCTTTGAAAAAATAGATTGTTGATTTATAAAAAGGAAAAGGCTCTGAAGGTTTGTATTGAATTGTGTTCAAATTTATAGATTGCTTAGGTGAGAACTGACACTAAAAATACTGAGTCTTCTAATCAATGAATATGGCATTCATCATTTATTTAGCTCATTTAGATCTTCTTAATCTCTCTTAACAATGTTTGTAATTTTTAGAGGACAGATCTCCTCACATTAAAAAAAATATATATATATTTCTAGATACTTTTTTAAGTAGTTTATTTTTGTTTCAATTTCCAATTTTTTGGTTGTAATATATGGAAATTCAAACTATTTAGTGTATTGTCCTCTGCCCTATGACCTTACTCCATTAACTTAATAATTCAAACATAAATTCCTCAGGAATTTCTACATATAAAATCATGGTATCTGAAAATGCATGTATTTAATTTTTTTACTATAAACTCTAAGTCTTTTATAAAACTCGATTAGAAATTTGAGAATTTAAGATATTAATGGACAATAAGTAGGTATCATAAAATTATGCTTATTTTTTAAAAAAATATAGACTAGGAAGATAAGTGAATAGAATAAACCCCAATAAAAAATGGTGCAGACTTAATTGGAAAATTATCAAATAAAAATTCAGTAAAGAAAAACACACAGTCATTAAAACTAAAAAATAAATGATGGATGAAATGATAGAGCTAAATAAATTACTGAGAAACTAACAGAGAAGACACTGAAAGTAAGAGTTTAAAAAACATAAATGATTAAATGGAAAAATTGGAGGTATCTATAAGAGACAAACGAGAAGAGAAAAAAGAGATCACAGAGAAGCAATATTTTTCAATGTTTTACTGGGAAAATTCAAGTATACAGACGAGTTCAAAAGTTTGTGCAGCAAAAAACCTTTCATGGATATAGAGTTTCAACAATTATTAACATATTCCATAAGTTACTTTCCATGTCTCCGTGTTTCTTTCAATCTTTCACCCATATTTCTATAGCTGAAAAATTTCAAAGTAACATAAATAACAATGACACTTTATAATTCAGCATTCATCTTCTAAAGGTTATTCATCACAGATTAGCAAATATAAAATCATTCCCTAAAATGTAAAATCCATTGCATATTTAAACTCCCCTTGTCTTTTCCCACAAAATAGCTTCTATAGCTGCTTCTTCATTAAAAGATCATATCAAGTTTCAAGAATTATATTTGGATTTTATAGCTCCTTGGCCTCTTTTAATTTAGAATAGTTCTATCATCTTCATCCTCCCATGAAGTGACTTTTTTGAGAAGAGGTCAGTGGAGTTTTACAGTATACGTTTCACAATCTGGATTTGTCTGTTTATTTATTTGCTTTTTAACTTTTTCTATTAATTACTATTTTCTGTATACTGGCCATTTTTAAGGTTTGATTAAATATGAGTTAAATAGTTCTGGCAAGAAGTATTTATAGAGGGATGCCTGGGTGGCTTAGTCAGTTAAGCATCTGCCTTCTGCTCAGGTCACCATCTCCTGGGATCAAGCCCCGCATTGGGCTCTCTGCTCATTGGAAAGTCTGCTTCTCCCCCTCCCAGGCACCCTGAGATCTTTCTTATTAATTGGAATTTTTTCCTATTATTTTATGTTCTCATTTTATTTTTGCTCAATATGAAGCATAATTTTCATGATACCAATCTATTGGTTTTAATACCTTAAATTCTCAGTGCCCTAATACTGATATTGTACAGTGCTTAAAGTTTAGAGTGCTGGTCCATTTCTTGACTTGCTTGGTGGGTGCATAGATGCTTTCCTTCTGAGAGAATTCCTTATACTGAACACCTTTTAGGATAAAACATTAAAAATTTTAAATAAAGCTCTAAACCAACAACTTTGCAAAGCATAGAAAGAATATCCAATTTCCCAGAAAAAAATGTTACTTACCAAAACTCACTCTAGAATAAACATAAAACCTTAATAACTTGATGAAAATTGATATAACAAATTTAATTGTTAAAATCTAGTCACCATCCAGCTCTAGATCATTTTACAGAATTTTTTTTAAAGATTTTATTTTTATTTATTAGAGAGAATGAGAGAGAGAGAGCATGAGAGGGGGGAGGGTCAGAGGGAGAAGCAGACTCCCTGCCGAGCAGGGAGCCCGATGTGGGACTCGATCCCGGGACTCCAGGATCATGACCTGAGCCGAAGGCAGTCGCTTAACCAACTGAGCCACCCAGGCGCCCTTACAGAATTTTTTTTTAAGATTTTATTTATTTATTTGACAGAGAAAGACACAGCAAGAGAGGGAACACAAGCAGGGGGAGTGGGAGAGGGAGAAGTGGGCTGGAAGGAGGCTGGAAACAGGCTCCTCGCCGAGCAGGCAGCCCGACGTGGGGCTCCATCCCACGACCCTGGGATCATGACCTGAGCTGGAGGCAGATGCTTAACGACTGAGCCACCCAGGCACCCCCATTTTACAGAATTCTATCACTCAAGAATGCAATAATTTTAAGTACATTTTAACTAATTCTAGGAAAGGCAGGTAGAGAGGAAAGGTTCATAGGGAATTTCAACTACATAATGTTTTATTTCATTAAAAACTCTGAAAACAAATGACAACATATGAAGATTTAACACAGCTCAATTTGGATACACGAGTATGTGCAAGTATTGTCTGTACCCATATATTTGAAATATGCCGTAACAGTTATGTGCAATAAATGATAGCATATTTTAAGAGATAAATATATTTTATATTTAAATTGGTTTTATATTTTATAGAGTACAATATTCATATTATGTATCACCATTACTTTGCAAGTACAACCATTTTTGATTTACCTAAAGTAGAAAACAATGTTATTTAACATTGTTATTTCTGGGAAGTTATCATGAGCGATGGATATTTTCCAATTGACATCTCCTCCTTTCTAAGTTGGGGCTGGCCTATAACCTATGACTCCGAGGTATCCACTTTGATCCAGATAAAAGAGGCCAAGAAAAATTCTTAGTTTTCAGTCTTTCAGTGACTATCTGTAAAATGATGTAGTAGGGCCACATGCTTCCTAAGAGTTTTCTACCACTAATTACCTCTGAACTAGCTATTTACTGAACTAGCTATTATTTCACGTGTTTTTATTACATAAGTAATTGCAACTATTGTAGGAATGTTAGAAATGTGTATTTTCACTTTCACAAATTGTTAGATAGTATAGAAGTTAAGAATGCACTTTGCTTATGAGCTGTATAACTCCATTACTAGCTACCTGATGTCAAAGTATCTACCTCTGCTTTACTGTTTACATCTGTAAAATTAGGCTGATAATACCATCTACCTCATGTAATGGTTTAGAGGATTAAATGTGAAAAACAATGCATGTAAAAGTGCTTAGCTGAGTGTTGGCATAGTAGTAGCTGATTGGTAAATACAATTCAAATAGTCATTATACCTAGGTGATGGTAATATATATATTATATATTATTATATATGGTATATATATATATATATACCATATATATATACCATATATATATGGTAATATATATATTATATATTATTATATTATTATATATGTATATATTACACTTATATATGGTCTTATGATATATAATACTAATTCACATATTATATATATGTGATATTAAGCCAAAATAAGGCTTAAGCTCTTTTGGGGAGTGAACTCCCAGAGAGGCAATGTTGAGGGAAAAATGGGGAAGGGGGGATACAACAGGGATGTAGGGAAAACAAGTACATGAGAGAGCATTACCATCTGTCCAATGCTTCACAAGAAATTACACCCAATTGCTTTGTTTTACATAATGTGTTCAGAAAGCCTGTTTGAAACCTAGAGATTCTCAAAACAGTATGAGGGGATAGGAGCACAAATAAAGAGAAGAATTTACCCATGATCTCCATGCCATCCCCCACCTTCAGAGATCATCAAAGTTAACACATATGAAGGGTTAATTCCTTCAGACATATTTGGTGGGTAACCTGGACTGTCCAGCCAAGGTCTCCACAGGCCCAGTCCAACAGTGCAATGATCTGGGCTTGGTGATGATAGCAATCATGTGATCTACCTTCAGTCCAGCTCCAGCTGGAAAGCAAGGTGAGTGTTGAGGGCCAAGGTATTTGGGGGGAAGAGCTGTTGGCCAGAATAAGTGAATATGGATCAATATTTTAACTGAGTCTATTACACAACCTTGACCCACATAATGTTTTGAAACCTTTTTTTTTCTGTTCAAATATACACTAGGCAACATTTTTTTCTACACTGAAGAAAATTCAACTCTAATAATGTCTGTATTTTTCAATCATTGAACTATTGGTGGGAGCATTTTTTAGCATTTTCTTGTTATTATAAATATTTCAAGTAAATACTCTTGCTGCCAATTCTTCGTAGTCAGTTTCTGGGTGTGGATAAGCTGTCTCAGGTGCTGTATATACATTTTAAATGCTAAGAATGTTGTTAGTTTTTCCTTCCCTTCCAGAATGGTTGCGCCAGCTGACACTTCCTAAGTCGTTTATGAGTTTACCTGCTTATCTAGAAACTCGATGATCTAAGCTTTTAAATAATTTTTAACTCTGACAATTTAACTTGAAGAAGAAGTTAAAGTTAAAGAAGAATAAGTTGGTTTTTCACTGTATTGTTTATTTGAAGTGATTTTGCATTATTTTCAAATTTTTATTGCTTACATATATTTTTCTCTTAAAGTGTTTTACTCTCAAAGTGTTAATTTCCCATTGCCATTGAAACATACTTTTATATTTAAGAATATAAATTCTTTGGAGAAAATTTTATGCATCAGTCATTTGTCTTTTCCTTTCTACTCATGATGATTATGCTATGGAGGTCTATTGTTTTTGCTGCTATTAATATAAGTCGATCTAACATATTTTTTCTTATGGTTGATTTTGTCATGTTTAAAATTTTTTCACATCCTTATGAAATTATACATTTTCAGTTTATTATTCTTATTAAAATTAGTATAATTTAATTTATACTAAAAATGTTTAATAAACTTGGATTTTCTGTTGGCATATGTAGCATAGTGATTAAAAATTATACATTACAACTAGTAACATTATTTATTAAATAACTTCCTTTTACATGCAGTTTTTAATGTCACCTTTATCCTGTTCACCTGTAACTGCATCTCTTTCTGGATTTTTTACTATGTTCAATTTATCTATCTACTCTTGTGTTTAGTTTAATTATTTTATACTGTGTAAATTTTAATGCATGGTTAATTTTCCTTATTAATCTTCTTTTTAAAACTTCTTTTTAATTTTTTTTATTCCAAGTGTTATTTAAATCTTCTTGACTGAGTCTCTGAAAACCTCACTGACTTTGGTTAGAGTTAATATTATAAATTAAATGAGAATGATTGACTTTCTTATAATATACAGTAGTTCCATCTAAGAAGAAAAGTATTCTTTTAGGTAACATAATATATTCTGATGAGAGGATATTCAGCCTTGGTCTTTCCTTGTTTTGTCTTCTTTTTAATATTTTAAGATATTTTACATTCTATTGCTTGTTTTGTGTTATATTTCATTAAAATTTGTGACTGATTATAATCAATCTGTAAAAGGATTTAAAATTGCCATACTTATTTAGTAAAAGGTCATCTTTCTATACTTTGTTGACGCATTTGATTGTATTTGGTTATCCATACATCTCCTTTTTAATAATATGCTACTTCTTTTCCTGGTTACAACTAATATTTATAAGATCCTTGTTAAACAATAAGCTATTGACAGACTTATTGCATTGCATCACCTAAGAACTTGTAGAGATGCAGAAACTCAGGTCATATCCCAGGTCTACTGACTACTGAATATGTATTTTAACAAGAACCCAAGGTGATGCATATACTCGTTAAAATTTGAGAAGGCTGTAATAGAGCCTTCAGAATAAAATTTTGGTTAGGCTTTCTGCATGCTATCCTCAGAGTTATGTGTTTTATCAGTATCTGCCAGTAGGGAAAGCCACTGCTAAACTGGATTTTTTCTTTTTTGCCACTTGTTCTCTGATAAATCCTCATGCTATCTTTCGGTTATCCATGTCTGGACACCCCAAGTGTGTGCTTTTTCATTATAGACAAGGCATACAAATGGATTCCTTATTTGTTTTTAGTTTCTTTATGGTCTCATCCACTTACCCAGGCACACTTTCCTTCAGACCTGTACCTCTGAAACAAATAGTACATTATATGTTAATGTTAGCAAAGCAGAGAGAAAAGCAAACTGCCCTTTCACTTCCTTCATTTTGTTCCTTTCCAAATTTAATGTAACAGAAATGACTCTAAATTTTTGGTACAGTGATGTCATTCTTCATAATCTTCTGCTCCAATACATATTTTATTCTTCTTGTGTAACTCATTGCTCAACTATGTGGGATTCTGGGTAGATAGACATCATACTGTTTATTTATTAACCAATTAATAAATCATTTATTGCTTTTTATTATCTGGGAGTTACCAGATAATATTCTATATTATGGGTCAACCAAGTAACCAGATAAATTTTCATTTTACTCTATTTCATAATTAGTATCTTTGTCATTAGGGTTTGGTCAGGTCAACTCAACTATTATGAGTGATATGAAATAAGACATTTTATGAAATTGTACCCCAAAATTGTGGGTAAACTGGGGAAGTAAGATTTGAAAGATGACAATTAAAGAAGCAAAGAAAAGTTGCTCACAGTGGATCATGGAGGTATGCTAATAAAGAAGTTTGTGGAAGGATCTTCCCCCTTTGGTAGTAGGCTTCAAGTTGTTACAGGTCATCCCCACAAACACTCTGGAAAAAATCTGGACATGGGAAGAGGGAAAGAAAGGGAACACTGAAACCTGCGTGTAGAACCTGTGAGGACAACTGCCGACTATTATTTCTCTTGCTGTCTACTCTGGGGCTTCCCGGTGTAATGCATGAGATACTGCGAACATCTGCTGTATACTCACACATGCATATGCCTGAAAATGGATGAAGGTTGTTACCCAAGGGGCAAACCTTGACAAGTGGAAGATGAAAGCCAGTAAAAAAAGTACTTTTTTATGATTGAACCTTCTATAAAGATGGACAAAATAACTTTGGATTTTCTAAGATTAGGGTTTCTCAACTGATAGTGCATCTCTATCTAAACGCCCTAGCTATCTGCAAAAACTGATAATTTAATTTTAAGTCAACTTTACATAACCACCTTAAAGATCCTGCAGTTTGTCAAGTATAGAAAGGGAGATAGAGTCATTATGTTGTCAATTTTGTTGTCATTGTCAAGTTGCCAAGTACAACGGAACCTCATTTCTCAGGAGATGTTGTTACCAAGTCCAAGTAAAGGCTAGAGCTCAGTAGCGTCTGGGCATATGGATGGCAGATGGCAAAGAGCATTTGTCGATCAAGATATAGTTGACATAACTGTTCAAGTCATTATCTGCCTTTGTGAGTCAATCCCAGATTGAAGTATTGGGAATAATCCTGAGTAGTGTTCAGTATCTGAAAGTCAGTATCATCACAGCAAATTTCTTAAGTAATGAGTAATAAAATAGTTATTTAACAAAATAAACACAGGGGTAAAATTATTCTTAATAATTACTATATCGAATTAAGAAATTAAGTATTTTTTTATATTTATTTCATTAGGTATTGAACCACATTCAAAGCTAGGCATCCTTTTATTTTGCATTTGTCTATATGAACATTTTACACACACATCAAAAAAAGTCAACAGGAAGTATAGGAAAAACTAAAAATTCTTAGCAGCAGCTTTTTTATCCGTAGCAGCTGTTCCAGGAAGTGACTTGACTAATATTACTCTATGAAGCATTAAACTGACTACACTCAGCAATATCTGAAGCAAGCATTTAAAGGCTACATGAAATGAATTATTTGCGAATTATGAATATATTTTTCTTATATTCATTATGAGGACGGTACACAGACTAAATATTTTAAATGCCATGTAAGTGCTTTCAGACTTAATGATTGCATCTTTTTTACTTTTGTAATTTCTCTCTTTCTTCCTTTTTCTTCCTACCCAATGGAAGATTTATAGTTAATACACATTATGTTTATTTCTAAAATGCACCTTGAATTATTTCTGAGTGTGGTATCAGTGTTAATTTTCCCCCATTAAATAGAATGTATAATAAATCCATCTAATTTGTAAGAAAGGTTATTCTATCATTCATGCAAGAAATAAATTGATTTTATATAAATTGATCTATTTCTGGAATCCCTAGTCTGTTATGTCAATACTGTACCTACTTCATTATTTAGACTGAAATAAGTCTTGAAATCAGGTAATAGAAGTCTAAACAACTTTGTTCTTCTTTTTCAAAATTGTTCTAGATATGCTATGTCCTTTTGTTTTTCCATATAATGGTGTAGTTAGAATTAATGTTTACATAAAACTGCTGAGATTATGAATGGAACTGTTCAAGGCTATAGATCAAGTTGGCTACAAATGATACCTTAAAAGTACTGATCTTATAATTCAGGAAAGTTATATATCTCTACATATATTTAGCTCCTCTTTAATTTACCTCAGGAATACTTACAGATTTTAGTATAGAGTTAGATAATCTCTACTTCTAATAGGAGTATTTATTCTATTTTGATGTATGTATGCTGTCACTGATATCTTTAGATCTACCAATTTTTGTCTATTTGTCCTGTTGGTTTTGTTTTCTGTTTCTCCTCATCCTATCTTATTACAAGGGGATGGAATGTTGTTTTAGGACTTCATTCGATTTCCACTGTTAGCTTTTTAGGTATACCTCCATTTGTCATTTTTATTGGCTGATCCAGAGCATGCCATCTGCACCTTAAGCTTACTACTGTCAAATTAGTGACTATTTGAGGAACCTCTATTTTCAACTCCTCAAAAAGTTGAAAATAGAGCTACGCTACAACCCAGCAATTGCACTACTGGGTATTTACCCCAAAGATACAAATGTAGTGATCCGAAGGGGTACATGCACCCCAATGTTTATAGCAGCAATGTCTACAATAGCCAAACTATGGAAAGAGCCAAGATGTCCATGAACAGATGAATGGATAAAGAAGATGTGGTATATATATACAATGGAATATTATGCAGCCATAAAAAAAAAACAACAACGAAATCTTGCCTATTGCAACAATGTGGATGGAACTAGAGGGTATTATGCTAAGCGAAATAAGTCAATCAGAGAAAGACATGTATCATATGATCTCACGGATATGAGGAATTCTTAATCTCAGGAAACAGACTGAGGATTGCTGGAGTGGTGAGGGGTGGGAGGGATGTGGGAGCTGGGTGATAGACATTGGGGAGGGTATGTGCTATGGTGAATTGTGTAAGACTGTTGAATCACAGACCTGTACCTCTGAAACAAATAGTACATTATATGTTAAAAAAAAAAAAAAAAAGAAGTAGAAGAAGATAGTAGGAAGGGAAAAATGAAGGGGGGGTATCGGAGGGGGAGATGAAACATGAGAGACTATGGACTCTGAGAAACAAACTGAGGGTTCTAGAGGAGTGGGAGGATAGGTTAGCCTGGTGATGGGTATTAAAGAGGGCATGTATTGAATGGAGCACTGGGTGTTATATGCAAACAATGAATCATGGAACACTACATCAAAAACTAACGATGTAATGTATGGTGATTAAGATAACATAATAAAATAATAAAATAACAAAAAAACTAATGATGTAATGTATGGTGATTAACATAACATAATAAAATAAAATTTAAAAAATTATAGTGACTACTATACCGATCACTTAAATTTATCAGAAATTTTCAATAATGTGTTTCCATTAAATTTTCACTTAAGTGTGTTATATGCTTAAAATGCTGGTACATGGAGTTATAATTTTAATTTCATTTTTTCAGTTGATGCTGCTACCTAGCACATAACAATAAAGTTGATTTTTGTCAATTAGTGTCATAACCTGTAACCTCTTAAAATTCACTTACTAGTTCTAAGTTTTTTTTAAGTTACTTACAATTTTCTGTGTAAATGTTATTGATAAATAATATTTTACTTCTTTTTTGATTGTTATGCTTTTTACTTTTATTCCTTTCCTTTTGCATTAGCTAGAAATTTCCATATAACGTCAGTAAGTAGTGGTCAGAATGGACATAAGGGTAAGATATCGCTATTACTGCAATAATAGCTATAAATATTTGGTAGATGCCCTCCATTAAATTGAAGAAATTTCCTTTTATTTCTAGTTTGCTTAGAGTTCTTAATATAAATGCATCTTGAAAATTTGTCAGTTGTTTTTTTTTGCATATACTAAGATGATGAAATTATGCTTCCCTTATTTTGTTAATATGGTGAAATGCATTAATTAATTTTCAAGTATCAAGGCATTCCTTTTGTGAATGCATTCCTGAGTGGCATTGATCTATAGTTCCCTTTCCTTGTCATGTGTTCAAGATTTGCCACCAGAGGAAGGCTGGCACCATAAAAAGGAGCTGTGTAGTTCTCCACCATCTCTTTCCATCGGAAATATTTTGTGTAAACTCTGTTACTTCTTCCTCATACATTTGATAAAATTTACCAGTGAAATTATCTATGTCTTAGGTTTTCTTTGTGTAAAAGTTTTATATTACCAGTTCAGTTTCAATGATGTGCAGTTACTTAGGTTTTCAATTTTTTCATATTAACTTGGTAAGTTTTATTTTTCAAGGCATTTGTCTACATTACCTATGTTGTCAAATGTATGGGCATAAAATTATTCATACTATTTTCTTATTATCATTTAAGCAAATGTAGAAAGTATAATAATACACCATCTTTCAGTATCGATATTGGTAAATTGTATTTTCTCTTTTGTTTTCCTGTACAGTCCTGGCAAGTTTTTTGTCAATTTTGTTAATTATTTCAGTGACATAATTTTGTCTATAATCATTTGCTTGTTTTCTAGTTCATTGATATCTATTCTTATTTTTCATACTTCTTTCTTTTAATAGTTTTGGATTTAAATTTCTTATCTTTTAAGAATGTCTAGAGTGAGGGGCGCCTGGGTGGCTTAGTCGTTAAGCGTCTGCCTTCGGCTCAGGTCATGGTCCCAGGGTCCTGGGATCGAGTCCCACATCGGGCTCCCTGCTCAGCGGGAAGCCTGCTTCTCCCTCTCCCACTCCCCCTGCTTGTTTCCTTTCTCACTGTGTCTCTGTCAAATAAATAAATAAAATCTTTAAAAAAAAAAAAGAATGTCTAGAGTGAATGTCTAGTTAAATTTATTCTCCTTTACTTTTAATTTTACTTAATATTGTGAATGTGCTTCTTTATTTCCAAACATATGGTTTTTCAAAATATCTTATTTTTGTTGCTATCTAATTTAATTTATGACATGTAAAACAGTATACTTGTTAGGATTCAATCCTCCTTTATAATTTATTGAGTTTTTTTTAAGGTTCCTGAGCATATGGACTAACTTGGTAACTGTTCATACACAACACTGAAAGTATATTCAGTTATTGATTGCAATGCTGTGAAATGCCAACATAGTCAATTTGGTTCATAGAGTTGTTCAAATTGTCTATATTCTTACTTAAATATTTGTCCATATGTTTCAACAATTAGTAAATGAAGAGTGCTAAAACCTTCTACTGTTTTCTCAAGTTTTGTTAGTTTTTGCTTCATAGGTTTTGAAGCTCTGTTATTGGGTGTGTACACATTTATAATTGTTATACCTTTCTGATGTTTTGTAATCAAATTTCCCACTCTACCTGGGTTATACTACTTAATTAGACTAGTTGAAATGTATTAACATAACTTTGTGATTTTCCATGTATTTATTTATTTTTTTCATTTTTGTTTAAACTCCAGTTAGTTAACATAGTGTCATATTAGTTTCAGGTGTACAATATAGTGATTCAACATGTCCATTTAACACGGTGCTCATCACAACAAGTGCCCTCCTTAATGCTCATCACCTATTTCAGCCATCCCCCCATCCACCTCCCGTCTAGTAACCATCAGACTTTCACTATAGTTAAGAGTCTGTTTCTTGATTTGCCTCTATTGGTCCTTTTTCTCTTTGTTTGTTTTGTTTCTTAAATTCCACACATGAGTCATATCATATGGTATTTTTCTTTCTCTGACTGACGTATTTCACTTAGCATAATACTCTCTAACCCCATCCATGTCGTTGTAAATGACAAAATTTCATTCGTTTTTATGGCTGAATAATATTCCATTAAATACACACACACAGACACAGACACACATTCCCCACATCTTCTTTATCCTTTCATCAGTCAATGGACACTTGGGCTGTTTATTTTTTTGCATGGTATATCTTTTCTTATTGTTTTACCTTAAAATAACTGTATTTTTATCTTAAGTTCATCACTTGTGAAACCATACATTTTTTTCCTATTTTATCTTTCCTGAAAATTTCCACTTTTAATTGGACGGGTTGCTCCATTTTCACTTAAAAGAAAATTTGAATCCTATTGGACTTAGTTTAACCATTTTTATGTTTTCCATTTATCCCATGTTTTTGATTCTTATATTTCCCTCTTTCCTGACCTACTGCAGATTGATGCAACACTCTTTTTTTTTTTCCCTAGGATTTAATTTAATTTATTCAATAGGCTTTTAGCTATTCCACTTTATGTGATTCTTAGTGCTTGTACTAAGGATTAGCACATGCATCTTAAACCTATCACAAAGTAGTTCAAGTTACTACTGTACCAGATCACTAAAATATGAGTATTTTGCAACATTAAATTCACCACCTCCTTAGCTGTAATGCTACTGCTGTCATATACTTCACATACACTGAATTCCATAATTCAGTCTTTTCAAAGCTCTAATTTGTTATTTGTGTTTCAAATAAATAAATTGGATTTTTAAAAGAGAGACAATCTCTTAATTTTGCCACATTTTAGATTTATTTTTTTTTCATACTTTTACCCTGGATCCAAAATTTTCCTGTTGCCATTTACCTTTAGTCTGAAAATTATTATTTCTTCTATAAGAAATTTTCATAGTTTTTGTTTATTTGAAATATCTTCAATTCTTGGGCACCTGGGTGGCGTAGTTGGTTAAGCGGCTGCCTTAGGCTCAGGTCATGACCCCGGGATCGAGTCCCACATTGGGCTCCCTGCTCAGCAGGGAGTCTGCTTCTCCCTCTGACCCTACCCCCTCTCATTCTCCCTCTCTCTCTCTCTCTAAAATAAACAAATAAAATCTTAAAAAAAAAAGGAAATATCTTCAACTCTTAAAAATGCTATTTTATTGTCTTCTGGTCCTCATTATTTCTAAGGAAAAACCAGCTTACTTTGTATTTTTAATTCCCTTTAGGTAACACATTGGTATTTTTCTCTGGCTGCTTTTAAGTTTTTAAGTTTTCAGCAGTTTATCTACATTGTTCATAGGTGCGGTTTTCTTTGAATTATCATGTTATGAGTTTGCTGAATTTCTTGGAATTATAAATTTAGATTTTTCTTCAATGGTAAAAAATTTTAAACTATTATTTTTTTTCTATTGCTTTTGCTTTATTCTCTCTTTTCTTTCCTTCTTTTTTTTTTTTCCCCTGTAGCTCTAATTATGCATTTGGTCTACCACTAGATATTTTCCTACAGATGACTGAAGACATTATCACTTTATTGCTATCTGTTTTTTTTTTCCCCATTTGTCATGGCAGATTAGTTTCTATTAATTTATCTTCTAGATTACCAACACTTTCTTTTACTTTTTCCAATATGATGTAAAGCTCATGCGGTGAATTTTTCATTTTAGATGTTATAGTTTTCACTTTAGGAATTTGTACTTTTTTACAGTTCTCTTTTTTTCCCTCTGTGATTCTTCTCCATCTGTTCACTCATTTGACAGTATTTTGCTTTAGGTCCTTAAACATATGTGTAATAGTGATTAAAAGCCACCTTCTGTTGATTCTAACATTTTTTTTTTTTCAGCTTCTACTTACTTATTTTCCTCTTCTCTATTGGTGTACATTTTCCTTTTTTTCATATTTCCATTATTTTAAATTGCATACTCTATATTGTGGATAATGCATTGTAGAGTTCCTAATTCTGTTATCTTTCACTGAAGAATTTTTTATTATCATTTTAGTAGATTTTCAGTTTTGGCTACACTTAACTTCCAAACTCCACCTCTCTTCAAAAGTAGGAGAACAGCAACTGAAATTCCTGCTTAACCTTGTTAGTGTCTCTAGTTGATGTTTCTGCTGGAAACCTTGGAGAACCTCCTGCACAGGTGTCATTCAGGTGTCTTTCAAGAATTTAAGCATAGTTTACAGAAACGTTTATAAAATTCTCATGCTTTTTCCTATCTGGGGCTCTCCCTCTAAATTTTTACAAGCTATGATAGTCCCAAACTTAGTTCTTTGACTCATGAATCCAATTAAATTTTGTCTAACTTTAAGCCATAGCAGATTTTTTTGTTTGGATTATAGCTACATTATAATTCATAGGTTGGAGAATACTCCCAGGTAAAATCCATATAAATGTGCACCTCACCCCAGTATAGTTTCCATCTTTTGTGGATATATCTTTCCAACTCCTGTCTACTTTTGGTCAGTCTCCAGTGCCTTCAACCTTTTTTTCTTAAGTCTGGAATTTACAAAGGTTACTTCATTCCTGGAACTTGTATTTCTGTTTGTCTGCTTTTACTTGCAGACTTCTTTTATTTTCAGGAAAGTAATACATGCTTATCTATAAATTGATCAATCACTGTAAATAATAACTAACAAGATGGTCAATAACAAACCAAGTTTTGGGGCTCAGCTTTCTCTGTAGTATCTGAATATTAGGTGGAGGTTGTTGGCAGATTAAATTTTTTTTTTCCTGATATCTCAGAGTTTGCCACAAACCTAACACTGAGAAATGAGTAGAGAAGACTACTCTTTCTATAGGTTTTTCCTTTTCAAAATGGATTTGAGGGGTGCCTGGGTGGTCCAGTCATTAAGCTTAAGCATCTGCCTTCAGCTTGGGTCATGATCTTGGGGTCCTGGGAACAAGCCCCACATCATGCTCCTTGCTCAGCGGGAGCCTGCTTCTCCTTCTCCCTCTGCCATTCCCTCTGCTTGTGCTCTCTTGCTGTCTCTCTCTCTCTCAAATAAATAAATAAAATCTTAAAAAACAAAACCAAAATGGATTTGAGTACATTCCAGGAAAGGTATATGGTTAAGTTAGGATATTCAGAATGCCCAATATAAATTTGATATGCATATCTGGAAGAAAAATTGTACTTGGTATTATGCAATAATAAAATATTATTTTGATATTATTGTTGGAATACAATAAATACTGAATTTAGTACACATTTAAAATTAAATTTTTTGGAGTAATTATAGTAGTAACACCAATGCACATTCATCCTTGCTAGATATGAGTCAAAATGATTAATTATGCAATAAATAATTATAAACTGTAGGTATAAACATTTGTATGTATCAAAATTAAACTAAATCGATTGATTTTGGCATAAAACAAATATTTTCTTAATAGCCTGATCTCCATTAAAAGTTGTAAATTATTTTATAATGCATTCAAATATTTTTCTTGAAGATTTTATTTTTCCTCCTTTTGTATGGATTGCCTTCACTGATTAAAAGACAGTCCTCTATTTATTCTACTTCACCTTTCCTTTTTATCCTGGCTGCTTCTAGTGTTCTTTAATGATGCACATTATTAATACTGACAGGAAATTAGACAAGTATAAATTGGATGCTCGTGTGGAAGATAAATTTGTAAAGTCAAGTTATCATTATTTAATAATTTATTACCTGGGTAAACAGCTGCTACATGACATCTGGTTGATTTTTTGTAACACAGTTTTAATAATCAGATATTAGTTACATATTGACTTTTTTTTGAATATAGGTGAGCTATATTATTGATGTGTAAAAGTTAGAAAGCAGAAACAGTTTTAAAGTAACAAATTTCTGGGCTACAGAAAGGTAAACAATTAATGATAGCTTTTGCTGATTCATTGTCTTCTTTGGTCAAATAACTTAAGTGTTGTGATTTATTATGGGAAAGCACCAGAGGGAAAATGCTTCCATTTTTTTTCTCTTGACAAACATCAACTGTTGATAGGCTAGCTGAAGTCACATTCATCAATCTCTACTCTGCTGTGGGAAAATTCTATTGAATTATAAAGTATCATAGATTTATTAAAACTACTAGAGTCACAGATACAGACTTTGAGTAAAAGAAAGTATGCATTTATCAGTCTTTGTTTAATTTTCTTTGGTCTCATTCTCCTGACTCCTGGGGTTAGTTGATGCCGATAATAATCCTTCCTTCACCTGAAAGTATAAATCTTTAGAAGAGGCAAGAAGAATTCAATAGCATTTAGCCCAGTTACCTGGCCCTATGTTTGTTGGTCTTTGATCAATTCTAACTACAGAGTTTTCAGTTTGTTCTTGAGATTTCACCATTTTCCTGTTTCACCTGACAAAACTCAATCCAAGTCCCCATTCATGTCACCAGTTTTACTGAAAGAAATATAAGCTATGCTCTCATAATCCGTTCTGTCTATTCAGGTTTGTGAAAATTACGAATCCCTGCTTCTTCGCTGTATACCCATTTAGTTAACACTGATATATTCAAATCATCCACTTAATATCCTTTCATGGTTAGTTTTTTTGGGGGGAGAGGTTGTTTTTTTAATAGTTATAAAATATACATGACATAAAATTTACCATTGTAACCATTTTCAAGTGTGCACTATAGTAGTAGCAATAAATACCTTTACCTTGTCCAACCATCACCACTGTCCATCTCCAGAACTTTCTCAGCCTCGCAAACTGCAACTCTGTACACATCAAACAATAACTCCCTATTCTTTCCTCCCCCAGTCCCTGGCAATGACCATTTTTGCTTTTTGTCTCTATGAATTTGACAATTTTATGTACCTTCTGTTAGTGGAATCATACAGTATTTGTCTTTTTGTGATTGGCTGATTTCACTAAGCATACCTTCAAGGTTAATGCATAGGATAGCATATATCAAAATGTCATTCCTTTTTGAGGCTGAATAATATTACATTGTATGCAATACACCACATTTTGTTTATCCATTTACCTATCGGTGGACATTTGGGTTGTATCCGTCTTTTGACTATTGTGAATAATGCTGCTATGAACACTGGTGGGCAAATACCTGTTTGAGTTGTTGCCTTAAATTCTTTTGGTTATATTCTTATAAGAGGAATTGCTGGTTTATATGGTAATTCTATGCATAGTTTTTTGAGGACCCACCATATTCATATTGTCTCCCACAGAAACTACATCATTTTACCTTATCACCAGCAATGTACAACTGTTCCAGTTTTTCCACATCCTTGCTAACACTTATTTTCTCTCTTGTTTTAATAATAGCCAGCATAATGGGTATGAGGTGGCATCTCATTGTGTTTTTGATTTGCGTTCCAAAAATGATTAGTATCATAAATAGTTTTAACTGAATATTACATTTTCTGTTTGGTGTCTAATTGAGCACAAAATTACAGTAACATCTTGATCTCAAAGTATTTTAAGACTTAAATATTCAGCCCAAATCATCATCTGCGTAAATGATAGTTATCCATTTAAGCATGAAAACTGTGTATTTATAAAAAGCATATTAATATAAATAATTCCAAATCATATTACTTACTTTCTTGCATTAAGGGAAATATGTTGACACTGTTCCAAAGATTAATCTGATAATTACTATATAAATAAATGTATGGTGGAAATATAAGAGGCTTTGGGATCAAACAGACATGTCTTGAAATCTGCTTCTGGTATTTCCTAAATAAAAAGAACTAGGCCAATTATTTAACCACCCCAGTCTTGATTTCCTCATCTGACAATTAATAATAATAAAAAACTATATCACAAGGGTTGGAGCAGAGATTCTTAGAATAGCTTGGATTATTCTTCAGTAAATATTGAACTCCCTCTTCTTTGGGCAGAGAATACTTCCCTGCCTTACTGGTGTTGAGCTTGGCCAGGTGAGATGTTTGGCCAATGAAATATTAGTAGATATGTTTCAAGCAGGCCTTAATGTGCTTGTACAGTTTGGCTCAGCTCTTAAGATCATTCCATTTGTTAGGAGAATGCTATACCCCAGTTATCTACTGGTGAACCCTGAGGACTCTGGCTAATAATGATGTGCCAATGTAGGTTCATCAATCATAACAAATGTACCACTCTGGTGGGGGATGTTGATAATATGAGAGGCTATGCATATTTAGGGGCAGTAGGTGTATGGGAAATCTCTGTACTTTACTCTCAATTTTGCTATACTGCCCTAAAAAATAAACTTTATTTAAAAATAAATTTGAAAAAGATTATTATAGCATTTTATTACATGTTAAATAACAAGATCCATTAGTGAATCAATTAAGTATGGACCATAATTTTAAAGATCTGATCAGGGTAAACAATATGTTTAAATATATACAATATCTATAATGTTATGAAAATAAATGTGATTTCTATTGGTGACAAATATGCTGAAAATGTTAATACTACTATGTTGTGTTGTTTATATTTTTAACTGAAGGATGTATAAATTGAAGTAAAGAGTTTAGCGAAAATAAAGAGCAAACTCTTTAACTTCCTTGCAGGTCAATTTCTCCTTCTACTCGCTGATTATTAAATAGAACATGGTGTGAAAAGTGCATAGCATGATGCCTTGCCTTAGGAGATATTTAATAGTTATGCATGTATGTAAATCTGTCATAATCACTACCAAAAAACATATCCAAATATATGTTTTTAAATGTGACCAAGTCTGTGATCAATTACAATTGTAGAACCACCAGCCCCACAGAACAAATAACATAGCATTTTGGGAGTCTAGCAACTCTGAAGAATTCTAGGGAGACTATAGCTCTAACTTAAGATAAGAAATTCTTCTTGGTTATAGTGCCTAATAGAATGAAGAGACAGCTTGAGTATAAACAGGGAGGAAGGTTGGCTGAGTGTACACATAGGAAAAAATAAGTAGAAGTTTATGGTTGCAGTGTAGACATATCAGAGTTTTGAGGGGGTGAGAGTAAGAAGGCAAGTTATTGTTTTTGTGACAAATTGTGATGAATATAAAGCTAGGATATTTTGGGTTGTTTCTGTAAGTAATGAGGACTTACGGACCAAATGTTCAAATTTGTGTCTTTGGACAATAGCCATTGTTAGAGTTTGGAGTCAAGTCTGAGGAGGATTAGGTATTTTCAGGAAAAGTACAAGACTGCAAAATTAGAAAAGAGATATTGAGAACTTGAAACATGGAATAGAATTGTCAAGGAAGTCACTAATACCAGACATATATAAACCCAATCCTCCACTTACTACAATAAGATTCTCATCTTACAAAATTATTCACATGGCTTTTTGCCTCCTTATGCAGTTAATAGTATATGCACACACATGCACAAACACACATACATACATATATGCCAAAGTTTACATCTAAAAATGTTATGAAAATTTCCTACTTTCCCTCTATATTAAATGTATATTATGTATCTCGCACTATGGGATATAGTATCATGACGAGTCTTCTTTTGCAGCTTTTCATTTTTTATAAGAGGAAATACGAAAAGCACTTTGATTGAAACTCATAGTCACTAGGAGACTGAGATTAAATAATATTTGCCTAAAATTATTCAAATATCAAATAGAATTTTAAATACATCCTGAAATCCCAACTCAGCATAACTCCAATTGAAATAACTTTTCAATTTGAGCTTTAAGTGCTTAAAGTCTCTGTTCCTAGCAGGATATTAAAGTATTGGGTTTTATCTGAGATGGGAGCAAGTGAGAAGGCTAAAAATCAGACAAGTCACCATACAATCTGATCTCTGAGGAAGAGCATATGGAACAAGGAAATAAGTACGGGTTTAAGGACATTTGAAGACTTGGGTTAGTTTTGTGGGTTTCTTTCCCCCTAACAATGGTGTGAAATCATCCCCTCTCTGAAGCCAAAATGAGTATATCACTGCTTATACCATATGATATTGTTTTTAGGTTTGAAGAATTAATGTTGGCAAGGTGTATTAGTATATGTAGCTCATAGAGGACTTTCAAAGATTTAACTGGGAAACCAAGTCCTGTAAAACACTCTCAGCCGCAATATCACCCAATCCATGCAAGCTATCTGCCACATTTCCACTGCACATCTTCACAGACAGAAGTAAAAATTGAGGAAATAGTAAAAAGAAAAAAAAAAAAAAAAGGAATGACAGCAGGGCAAAGATTGATCAAATCTATCTGCAGAATAAGAAAGCCCACCCAATGTATTTTTTTTTTAAGATTTTATTTATTTATTTGAGAGAGAGAATGAGATAGAGAGAGCATGAGAGGGAGGAGGGTCAGAGGGAGAAGCAGACTCCCTGCTGAGCAGGGAGCCTGATGCGGGACTCGATCCCGGGACTCCAGGATCATGACCTGAGCCGAAGGCAGTCGCTTAACCAACTGAGCCACCCAGACGCCCCCACCCTATGTATTAAAATACTGAAAAAATCTATTAGTAGGTCAGAGCACTAATTCCAGAGAAGAGACTAAAAGGTGCGTGGGAGGTATGGGAGGTATGAGAGGACAGCCTTGGAATGATAGTGCCCTAAGGCAGAAGGGAAATAGAAGCAAGTATGAGGTGCTCTAAGGAAAATAAGCAGTGAAGACGAAAACAACAAGAAGAAAGGGTAACTTAGTACAGTACACGAAAAAAGAAAATTAAACATGTAAAGAAACACAATGCTTCCCCAAATGTTCTTGAAACAGTTACCCAAATGAAGAAACCGTACTTTGCTACACTAAAGGAAAGGGATGCTCTAGAACTTAAAACCTGATAAACTTGTCATCTCTGTCCACAGAAATGCAAAAATGCAAACTGTCTTCATCTGTATAAACTGTATTCATCTATATAAAACATTAAAAAATTGAACAGAAAATGAGAATCCCAACAATTCAGCAAATGATTCCCTGCCTTCCCCTCCTCCCCCGCCACACACACACATTGACAAGGTAGAATGGATGTATAATTCAACACTCCATGGTGAATTAACTATTCTCCCCATCCTCTGCATCAGACCAGGAGACATAGGAAGAAAATATGGAATGTCAAAGCTTGTAAGTATCATGTCTGAAGATGATATGCATCACTTCCACCCATATCTCATTGGTCAGAGCTAATGTCATGGCATTAACTAAATCTGAGACGGCTGATGTATGTGCGGAAGCCGTACCAAGAAAAAAAAAAAAAGAACATGTCATAGATACTGGTGACAACTAGCAGTCTCTCTCATGACATATTTAATGGCCTATGATTTGACCAGTATGGCTCCATCAGGGTGGTGAGAATGAGTGTAATAAAGGAAATAAAGGAAAGAGGGAGAGTTCAGAGCAAAATCAAATAGGGATTTCATTTAGATTTTTTTTTTCCTAATTGCAAAGATAATGGGATCCCTTAAGAAGAGAACTCAGATGAAGAGGACAAAGTTCTGGAATGCTCCAAAACATGGAGATGAAACAAGAAACAGAAGCCATAAAGGAAATAGTATAAAAGAAATATGGAGGACACCTGGATGGCTCAGATGGTTGAGGGTCTGCCTTCGTCTCAGGTCATGATCCCAGGGTCCTGGGATCGAATCCCACATCAGGCTCCCTGCTTGGCAGGGAGCCTGCTTCTCCTTCTCCTTCTCCTGTTCCCCCTGATTGTGCTCTCTTGCCCTGTCTATCAAATAAATAAATAAAATCTTTGGAAAAAAAATAAAAGAAATATGGAGATTGGAAAAAAAAAAAAAAGCTGAGGTATAAAGCCAAAGAATCCTTAAAAACAGTTATCCTAAAAGAGAATATTAAGTTATTGCAAATGCTGCTGAAAGGCAAATTAAGATGTGGACATAGAAATAATAATTGAATTATGATAAAATGATGCCATTTGGTAATATTTTTATTGGAATCACTGGGGATAAAAACCAACTAAAATGAGAATAGGAGAAAATGGGTGACTAAGAAGGAAGACAATGATTCAGACCAGTACTTTAGGCTTTCCTTAAGGAGTCATTGCTGCAAAAAGAAAGCAGAACAAATAAATAAAACATAATTTCAACTCTCAAGAAACTCATAATTTAGTGGGTAGCCAATTCACTAAATCTCATGTAATGTTTTAGGCTTTTACTAGCTATAGAGAACATGGCTCACTGGGGACACAAAGAAGGACATTATCAAATTAATTTAATTGAGTATTCTATTGTCTCTGAGGACAAGTGGTGAATAAAGAATATTCTATCTCCTGTCAAACTTAAAAATATATTACTGGCTTGACTTTTATTTGTAGCCCTGTCATTCATTACTACATTTACATTTCTTTTGAATAAATTTCACCACATGGCTTTTTAACTTTTGATTATAAGGAATTATTGGACTATATTTATTATATAGTATTGCCTTTCATTTTCCTTAACCTCTATATTGTCTTCCATTTCTCTTATTTTGTATATTATACTGAAGTAGAGTACTGAATTATACCTATAATCTGGTCAAATCTTTTGTTCCATGTCATGATAGAGTTCATGATCAATTATTATGCTTTTAGTTATAGTTTAAGAATAAGATTATATAGATGTTTTTGAAATACGATTCTGTTTTTTAAGACTTTATTTATTTGAGAGAGTGATAGAGAGAGAGAGGGAGACCACAGAGGTAGAGTGAGAGAGAAGCAAATTCCCCACTGAGAAGAGAGCCCGACGCAGGACTCCATCCCAGGACCCTGAGATCATGACCTGAGCTGAAGGTAGATGCTTAACCATCTGAGCCAACCAGGCACCCTGAAATATGATTCTTAAATAAACTTAGCAAAGTGATTTTTATGAAATGATTGTGTGTAATATTAGCATATAATTATTTATCTCTTTCATCTGAAGTAACTAGAGAGAAATGTCTTAATAAATAATGTTATGTTTCTTGTTAAGCCATATGATAATTATATACTGAATCCTTGTCCAGTTAATTAAGCTCTAAGCACAATATATTTAACAAATGCATCTGGTATTCATGTGTTTTTTTTTTTTTTTCAGAGAGTAATCTCAGTAATAGGATACTGACATAAATTGATAAGAATAAATAATTTGTGGTCCTTAAAAATGACATTACAGTCCATTTACCTCATTTGGAAAACTCATAAAACTCATAAATAGTTAAAACTCAATTATATTTATCAAAATAAATTAACAAAGTGTGCTATTTTTACGTATATTTTGTTGTATTTACTCAATTGCTTTTTACCAGTATCAGTATTTTATAGTATTTTTTTAACATTAATGCATTATTCTTAAATTTTGCACCTAAGATTTTTTTTTAAAGATTTATTTATTTATTAGAGAGAGGGAGAGAGAGAGAGCACAAATGGGAGGGGTAGAGGGAGAGGAAGAGAGAACACCAAGCAGACTCCGCATTAAGTGTGGAGGCCAACATGGGGCTCAGTCCCACGAATCTGAGATCATGACCTGAGCCTAAACCAATAGTTGGACACCTAACTGACTGTGCCACTCAGGCACGCCCATGCCTAAGATTTTTATTGTTAATCTTGTTGTTGCTTTTTTTTCTAAAAGTTATTTTTATAAGTAGTCAACATTTTTTTTCCAATATAATTTTAATAGGCAAAACTTATCCTAACATTTAATTGGCTGGCCGCTAATTCTTTCACATTTGTATGAAGGGAGTTGTTGCTTCTTCTGAAAATGAAAGTTGTTTTTTCATCTGAAAAATGGGACTTCTAAAAATTGAGTGAAATTCAGTTTCAGCTAAAAAGAAGTCATCCAAAATAGACTATCTAATGTCTGGCCTAGTTGTAATGCCATGGTTTTGATAAAAATATTTCCCCATCAACATGGCTTAAATACTTCCCATGTTTAGGACTTAAAATGTGTTAATTATCTTAACCCTTAAGCAGCTCACCACAGAACTATAGTCAAAACCTTGTATATCCTCTAGTCCAATCCTTTTATGTAAACCCAGTGTGTTTACAACATGTATGCATTACACAGAGCTCTGAAAAGAATTTTGTCATTTTGATATGATCCAGGCATTTCCCTTTTAGTCCCACAGTAAATATAATTGCTTATCACTGGTGGTACATCTAAATAGTAGAGCATAAAATATAAATCTTTTTATGTTATGCCTCTGTCAAGTTTCTCTAGGCTCTCCCTTCTCAGAGTGAAGGTCAATGCACTTGCCATTACCTAACAGAACTTCTTGATCTGGCTCTTCGTCTCTAAATCTGTTCTCATCTGTAACTCCTTGCCTGTTTTTACTGTCTTCTAACTATACTCTTCTCCTTCCTGGTCCTTGAACACATCGGGCACATTATCTACTTTGGTGTTTGTTCTTACTCTTAGGTCTCTTTGAGTATTCTTCCCCTAGATGTCCACCCAGCTAGCTCTCTTACTTTTTCCTGGTTCTTAATTGAAAATCACTTACTCAGAAAACCTTACCTGAAGTGTCAACAACCCCTCACTGGCATTTCTTATCCTCTTTCCTTATGTTTCTCCTTAGCAGTTTGCACTAAATAACAGCTATTTAGTTTATGTTATTTATTTTCTTTGTTTCCCTTTAGAATGTAAACTCCTTAAAAGCAGGGAGTTTTGCTTGTTTTATTTATTACTAATGATGTTCTCCGCATCTAGTACACTGACTGACACATGTTACCCTCTCAACTTACAATATTGTTGTAGAGTACCTTCTCAATGTAAAATGTTGCTGAAAAAATTAAAATCTCATTTAACTTCACATTTGAACTATGTGCCTCAAGAATAGATTTAAAAACTTCCAAAAGAATTGGTGAATACAATGTAAAATGATTCCTTAACTTCTCCTTTTTTTCTTCCATTTTTTTTTCCTTTTTTTCTTCCATTTAAGTTTACATCTCATTAAACCACTTATTAATGCTCTCATTTTTATGTAGTAAAACATCTTTTTTCATTTGGTATATATTGCAGAAACACTGATTAGTTTCTACTGATGCTATTTTTTTTTAAGATTTTATTTATTTTTTGACAGAGAGAGAGACAGTGAGAGAGGGAACACAAGCAGGGGGAGTGGGATGGGGGGAAGCAGGCTTCCCAATGATGGGCTTGATCCCAGGACCCTGGGATCATGACCTGAGCTGAAGGCAGACACTTAACGACTGATCCACCCAGGTGCCCCCTACTAATGCTATCTGTGGTCACTTTTGTTCAATAGTATTTTCTATTTCTTAGGTAACTTTCCTCCAAGAATTTCAAGTTTTTGCAAAGCTTATTAGCAACTGAGACAACTGTCTTTCCCAAATTCTTTCAGAGATTGATGTCATTATTATAATTAATGCGTCGGGTTGAAAAATTTAAGTAAAAAGAAAAAAATCTGAAAACTACAAAGAACTATTTCTGTCTTCCAGCTTTGATCTCCCTTCTCTCGCCTACTCCAAAAATTTCATCAGAGAAAACCAATATCTGAGAAGTGGCATCCCATAGCACTAGTGCAATAAAAAAAATAAATAAATAAATGGTAAATTTGGCATCCTTAGTGGGCATGGTGTTCATGATATTTCAGAAATTCTCTGTTACTAGGAATAAAATGATATATTTGAGTCATTTTGACCTGTCTGTTGTGATGTGAGAGACGAGTATTTTACAATAAATGTCTTCTATTAGAAAGATGTTTACGCTATGCCTCATAAGCAAATTATTTACAGTATACCTAGAAATCCTATATTCCATGATGATAATTAGTGTAAAATTAATGGAAAGGAACAAAGTATAGGTTCAGAAAGAACCATCCTGAAAAAAATCATTGGAAATCAAGAAAATACATTTTTATAAAAGCAGATATGATTATTTAACTTTACTTTCTAAATAAGATATATTCAAATGTATGAAGGAAAAATATGGAATTGCTTATCTAAAATGTATTTAAATTTCCTTTTCAAAAAACAAACAACCGCATGGTTATATGTTCTAAGCTTTAAATTCTTCCAAGTCAAAGAAATAATGTCCTTTTCCAATGAGCAATAGTAACACTGTTCATTGAATCTTCAGAAGAAATTGTCCTTTAATAAATCATACCCATTAAAAAATATATATGTGTATATATATATATCCTCATGCAAATAATAGAAATGTGGATAAAAATTTTTAAAGATCACAAAGTTTAATAGCAAACTCTGTTCGAGTGTTTGCAAAAAAATCCACTCACACATTGTTGATATTGTATAAATTACTGCACTCTCAATGAACAGTAAGATAAATATAACTTTAAAAAATTTTAAAGAGCGGGGAGCCCGACATGGGACTCGATCCTGGGACTCCAGGATCATGACCTGAGCCGAAGGCAGTCGCTTAACCGACTGAGCCACCCAGGCGCCCCTAAAAAATTTTAAAAATTAAGTACACATAGAGCAAACTGGACATGCAGTTAGTTGCTTAATGTTAGTAAATGAATACAGAGAAATTCTTACACATGGGAGTCAAAAGCTTTACAGTGAACATTTTACTTATTTATTTATTTATTTTAAAGATTTAATTATTTTATTAGAGAGAGAGAGACAGAGCACAAGTGGGGGGGGGGGCAGAGAGTCTTAAGCAGACTCCATGCTGTGCATAGAGCCTGATGCAAGGCTTGATCTCAAGTTCCTGAGATCATGACCTGAGCCGAAACCGAGTCAGAAACTTAATTGACTGGGCCACCCGGATGCCCCAATAATGGAAATTCTTAAAGGAAGTCTTCAGATATGCCTTGGTTATAGGCTGTTGGCATGAGGAAGCCATGGGTGGGCTAACCAGAAGTGGGGCATCCTATGTGATTGGTCAGGAGAAATGCTTGGATTTCTTTGGTTGGTCTTAACTGGAAATGGGAACAAAGTTTAGGGGAACTGTCAGTTATTAATCAAGTCTTGCTGTTTAGGGCTGATTGTTACAGGGGTTATGCTTGGTTTCTTGGAGTCATTGCTAGAGATAGTGATCAGATTTCCCATAAGTCTGACTTCTAGATAGTAGGCTAGCCTCTTGGACTTGTTATTGAAGGTAATGGATTTGTTTTCCGGGCTGGTTGCTGCAGACTGTAGGTCAGAGATTTCTTCTTACATATGATCCAGTCATTGTCCATTCAGTCTTTAACCACATAATGAAAAACATGTGGAACAGATCTGTACCCAAAATGGAGACAAAAGCCCAAAGACTTTAAGTCCAGTCTAGTCCAATGAATTTCAGTTGACTTGCAGATATACGAATATGGGAGTACTTGGTTAGTGATTTAATTTCTGAGTTTTAGAGTGGTTTTCTATGCAGTAGTGGACTAAACAAATAGTCCCAGTCCTAGATACCTGCATCTAGGGCCAACAAATAGATTTCCATTTGAGAGAATAGAGGGAATCCAAAAAGAAAATCACTTACATACATTTGACCAGCTCAGTGTACATGGGTAACATAAAAGCACAAGCTTCAGAGCTAGACTTGCTGGGTTTCCTTATTGTTTTATTGCGTGTCTGTTGTGTGCATGGTCTTAGTCTAAGCACTGAAGACACAGTCATGGTCAAAGCAGACAAAAAAATCCCTGTTTTGTTGTTTATGCAGTTCTGGAAGAGTAAAAAATGAACAAGAATATTAAACAAAGAATATAATTGAAAATTATGACAAAGTATATGAAAATAAGAAGGGCAATGACATAGAGACTAACTCCTATCCCAAACTTCATTATTTATTAGCAAGTTACTTAATCTAAGACTTGGTTTCCTATAATATGTGCATGGTGACTCACATAGTTGGATAAATCATGTAAACTATTTATAATAGTACCTGACACATAATATACCTTTAATCAGTGAGATGATGATGAAAACTCCATCTATTAAGAGCATGGCCAGGGACACCTGGGTGGCTCAGTCGTTAAGCGTCTGCCTTCGGCTCAGGTCATGATCCCAGGGTCCTGGGATCAAGCCCCGCATCGGGCTCCCTGCTCAGCGGGAAGCCTGTTTCTCTCTCTCCCACCCCCTCTGCTTGTGTTCCCTCTCTTGTTGTGTCTCTCTCTGTCAAATAAATAAATAAAATCTTTAAAAAAAAAGAG
Organism: Mirounga leonina; assembly: GCF_011800145.1. NCBI lineage: Eukaryota > Metazoa > Chordata > Mammalia > Carnivora > Phocidae > Mirounga > Mirounga leonina. The sequence continues at coordinate 55,481,083 of NW_023270825.1, read as the reverse complement.
CATGGCCAAATCCAATCCATGGAATTGAATCAGTGCAAGTCAGTTTTTTCTTTTCTTTATTAAGTAAGTCATGAGAATAAAAGGCACAGCATAAGGAATACGATGAATGATATTGCAATAACAGTGTAATGGACAGAAGATAGCTATATCTGTGGTGAACATAGCATAATGTATAATCGCGTCAAATCACTAAGTTGAACACCTGAAACTAATATAACATTGTGTGTCAACTATACTCAAATAAAAATAAATAAATAAAAGATAAGAAAAATAGGATAATGAAGAAAAGTAGTCTCAACCTCTTATGGGCTCCACAGAATCTGTGGGAACAGAAGTTCCTATGCTTGGGAGCTTTCCAGACCTTGCTCTCTTCATCTAGCTGTTCATCTGTATCCTTTTTCATATCCTTTTTTAAGTATAATAAACCAGGAAGCATAAGTGTTCCTCTGAGTTTTGTGAGCCAGTCTAGCAAATTATGAAACCCAAGGAGGGAATCATGAGAACCACGATTTAGAGCTAGTCTATCAGAAGTAGAGGGGACAGTCTTGGACTTGTAATTGGCACTGAAGGGAGGGGCAGGTAAATACTGTCAAAATGGAGTTAAGTTGTAGGACACTCAGCTGATGTCGGAGAATTGCTAGATATATGGAAAAACCCACATGTCTGGTGTCAAGAAGTGAAGTGAAGTGTGTTGTACTGTGAAAGAAAAGGAAAAACACAAAAGTGTTTTCCTTATACAGAAAGTTACAGATATAATAAACAGTTGAAAAGTTAAAGAAGTAAGAGAAAGGGATTTGAGAAGTATGTAGATGTCAACAGGGAAACATGACTTCAATAATGCTGAAGTGAGATATTGTCAAATGAAGGTGAAATGCCCAATAAGATAAATTTTGAAGCATGACCACTGGATATGAAAACTAAAAGATCATGAATAGCCTTTGAAAGAATAATTTTATGTAAGAATATGTATGAAAAGCCAGCTAAAGTGGGTTGAGATGTAATTTAGACCTAGGATATAGAAAAAAATAGGTATAAATTGCTCTTTAGGGAAGCTTGGCTTTGCAAATGTAAAGAATAGGACAAATGAAATAGGCACATTAGAAATAAAGAACTTTCTGGTTTTAAGATGAGAGGGATTTATGTGCACTTTGGTGATGAGGGGCAAGGAGCAGTGGAGTGATTGAAGCTGCAGAGTAAGTTAAGCATGGTTCCTGGGAAGCTGGAGGAACTGAGCAGATTCTCATCTAAGCCACAAATCTCTCTGAGGGTTTAACTTCTCTGTGGGAAAAGTGTTATGTATAGGATAAGCTCCTGTTTTTAAATGTAGTATCTCTGAAATCCAATTTCCTTTCCTGGTATATAACATTTCTACTTTGCCTCAGAACAAATTACAACGGAACTTCCCTTTTTTTTCTAGCTTTGCAGTGGTTAAAGGAAACAAGGATATCCTAAACTAAAAAAAAACAAACCAAACAACAACAACAAAAACTAAGGATATCCTTTCTTTTCCTCTTTCCAGTGTAACTTACCACTTCTTCATTTGAGAGTCCCCACTATTTACAATTTCTGACTCCCAAATTTCTTAGGAAAGACACACTACTATTTGTACATGGACTGAGACTCATTCTGTTTCTAGTCCTTTCTTTTTCCCACTTTCTTCCTCACTATGGAATGATTTGTGCCATTTTATTCATGCACAGCTAAGAGTAATATCCCTTCTTTGGTTCCAAATCTGTTCTACTGCATATTTGCCTTCTTAATTATAGTAGTTGATTGTATCTTATTTTTTTCTTTTCCTAACATGCACTTAAGTTACCATTTATTTTTATTAGAGACTTTAATATTAAATATTAAGTTCAAACGTTAAATGATGAATCATAATCAAGCATTCTTATACTTTATCAAGCTAAGTCCCCACTTTTATAGAACTCTCAAATTTTACAATATAAGCAGATTCTTAATCTTCTAATATATTTTACAAAATTTTCCATGGATTTATCCATTGCTTAATGTTCTCTGATCTATGTTCTTTTGTACTGTAATTTTTTGGAACATGCCTGCTTTGGCTGTCTGCATCACCTGGAGTGTCTCTCTTGTATAGCTGCCTCTGAGTTGTACTGTAATAAAGGGGTTATGTAGGCTTTGCATTTGGACAGGAAAAGTCACTTCTAGATGAAGTCTCAACTGAAAAAAAAAATCGTTCTATAATGGGCAGAAATAGTTAACTTTATAAAATAACTTTAAAAAAACTTTCTCCCTGATATAACAGCCACAATTTTATTACTTACCCAGTTTCAGTCCTCTATCCCATAAGATACCACAAATCAAGAGTAGGTATGCCTTTGGAATTTTGCCTTCAGGAAGTGTACCCTAAGATAATCAGAGCATTTGACAAAATGCTTTGTTGTGTAAATATCATATCATGCTATTTAAGAGTTTTTATATGTTTTATTAATAATACATATGGCATTTTTACAGCTTTTTTGAGGTATAATTGATACACAATTGCACCATTTAATGTATACAATTTAATGACTTAGGACATAAGCAAACAACTGTGATATCATCACCACAATCAAGATCATAGACATATTCAACACCTTGCAAAATTTCCTTGTGTCTCTCTGTTGTTCATTTTTGTTTGTTTGTTTGTTTTTTATGGTAAAAATACTTAACATGAGATCTACTCTCTTAAATTTTGAATTGCACAATAACATCTCATTAACTATAAGCATTAGGTTGTATAGCAGATATCTATAACTCTTTAATCTAGCAAGTGTTTGGCTTTTTAAAAGTAATATGGCAATTTGGGGTGCCTGGGTAGCATAGTCAGTTAAGCATCCAGCTCTTGGTTTGGGCTCAGGTCATGATCTCAAGGTCATGAGTTCGAGCTCCATGCCAGGCTCTGTGCTCAGCGCAGAATCTGCTTAAGAATCTCTCCCTCTGCCCCTCCCCCAGCTTACTCTCTCTCTCAAATAAATTTAAAAAAAAAAGTAATATGGCAATTTGAAAAAATGATTCTTTTTTTGTCCGGAATTCGTGATTTTTTTTTCGAATCAGCTAGATATAGAACTAATGATACTTGGTCACTTTATTGTATAATACAGCTAAAAAGCCCATTTCAAGGAAAATCAGAGAAAAGCAAAAGATTTTCTGATTCCTAGTCGTAGCTGAAGACACAGAAAAATAAAAAAGAAATCTATTAAGACACTGACACTCTAAGTATTGAATTGGTGTTCATTTGATTTTTAACATTGAACTGAACTTTGCCATGAATATAGTGAGCCTGCAATCTTTATTCTTCTAATTTAATTAAACAGAAACTAAGGATGCCCCGGATTTAATTTATGAATTACATATAGATTGAATAAGACAAAAAACTAGTCAGATTTATGTCAATATGGCAAAAAAGCTACTTATTATTATTTATTATCTTATTATTGTTCACATTTCACAACTGAGAAAATTGAATTTCATTGAAATCCTCCTATTGTATGTACAAAATACAGCACTTAAATTCTTTATTCAAGTCATTGATTAAAAGAACTCTAGTTCAAAGAGGTGAACTGCACATGGCATTTTGTATCCTCTGAAGAGAGACACTAAACTTCAAACTGTATGAGCTCACTACATCAAGTGGTGAGCAGAAAAAAGGGGGGTGGGAATCTAGATTGACATATCATTGTGCAATTGAAGGACTGGAAAGAAAGAGAAAAATGTTAAAATTCTCTAGAAATGGATACGTCTTTTACAAAAGAATAAGATTCAGGTTGACTTCAGGTTGACTCTGATCAGAAATACTGAATACAAGAAGACAATGAAGCAAAATATTTCAAAGTTTGGAATCAATTATTATTATGGACCAAGAATTATATACACCATTAAACAGTTAGGTAAGTGTGAGATTGAGTTCCCCCCACCCAAACAACAAAAAGTGATGTTTTCAAGTATAAAACAATTTTGAAAAATTTACCATTCATTGTACCTCGAATGACAGTTAGCAAAGCAAAAATAAAAATAAAATAAATGGATAACAAGGAATGAAATAATTGCATATCTAAAAAATGAGTTCCAAATAAAATAAACCCCAAAATAAAATCATGTAACAAACCTAAAATCAGTTGGTAAAAATTAGAGAAGGGAATTCCTGAGTTTCAATGGAAATGTCTTAAAAAACAACAACAAAAAATGAAATGCATTCAATACAATAAAATAAATAACTATTTGTACTATAGCAAATAAAGCTTTTGTTTCTTTTCTTCAAAAGAAAAGAAATAAAAGGCCAGAAAGCCAAATTAGAATACAAGAAAAAGCAGTGTCTTTAGCAAATTTATGTTTTAAGTTTAGTATTTTTGAATAATTGATGGCTCCATAAAAAATAAAATTTAATTTGACCTATATGCTAACAATAATTGTATGACTGAAACAGAAGTTATGACATTTTACAAATAAAGAAAGAAAAGTAATCCTACCCTACTGTTTGGACCTTTAGTAAAAAATTTTGAAAAAAAATTAAGTTTGCTACAAAAATATAATGCAAGTATTGTTTATATATTTTCCAAACTTTTTCAATCAACCTATAGAGCATTTATAGAAGAACTGAATATTGTTACAGAATGTAACTTAAATATTATCACTTTGACAGGTTGTTCTTAAAATAAGAAGTAGGTAGATGAAAAGAGAGAAAAGAGCAGAAAGATATTTGGGTTGCATATGTGTTATATAATGAGAACATGAAAGAAAATTGAAGCAAGATGTGGAATTTTTAATATTTCTCTTAGAACAGGGTTTTGCAATATCAGTAATACTAGTGTTTTGGACTGGCTAGTTTCTTTTGTTGGGGCTTCTTCTGTTCATTCTTGGATCTTTAGCAGCACCTCAAGCTTCTATACACTAGATGGTAGTAACAACCCCTGCCCAATTGATAATCAAGAATGTCTCCAGATAATTGTCATAGCTTGTCATTTAGCTTAAAGTAGCTATAAAAATTAGGCAAGGGGAAAAGAATGAAATAGTGCAAATAAGCTAAGTCCTTTCAGCTCTTAATATTAATACATAATATTCTAAGTTAATAGGTTTAAAAAAGATACAAGCAAAAACTGAAGAAAAATTAAAATGGATAACCAATGTTTGTTAATGTTAATTTGGTGAATTGAAGGCATATGTGTTACATACAAGTATGTTAATGAAAAAATAATTATTGGGAACTTTATAAAAAATAGCTCCAGGGACACCTGATTAAGTGTCCAATTCCTGGTTTCAGCTTAGGTCCTGATCTCAAGGGCTGAGATTGAGCCCCACGTTGGGCTTCATGCTCAGTGGGGTGTCAGCTTGAAATTCTCTCCTTCTGTCCCTCCTCCCACTAGCACAGACACATGCTCTTTCTCTCTCTCTCAAATAAATAAGTAAATCTTAAAAAAAAATAGTTCCAATGTCTATAACTAAATCCCTTTAAATAACTTCCTGAAAAGACTTTACTTTCACTTTTGAGTCTTTTGAATTAGAAAAAGATGTGATTTTATATTATTTAAATTATGATCATAGACTATTTCATAGGGTTGCTCAATTTCTTTAAAACAGTACAATATGAAACTTACATAACAGGAAAGTTCTTCTTGCCTTTTTTATTTAAATCCCTCCTTTCTTCTTTCAATTATAATGTTGAAAGACATATTTTTTATACATAATGCATCATACCACAAAGCCCTGATCAATTAAGTTTACTATGGCAGTTACTGATGAACAAATACTAAAAAGTGTCAAAGCTGATTTATAATTTAACAGGTTTCTTGTCTTAATTCTAAAGATTTTAGAATATGTATTCTATTGCCTCGTAATAATATTTTGATCTATGCTTCTTCATATGCAAGATGGAGGGGAAAATCCATAGAAAAGTAAAAACTAGAAGATAAAAAACTCTGGTAGTTTACCATTAACATATAATCATCTCATTCAGTGTACAGAAGCAAACACTGAATATTTATCCCATGTCATTCTTGTTCATTTAGGGAATTACATTCTATTTATGTGAAAGTTTTGGGATGGGAAATATATTCCCCAAATATTTTCCAAATATTTTCTGCTATAAATTATGAATTTTATTATCTATTTTCAAAGGTACTCTCTAAAATATCATATGTATGTATTTATGACAAGATAGCATTTGATGTATTTCAGAAAATTTGATTTTTATTGCCATAACTACTTCAGAGGTCTTTTTTTCTTTTTACCATATAAACTGTAGTCATATAGTCAATGACTCACTTTGTATATGGGCAAAAATGTTGGGAAGAAATTTACTCATAGTTATATTTAGGTCATTTTTCTGTATAATCAGAGAGATAAGAATAAAGATAAAACAGAAAATGTAGAGAAAGAACATAGATGTAAAATATACTACCTATCTTTGATGTTAAAATGTTGGACTAATTTTATATATCAACAACTAACTACTTTCAGTCCTAGTTTGATTATTACAATAATTCGGTTAGCACTGTACATCTTAATAATATTGTTTTGCTATGACTAGCTTTTATTTTGTAAAAAAAAAATAATGTCATTCTTAAGGAAGAATATTATAACCTTAATATTTATTAAATGGTGACATAAAGGAGGAAATTACACTAAACTTTTATCTAACACTAATAAGTAGTCTTTCCTACTTAGATGTTTCCAAGGAATTTAATTTCATTACCTCATAATTATCCTTTATTTATTTTTCACAAGTTCCTTTTTCAGACTTTTATTGCTTTTATTTAAGAAACCAGACACTTTTGAAAGATATTTACATTCTATTTCTGTTAGAAATATAAATGTAAAATTTTGCCTATTAGATTGAACCATGAAAATGTAATCTATATTCAAATATCATTTTTCCCTGTAGTAGGTTTAACACCTGGCGACTGGGTGGTTGCATTTAACAGGTTACAATATATGTTGCAATCCTCTGTGAAAATGTTTCATTACTTTTATTCCCTTAACAAGAAAACTCAAGTTTTTGAAACGATGTGATCATCAGGACTATCTATCTATCTATCTATCTATCTATCTATCTATCTATCATCTATCTATCTATCTATACCAATGATTTCTTATAAATAAGGTTTATCTGTAATTTTAAATGTATATAGTTAATTACTGCAATGTGCTTCACTGATGTTAAATGGAAAATTTTATGAGAAGATGGAAATAGAGGAAGCAGAGTCTACAGACAGTATTTCACTTTCCCCATGTTCTGTTTAAAACACAACAGTACTACCAATACGTCTTCAATACTGACATCATCTTCACCATTATAGCATACTATAGAACTGTGCCTGTATGAAACCTAACCCAATAGAACAAAGTTTCTTAATAGTGCCTTAACCTGTGAAGTTACTCAAAAAAAATTTTTTTGAAATAAATAATTGCTAAAAGATAAGTCCATAAATCAGCATAATGAAGAGAAAAAGAAGACTGAGGATATGAGAAAATAAATAGAAAAACAAAGCATTTTTAAAAATGTAATAAATAGAGGAACCTGGGTGGCTCAGTCAGTTAAGTGTCCAACTCTTGGTTTCTGTTCAGGTCATGATCTCAGAGTTGTGAGATCAAGTCCCTTGTTGACTCTGCACTTAGCACAGTCTGCTTGAGATTCTCTCTCTCTCTCCCCTTCTACCCCCTCCCCCTGTAAAATAAATAAATAAGTAAATATCTTAAAACGAATTAAAAATGTAATAAATTATCAAAAGTACACTAAAAAAGAACAAAAAATATTCTAATTTGAGAAGCAAACAGAATATCAAGGAAATTTGATAAAGAAAGAAAAACTCTGAGACTTTTTTACGTTGTAGAATGTGAGAAATAAATTTTCAATATATTCAACATCTTGGCAGAAAAATGTGCATTATCCCCAAGAGGAAAACATGGACTAGCATGAGGGCTTCTCTAAAATAGTTGTCAATACCAAAAACTGATGTAACAATGTTTATAGATTTTAAAGAAAAAAAAAATGTAGTGTTAAGAACATTTTATCCAGTCAAGTCTTCATTCAAGTATAAAAACAATAGACATTCACTAACATAAACACACATATAAACCATTCTTGAGGAAAAGATAAACTTCATGTAGCAATTAAACTGAGCCAGGTAAAGAAATGAAAATAGAAACTTTAAAGAAAAAAAATCTGAGATAAAATGACTAATGATTAGTATGGATTGATATGATGAACATATATATAAAGAAATTGGAGGAGGAGCAAGATGGCGGAGGAGTAGGAGACCTAAATTTCCTCTGGTCCCAGGAATTCACCTAGATAGGGATCAAACTGTTCTGAACATGTACGAACTCAACAGGAGATGGAAGAAAAAAGAATAGCAGCAACTCTCTGAACAGAAAAGCGACCACTTTCTGGAAGGTAGGACATAGGGAGAAGTGAATCCGAGGCGGTATTTGGAAGATAGACGGCGGGGGAAGGGAGCCTCCGTCAGCGTGGTACCAGCTAGTGATAAGGGTCCCGGAGCACAAAATCAGAACTTTAAGAAGTCTGCTCCACTGAAGGATGTCACTCCAGTGGCTAAGTGGGGGGTGGAACCCTTGCTGGGACAGTTGGGTCTCAGGACCCTCAGGGTCACAGAAAGACTGGGGGTGCCTGAGTGTGGCAGAGCTCCCAGGTATTGGAGTGGGGAAGCCAGCTGCAAAGATGGAGCCGAGGAGTGGGCTCTCAGCTCGGGGTTGCCCTAAACCATGGTCCATGGCACAGTCGGGCCACTGCTCCTCCAGCATGGACCCAACAAGCAGCAGATTGGAGGAAACTCACCTTCCTCCCCTGGGAGAAGCAGCATGGGAGCGCACCACAGGGATCTGCTGGGTTTGGAGATTCCACATGGGTCATTGTGCCAGAGATAGAAACGCTCAGTCACAGGCTGGGTGAGCACAGAGTGCGGCTGGAACTGGGGAGACGGGAGTGATTGAATGCTTTTCTCTGGGGGCGCACTGAGGAGTGGGGCCCCAAGTTCTCAGCTCCTCCAGGGCAGAGATTGGGAGGCCTCCATTTTCACTCTCCTCCTCCAAAGCTGTACGGAAAGCTTGCAGGAAACAAAAGCTCCCAGGAGCAAACCCAAGCAGATTACTTAGCCCAAACCCCAGCAAGGGTGGGGAAATTCTGCCTCCAGCAAAGACATTTGGGAACCAGGGCAATAGGCCCCTTCCCCAGAAGATCAGCAAGAACAGGCAGCCAAGACCAAGTTTGCTGATCAATGAGAACGGCAGAACCCAGCGCTAGGGGAATACTGCACATAGAACCCATGGCTTTTTTTTTTACCATAATTCTTTAGTCTTTCAAAGTTAATTTTTTTAATTATCTTTTTCTATTTTTTTTTTTTGAATTTTTCTTTTCCCTTTTCAACCAACATCTTATCAATCCCTTTTTTAAAAATCTTTTTTATTTTTCATTTTTAGAGTCATAGTCTATCCCTTCATAGTAGTTAACCTTATTTTTGATATATATATGTATATCAAACTTATACTATATATGTGTGTATATATATACATATATATATATATATATATATATATATATATATATATATATATATAAGTTGTTCTCTCTTTAAAATTTTGAGATACAGTTTCTTCTAACAGACCAAAATATACCCTAATCTCGAGTATATGGCTTTGTTCTAGTCTCCTGCCTGATCACATTCTCTTCCCTGTTTTTTTTTTTTAGATTTCTCTTCTTTCTTTTTTCAACCAACTTCTTATCTTATCAATTCCTTTTATGAAATCTTTTATAATTTTAATCTTAACACTCATATTCCATCCCTTCATGGTATTTACCCTTATTTTTGTACATATATAAGTTTTTCCATCTTTAAAATTTTGGGAGGCAGTTTCTTCTAACAGACCAAAATACACCCAGAATCTAGGGTGTGGCACTGATCTATTCACCAGCCTGATCATATTTGATCATATTCTTTTTTTTTATCTTTTTCTTTTTCTTTTATTTTTTCATTCTTTCCCTTTCTTTTCTCCCAGTTTCAGGTCTCTTCTGATTTGTTTAGTGTATATTTTTCTGGGGTTGTTCTTAACCTATTAGCATTTTGTTCTCTCATTCATCTATTCTCCACTGGACAAAATGATGAGACAGAAACACTCACCTCAAAAAAAGAACAAGAGGAAGTACCAACTGCCAGGGACCTAATCAATATGGACATTAGTAAAATGTTGGAACTAGAGTTCAGAATGACGATTATAAAGATACTAGCTGGGCTTGAAAAAAGTGTAGAAGATACTAGAGAAACCCTTTCTGGAGAAATAAAAGAACTAAAATCTAACCAAGTCAAAATCAAAAGGCTATTAATGAGGTGCAATAAAAAAAAATGGAAGCTCTAACTGCTAGAATAAATGAGGCAGAAGAGAGAATTAGTGATATAGAAGACCAAATGATGGGGAATAAAGAAGCTGAGAAAACGAGAGATAAATAACTACTGGATCACAAGGGCAGAATTTGAGAGATAAGAGATACCATAAGATGAAACAATATTAGAATAATTGGGATCCCAGAGGTAGAAGAAAGAGAGAGAGGGGCAGAAGGTATATTGGAGCAAATTATAGCAGAGAACTTCCCTAATTTGGGGAAGGAAACAGGCATCAAAATCTAGGAGGCACAGAGAACCCCCCTCAAAATTAATAAATATAGGTCAACACCCCGACATCTAATAGTAAAACTTACGAGTCTCAGAGACAAAGAGAAAATCCTGAAAGCAGCTTAGGACAAAAGATCTGTAACCCACAATGGTAGAAACATTAGACTGGGGGGCGCCTGGGTGGCTCAGTCGTTAAGCAGCTGCCTTCGGCTCAGGTCATGATCCCAGGGTCCTGGGATCGAGCCCCGCATCGGGCTCCCTGCTCCGCGGGAAGCCTGCTTCTCCCTCTCCCACTCCCGCTGCTTGTGTTCCCTCTCTCGCTGTATCTCTCTCTGTCAAATAAATAAAAAAGATCTTTAAAAAAAAAAAAAGAAACATTAGACTGGTAACAGACTTATCCACAGAGATCTGGAAGGCCAGAAAGAACTGGCATGATATATTTAGAGCACTAAATGAGAAAAATATTTAGCCAAGAATACTATATCCAGCTAGGCTGTCATTGAAAATAGAAGGACAGATAAAAAGCTTCCAGGACAAACAAAAACTAAAGGAATTTGCAAACACAAAACCAGCCCTACAAAAAATCTTGAAAGGGGTCCTCTAAGCAAAGAGAGAGCCTAAAAGCAACATAGACCAGAAAGGAACATAGACAATATACGGTAACAGTCACCTTACAGGCAATACAATGGCACTAAATTCATATGTTTCAATAGTTACCCTGAATGTAAATGGGCTAAATGCCCCAATCAAAAGACACAGGGTATCAGATTGGACAAAAAAAACAAGACCCATCAATATGCTGTCTGCAAGAGACTCATTTTAGACCCAAAGACACCTCCATATTGAAAGTGAGGGGGTGGAAAACTATTTACCATGCTAATGGACACTGAAAGAAAGCTGGGTGGCAATCCTTATATCAGACAAATTAGATTTTAAGCCAAAGACTGTAATAAGAGATGAGGAAGGACACTATATCATACTTAAAGGGTCTATCCAACAAGAAGATTGAACAATTGTAAATATTTATGCCCCTAATGGGAGCAGCCAATTATATAAGCCAATTAATAACAAAAGCAAAGAAACACATCGACAACAATACAATAATAGTGGGGGACTTTAACACCTCCCTCACTGAAATGGACAGATCATCTAAGCAAAATATTATTTCAACAAGGAAATAAAGACTTTAAATGACACACTGGACCAAATGGACTTCACACACATATTCAGAACATTTCATCCCAAAGCAACAGAATACACATTCTTCTCTAGTGTCCATGGAACATTCTCCAGAATAGATCACATCCTAGGTCATAAATCAGGTCTCAACCAGTACTAAAGATTGGGATCATTCTCTGCATATTTTCAGACCACAATGCTTTGAAACTAGAACCCAATCACAAGAGGAAAGTCGGAAAGAACTCAAATACATGGAGGCTAAAGAGCATCCTACTAAAGAACGAATGGGTCAACCAGGAAATTAAAGAATTTTAAAAAATTCATGGAAACCAGTGAAAAAGAAAACACAATTGTTCAAAATCTTTGGAATGCAGCAAAGGCAGTCCTAAGAGGAAAGTATATAGCAATACAAGCTTTTCTCAAGAAACAAGAAAGGTCTCAAATACACAACCTAACCCTACACCTAAAGGAGCTAGAGAAAAAACAGCAAATAAAGACTAAACCCAGCAGGAGAAGAGAAATAATAAGGATCAGAGCAGAAATCAATGAAATAGAAACCAAAAGAGCAGTAGAACAGATCAACAAAACTAGGAGCTGGTTCTTTGAAAGAATTAATAAGATTGATAAACCCCTGGCCAGACTTACCAAAAAGAAAATAGATATGACCCAAATAAATAAAATCATGAATGAAAGAGGAGTGATCACAACCAACACCAAAGAAATACAAATAATTATAAGAACATACTACGAGCAACTATATGCCAGCAAATTAGATAATCTGGAAGAAATGATGCATTCCTAGAGATGTATTAACTATGAAAACTGAACCAGGAAGAAATAGAAAACCTGAACAGACCTATAACCACTAAGGAAATTGAAGCAGTCATCAAAAATCTCCCAACAAACAAGAGCCCAGGGCCAGATGGCTTCCCAGGAGAATTCTACCAAACATTTAAAGAAGAACTAATACCTACTCTTCTGAAACTGTTCCAAAAAATAGAAATGGAAGGAAAACTTCCAAACTCATTTTATGAGGCCAGCATTACCTTGATCCCAAAATCAAACAAAGACCCCATCAAAAAGAATTACAGACCAATATCCCTGATGAACATGGATGCAAAAACTCTCACCAAGATACTAGCCAATAGAATCCAACAGTACATTAAAAGGATTATTCACCACGACCAAGTGGGATTTATTTCTGGGCTGCAAGGTTGGTTCAACATCCGCAAATCAATCAATGTGATACAATACATTAATAAAAGAAAGAACAAGAACGATATGATCCTCTCAGTAGATGCAGAAAAAGCATTTGACAAAGTACAGCATCCTTTCTTGATTAAAAATTTTCAGAGTATAGGGAAAGAGGGTACATACCTCAATATCATAAAAGCCATCTATGAAAAACCCACAGTGAATATCATTCTCAATGGGGAAAAACTGAGAGCTTTCCCCCTAAGGTCAGGAACATGGCAGGGATGTCCACTATCACCACTGCTATTCAACATAGTAGTAAAAGTCTTAGCCACAGCAATCAGACAACAAAAAGAAATCAAAGGCACCCGAATCGGCAAAGAAGAAGTCAAACTCTCACTCTTTGCAGATGATATGATACTTTATGTTGAAAACCAAAAAGACTCCACCCCAAAACTGCTAGAACTCATACAGGAATTCAGTAAAGTGGCAGGATAGAAACTCAATGCACAGAAATCAGTGGCATTCCTATACACCAACAACAAGACAGAAGAAAGAGAAAATAAGGAGTCGATCCCATTTACAATTGCACCCAAAACCATAATATACCTAGCCATAAATCTAACCAAAGAGGCAAAGAATCTGTACTCAGAAAACTATAAAATACTCATGAAAGAAATTGAGGATGACACCAAGAAATGGAAAAACGTTCCATGCTCATGGATTGGAAGGACAAATATTGTGAAGATGTCAATGCTACCTAGAGCAATCTGCACACTCAGTGCAATCCCTATCAAAATACCATCCACTTTTTTCAAAGAAATGGAACAAATAATCTTAAAATTTGTATGGAACCAGAAAAGACCCCAAATCGCCAGAGGAATGTTGAAAAAGAAAAGCAAAGCTGGCGGCATCACAATTCCAGATTTCCAGTTCTGTTATAAAGCTGTCATCATCAAGACAGTATGGTACTGGCACAAAAACAGACACATAGATCAGTGGAACAGAATAGAGAGCCCAGAAATGGACTCTCAACTCTATGGTCAACTCATCTTCGACAAAGCAGGGAAGAATGCCCAGTGGAAAAAAGACAGTCTCTTCAACAAATGGTGTTGGGAAAATTGGACAGCCACATGCAGAAGAATGAAACTGGACCATTTCCTTACACCACACACAAAAACGGACTCAAAATGGTTGAAAGACCTCAATGTGCGACAGGAGTCCATCAAAATCCTAGAGGAGAACACAGGCAGCAACCTCTTGGACCTCAGCCACAGCAACTTCTTCCTAGAAACATCTCCAAAGGCAAGGGAAGCAAGGGCAAAAATGAACTATTGGGACTTCATCAGGATAAAAAGCCTTTGCACAGCAAAGGAAACAATCAACAAAACCAAAAGACAGCTGACAGAATGAGAGAAGATATTTGCAAATGACATATCAGATAAAAGGCTAGTATCCAAAATCTACAAAGAACTCATCAAACTCAACACCCAAAGAACAAACAATCCAATCAAGAAATGGGCAGAAGACATGAACAGACATTTTTCTAAAGAAGACATCCAAATGGCCTACAGACACATGAAAAAGTGCTCAACATCGCTCTGCATCAGGGAAATCCAAATCAAAACCTCAAAGAGATACCACCTCACACCAGTCAGAATGGCTAAAATTACTAGTCAGGAAATGACAGATGCTGGAGAGGATGCGGAGAAAGGGGAACCCTCCTACACTGTTGGTGGGAATGCAAGCTGGTGCAGCCACTCTGGAAAACAGTGTGGAGGTTCCTCAAAAAGTTGAAAATAGAGCTACCCTAGCAATTGCCCTACTGGGTATTTACCCCAATGATACAAATGTAGTGATCCACAGGTGTATGTGGACCCCAATGTTTATAGCAGCAATGTCCACAATAGCCAAACTATGGAAAGAGCCAAGATGTCCATCAACAGATGAATGGATAAAGAAGATGTGGTATATATATATACAATGGAATATTATGCAGCCATCAAAAAAATGACATCTTGCCATTTGCAATGATGTGGATGGAACTAGAGAGTATTTGCTAAGCGAAATAAGTTAGTCAGAGAAAGACTTGTACCATAAGATCTCACTGGTATGAGGATTTCTTAATCTCAGGAAACATACTGAGGGTTGCTGGAGTGGTGGGGGGTGGGGGGATGGGGGGGCTGGGTGATAGACATTGGGAAAGCTATGTGCTATGGTGAGCGAGGTGAATTGTGTAAGACTGTTGAATCACAGACCTGTACCTCTGAAACAAATAATACATTATATATTAAAAAAAAAAAAAAGAAGAAGATAGTAGGAAGGGAAAAATGAAGGGGGGGAATCGGAGGGGGAGAGGAACCATGAGAGACTATGGACTCTGAGAAACAAACTGAGGGTTCTAGAGGGGAAGGGGGTGGGTGGATGGGTTAGCATGGTGATAGGTATTGAAGAGGGCACGCTCTGCATGGAGCACTGGGTGTTATACACAATGAATCATGAACACTACATCAAAAACTAATGATGTAATGTATGGTGATTAACATAACATAATAAAATAAAATTTAAAAAACAACAGAAAAAAATAAGTTAAATATTTTTGTCATTGTTTTTTATTTTTTATTTTTTTAAAGATTTTATTTATTTATTTGAGAGAGAGAGAATGAGAGACAGAGAGCACAAGAGGGAAGAGGATCAGAGGGAGAAGCAGACTCCCTGCCGAGCAGGGAGCCCGATGTGGGACTCGATCTAGGGACTCCAGGATCATGACCTGAGCTGAAGGCAGTCGCTTAACCAACTGAGCCATCCAGGCACCCATTTTTGTCATTTTTGATTTTGTAAGAGTATGAAATGCCATAAGCAATGTCATTATAAAATTGTGACTAATAAAATTGAGATGTGCATGGAGGGGAGAAAAAAGGAGAAAGGAAAGTGCAGGTGGCCGTGAGACACATAGCAGGCTATCAGCAGATATTTCAGAAATGAAAGGATGTGGGGTTTTTTTGTTGTTTTTTTGTTTGTTTTTTTTTATAGAACAATAATTATTTAATTGTTAAGCTATCTCTAAAGAGTAGGTATTTCACAAACAAGTATATAAAAGATGAATTAATACATCCAAAGCCATGTAGTTGAGTGCTAATTCCTTGTTACGTAAAATTTTTACTTAGTCAACATACATCTGGGCTCTTCCTGTGAGCTAGGCACTATGGGAGATAGAAAGGAGCATAACATGTGGTCCCTGTTATTAGTAACTTACATTCTAGTGAAGATTCAAGATGTCAAGTACAGGCAATTGTGTGCTATCACCAGCCTCTGCTCTGCTTTTCAGTCAAGACACCTCCAGCAACTTTGCCTTTTGCAGCTCCTTAGGCTGTCCATCATCCACTGAGTTCTGAAGAACGTAGCCTTTTCTGGAAGAAACTCCTTTCTTCAATGCTTCAGGCCAGTTTTGAGTCTCAAAGTATGTGGACAGGATATCAAATACTTGATTGATGGCCAATATCTCTGAATGATAGTTTTTCTCATTCTGGCATCTGACCATGTATTCCTGGATCGGCAAATGGGCTGTGTTGACAGAATGTTCTCAGGCTTTTTGAAATGTCACCTTCTTCTGAATGCTTTCGTCCACAAGTCCACCAAGGACGTAAACTTTGTTTAGATCAATATCTTCAAAAGCGTGTTCTGAGTCAGGAGTCAGGTACACAAGAGTTTCCAGGGGAAATAAACTAAAGCAGTCTTCCTCTGTTATGTCTAGCAGGTAACTAGAAAATCCATCATTCATCCTCAAACACTCTTCATACAGGGGACTGTCTGTTGTGAATCCAGTGAGGTAGATCCAAAATGGCCTGTTGGCTTTTTTATTTGATTCATACAACCTATGGATCTGTCCAGCCAGCCTACTTAATTCCTTCTTAGACATGTGGTGGGTCATACTCAGATCAATACAGAGTCTTGGTCCTGAGTGTTTGGCTTCCAAAAGTCTCTCCTTGGTTAAGGATCTCAGAAAACGTTTGCTGTGCTGGGGGCAGATGCGTGAATTTTCTACACAATTGGCCTTCCTTCTATCTTTTTCTTGCTTTCTTTTGTTCTTCTTTGCTGAAACTATCTTTTTTCAGTGTCTGTGTTTTCTTTGGACATTTTTTGAGCACCACATTGCACTGCCTGTGGGCAGCGTCTCTCCCTCCCGACGTTCGCATTCCACATTGATCTGTAGAAGCGGGAAGCTTTCAGAGATGCTATCTTCTCCTGTGTCTTCTAGGATGACCTCTTGCTCCTGTAGCACATGTGAGTCTGTTTTCTGAACACTCCCTTCCAATTTCCAGTCCATGTGCTTAGTCCTCTGTCCCTGAACCCCTCAACTCAAGCAGCCTCGGCAGCGCACATCCAAAGGATGTGTTTTTAAAAGCCCCAAAACCAAAACGACAACCTCTCACTGTGTTTCATAGTTCTTTTTAACATTATAGGGATATTTTAGAAATAATATTTTCTGTAGTAAAGAAACACTCATCTGAAGGTAACACCCTTAGTTTTATTTCTGATTAAACAAAAGTATTTAGGAGGCGCCTGGGTGGCTCAGTTGGTTAAGCATTTGACTCTTGATTTCAGCTCAGGGTTGTGAGATCAACCCCACCTGGGGCTCCACGCTGAGCATGGAGCATGCTTAAGATTCTCTCCTTTTCTCTCTGCCCCTCCCCAACCCTCTAAAGAAATAAATAAATAAAATAAATTCTTTAAGATCCTGGAAAGGACCAATGAGATTTCTCCTGAACTGTAACCACAAATCCACTTAAAATTTCAGTATGTACTGAATAGAGTTGAACATCTTAGTCTGATAAATGAATGTGTGTATGTTTATGTTGTGTTTTTTCATGTATATATCATTCATCAGCAATTGCACTTAATGATGAAAATCTAGTAATGTCCTTATTAAAGTGAGGAACATACAATTAATGATTATTAAGAATACAATGCTAAAAGCTTTTTGGAGATTCTGGTTACTATAATTAGATAAGAAAAGTGAAAATAGCTCCAGAGATTTTTTAAAAAGGAAGCAAAAATATCAGTATTTGTGGATGATTTGTCTATCTCGATCTAGGAGATTTAGCTGTGTAAAAAGAAAGAATCAATTAAAACGTTCAGAGTGCGGTTTGACAGAATTTGTGCACTCAATCAGTTCTTTTCTTACATTTTTTTAATGTTGGTAGATTTTAATCCATGAATCTATTGCATTTATGCACATCTTACATGCAGTGACATTGGCTTTTTTGACTATATTTTCAAGGATATTTGTATAGCAAACATCTTTAAATGACTGAGATAGCGTCTCCCTCTGGTGAACAGGTCATATTTGTTTACTGTCCAGTATAATAAACAAAATGTCCTCCTTCAGTCATTTATAAAAGATTCATAATTCCCTAAGCTTTAAGTTTCTCAGCTGTGATGTGATCACACTGTGTGCACATCTCTGTGGGCTCTACTCCACATACCCTTGGGAGTTAGTGTCAAGGAGATCAAACTAAAACATGAAGATCAGGCTGTTTTGCAGCATCAGGAGTAATAAAGTCCTTTGTCTCTATCCCAGAATACTTGTGTCTCACATCAGCGTACATGAAATTGTGGCAAGCTAATTTGTTACCTATAAATAGGATACATTCTCAGAATTTTCACAATTCTTGACATAAAATGGCCACTTAAAAGATATAGTGATTGTGACATATTTAAATAGAGATAAACTCTAGTTAACATGGAAAAGTAATATGTTATATAGTAGGCATTTAGAGATCATGAGGCAAATAAATTCTTCGGTAAACGATGTTAGGGTAACTGGGTGGGGTGGTGCTACTAAGAAATAGGAAATAATCTCATTCCTTTCTCCAAAATAAATTATAAATGATCAATATGATGATATAAAACTATAAAACATTTATTGTGAAGCAAACAAAAACAAGACAAACAGAAGTCCCAGCATAAACAAGTTTAGAGTACTTGTACAACCTGAGGAAAAAAAAAGAGGGATAGGTCAATAAAGGTAAGTATTCATGTTTAAAATAAAATGGCCCAAGAGTATTGTAGACAATACAGAAATCAATACATATATGTATATATAGAATGTATATAAGAGCACCCTCAGTTGGATTTCAGAGAGAATTTAATAATGGAATATATTCACAGGTATGGTCATGTTTAAGGAAAACACCAGAAAATAAGCCAAAGACCAGCATTTGTAGGAGATTGTCACCAATCCTGGGTCTGAAAGGGTAAAGAAATGGTGCTAGCAGAGCCAGCTAAGGGCTTGACCCATGGAAGAGAGAGCAGCAGGTCAAAATGCATGCTGAAAAGTTCTAACTGCCAATGTGTTGAGGCAGGCAGGACAGAGAAGGGCAGTGGAAGGATTTTCAGGGATGGCAAATGAAGACCGGCCAGAATTCCACTCTTCAAGGGTATGAGCACAAAACAAAATATTATTTTTCATACGGCAGTAATTCTATATTTCCAAATCTATATGGAATTAGACATATACATCTATGGAAACAAAAGTTGATCCAAGCTTTCTAGAGGACATTCTGATTATTCATAGAAAAATACACGGCACATTTTTATTATTTAGCACTAGCTTGTTACTATAATCATTATCATCACTATAAATTGTATCAGATTTATATTTATATTCAAATTGGTGATTTCTGGTGATTTTAAACTTCTTTATGTACATATATTTCAGACTAACTTGATAACTTATTTATTTATTTATTTATTTATTTATTTATTTATTTATTTATTTTAGCAAAGAGCTGCTTTTATTTTTATTAAGAGAAACAAGGGGAGCCTGGGTGTTTCAGTGGATTAAGCATCAGACTCTTGGCTTGGGTTCAGGTCATGATCTCTTGGTCATGGGATGGAACCCTGAGTTTGGCTTCGTACTCAGAGCAGAGTCTGCCTCAGATTTTCTCCTTCTCCCTCTGACCCTCCCTGCTTGTGCATGTGCTCTCTCTCTCTCTCTCAAATAAGCAAATAAAATCTTTTTTAAAAAAAAGAGAAACAAATATAAAACAATTTGGTCCTATAAAGGAATTTGAATGAAACAATATTTTAAAGTGTTTGATATCTGAAATATAATATTAGAACACCTAGTATCAACACTAGGTTTAACACTGGAATACTCCTAAATCTCCTCTAGTTTTATATTTACTTTTAAAACATTTATTTTTATATTTATGCAATTAGATTTTCATATATGCCTATAAAATTTAAAGTGTTTTAGTTTTATTTCCAGGAGACGAACCATGAGAGACTATGGACTCTAAGAAACAAACTGCGAGTTCTAGAGGGAAGGGGGCTGGGGGGATGGGTTAGCCTGGTGATGGGTATTGAAGAGGGCATGTACTGAATGGAGCACTGGGTGTTATACGCAAACAATGAAACATGGAACACTAATGATATAATGTATGGTGATTAACATAACATAATAAAATAAAATTTAACACGGTAAAAAAAAAAAAAAAAGAAATAACTTTCCTCCTAACCTGTTCATGGCATTCTCTAGTTACTGTGTATTTACATTTACATATACAATATTGGAGATGGTAAAGAGGTTTTTTTTTTTTTTAAGTTTAAAATTCTTGAATTTCTCTGTTATAATTTTTATTTAATTTTAATTTCAACTTTTAAATATTTCCTTTTGCCAGGTAAAGGATTGTATCTGTGGATAGAGGATGAGATGCTGAAGAGGTTATTTTAGACATAACTTTCTCTTTAAAAGCAAGGAATCTAGCCATCGGTGTACATAGTCAATTTACTTCTTTAGAATTTTCTCCTCTTCATTATGAATAAGTCAGAAGAATAATTCCTGCTTAGAAATTCCAACCATCATATGAAACACAGTATCTCCACAGTGCAGACTGAAGCAGGGCTCTAGGCAACTTGTCTAATCTTAAACATGTCATAATTCATATTATATGGAAGGCAGAAGAGTTTTGAAATGTGTACTCTTTGTTTCTCAAAAGATACCATTCATTATTTAATCTATCTTGTGTGTTTTGCATTTTATTTATTTATTTTTTTACTTAGGTTCAGGGAGGTGTGTGTGTGTGTTTTGCTTTTGTTTTTACATAGTATAACATCTCAGATATGTGAAATGTTATCATTATAATTACGGTTTAGTTCATTGGTGAGTTCTGTCCAAGTGCTGGTGCTGCCTTTGATCTTTTCATATCATCTCTGCCCCTCTAAGTGTCAAGGTCTCTGACCTCAGCTGTGTTACAGTAGGGTTAGCTCAGAGCCCTGGTTGTATTTTGTTCTACAGATGAGAATCCTGAAAATCTTGAGGCCCAGTGGAATTTCTTGTACCCCCAGCAATGGAGAACAAGGAATGGGTTCTTCACCCAAGAAATGTGTTGTTCAGCCTTCACCATTGTTGGCTCAGTTCCACTGGTGTCCAGGTCCTGGCCAGGTGAGATGTTCAGCAGCCCTCTTTGCATATTTCTAGTCTCTGTGGTGAAAATCCAGAAGCCATCTACTCTCCAATTAGTCTCCCTTTAAATCACATCCACAGATGTTTCTTCCCCTAATTTCCTTCTAGTTCTATTGTTGTGATATAAACCTTATACCTATTTTCTACAGTCCCCCTCTTTTTATTTTCAAAATATCAATGTAAAATTAATTAATTAATTAATACATCTTAATTCTTTCTTATTCACTTTGTCTTGGCTGCCAATTCTGCTATCCCCTTGGCACCAGGGAATTTTGTTTGTTTGCAAACATGAGGGATTTGATTGTTTAGTTTTTATTTTATAAAACAAGGATATCCAAAATGATATTTAAGTTACCCATCATTGTTACTGCTTAAAAAGGACTTACTCTGATGACTTACCACATGGCAGACATGCTATTTGGTAGTATAAGATGATTATGATTTTTTTCTTGATATTTGCCTTGTTACCCCGGTTAACCTAAAAGTTTACATTTAAAACTTTGATCTTTAAGTTGCGGTCAGTGGACAGACCTAAATTTATAAATAAAGCATGGATTTTATAGAGCTGAAAATCCAGTACACACTTTCTCCTGTAGCTGGAATTGCCCTGTTGCACAGAGCATCTAACTCTGCAGGGAGCAGTCCGTGAAGATGAGTTCAGCTAGCTTCGCAGGTAGATTTCCCGGATAACAGCTTAAGTGCAAATCTAGGGAGTTACGCCTCAAAAACTTTTCCAATCCACTGTCTACAGGGAAGAAGGGGCCTCTTTTTAAATGGCATCAGCCTGTTTTAGGTCATGTTTTATACTCCAAATATTGGTCTTCCCTTATCGGTCTATGAATATTTTTTCTGATTTTTTTTCTGCTAGATTTATTATCACCTTCTTCAATTGGGGTATTTGAGTCCTCTGACAGATTTGTTTTCCAGAAAGTAACATAGAATAATTACTGTGACATGAGAGAATTTGAGTAATATTACAGGTTTAGCAAAAGAGTAAAATATATCCAGCTGAGAAAATCTTTTAAGTGCTAAATTTATACATACTTTTATTAAAGGAATAGTGAGCCATTATTATAGTTCAAAATGATATCTAAGTTCTTGTGAAAACTTATTCAATATTGTCTTATTGAAAGGTCTCATAATTATTAACTCTGAGCATTACTTAGTAATTTAACTGATATCTCCTGAAAAGAAGTGCATGACTCATAACTAATTGAGAGCTGAATTAAAATATTTCTTCAGTGGACAGAATTACACTTAATTTATAAATTCAATTTCCATATAAGAGCAACCCTTGAATAGTTACCTGAACTTTGCAATATTATGCATCACAGTCCATGAACCAGTAACATTGTAGAAGTAGTCCATTTACCATGAAAAATACTTAATGAAGGTTTCCAGTTAGTTTTACTGGTTAAAATGGATACTTCAGAAGAATATTCCATGGTTATCCCAGGTTTTCCTGCACTGTAACTCACAGTTGCCCATCTGGAGTTATCTTTACTTCTTGTTTGCACAGCTCAGTCATCCAATGACTTAATCTTTCTCTCGTTACTTGTCAGAGAGAAAGAGAGAGAGAGCTCACAAAGAGGGGGAGCAGCAGGCACAGGGAGAGGGAGAAGCAGGTTCCCCTGCTGAGCAGGGAGCCCGATGCAGGACTCGATGCCAGGATCCTGGGACCAGCACCTGAGCTGAAGGCAGACACTTAACCCACTGAGCCACCCAGGTACCCCATTAATTTCTTAAGGTTTCTCTGTTCTGTGTGGACTAGTTTTATCCACTGGGAGAAAAATGTACAACAGTCCCCCCTTATCCACAGGGAATATATTCCAAGAGCCTCAGTGGATGCCTGAAACTGTGGTTAGTACTGAAACTGATATATATTATGTTTTTTTCCACATACATACAGACATACATACATACCTGTGGTAAAGTTTAATTTATAAATAAGGCACATGAGAGAATTTGCACTTGCAATTTGGTCAGTATAAAATTGAGTAAGAGTGGGACAGAGATAGCTAAGAGATTAAGTAAGAGATTAAGAACGATAACTAATAAAAATAGAATAATCGTAACAATATACTGTAATAAAAGTTACGTGAATGTGGTCTCTCTCTCTCTCAAAATATTCTATTGTACTGTACTTGCCCTTCCTCTTGTGATGATATGAGGTGATAAATGCCTATGTGATGAGACGAAGTGAGATGAAAAACATAGCATTGTGAAGTAGCGTTAGACTGCTATTGGCTGTCTAGCAATATGTTGGAAGGAGAATCATCTGCTTCCAGACTGGTTGACCACAAGTAATTGACACTGTGGAAAGTAAAACAGTGGATAAGGGGATTCTATTGTATAGAGTTTCAGAGAACATTCTTTATATGCCCGCAATTTAATTTCTGTTTAATATCTTGTTCCTTGTCTTTTTCTTTATTTTTGTAAATAAAAATACAAAGATCTCATCCCAAATCCCACAACCAAAAAGATATAATTGTACATATTTGAGCATATATCATTAGAATATATTTCTCACGCAAATATATTCAAATATTTTTAAACAATTTTTTTAAAGATTTTATTTATTTATTTGACAGAGAGAGACATAGTGAGAGCAGGAACACAAGCAGGGGGAGTGGGAGAGGGAGAAGCAGGCTTCCCGCAGAGCAGGGAGCCCGCCGTGGGGCTCGATCCCAGGACCCTGGGATCATGACCTGAGCCGAAGGCAGACGCTTAACGACTGAGCCACCCAGGCGCCCCTTTAAACAATTTTATACTGACCAAATTGCAAGTGCCAATCTCTGTTGTCACTTAATCTTTCTGAAAAACGAGTGAAGGTACCTCTAAAGATAGTTTTCTTTACTCTGAGGATGAAACAACTTTTCTTCAGACTTTTGGATTCTTTTTTTTAATCTACAGTAAGTCTAACTATAGAAGAAAGAGTGGAGCTCCCTCCTTCTTGGCTTAATTGAAAGAGAAGGAATGGAACTCATAGCATAGTTATTTCCAAAGAAATTCTCAAAAATTTTTAATGTCTTATATTTTTTCCCTTATTTTACTGTGACAGGCTAGGGTAATTGCCTCTCAGATACCTCCATGAACATTTATGCATAGTGAGCTATCTCTCAGTTATCTATCACATTTTAAAAGTCTCAGTTGAGGGTGAGCCTGGGTGGCTCAGTAGGTTAAGCATCTGCCCAGGACCCTGGGATCATGACCCAAGTGGGGCTACCTGCTCAGCAAGGGGTCTGCTTCTCCCTATCCCCCATCTCGTGCTCTCTCTAGCTATCTCTGTCCCACTCCCTCAAATAAGTAAATAAATACAATCTTTGGAAAAAAAAGTCTCAGTTGAAATACCTAACTTAGCATAAATTTTGTTTGGGTTACCCATGTAGTAACATAATTCAATGTTGAGCAAGCATGCGGCTGCCAAAAATAAGTCTATTATTATTCAGCTTCCTCCCAAGTTTGGCCTTTAATATGATTAATTACTAGTCAATGTGAGCAGAAGGAGGAGGGGTGTATACAATGTCTAGTTTATATATTTATAAGAAAACACAGGATTGCCCAAGTTCTATTCTCCCCTTACCGCAGGTTACAATGTGGCTCTATGCTGAGCCATCTTAGACCAGCTGAATAAAGGAGCATCATGAGGATGGAGGAACAAAAAGATAGAAGTGACTTTGTTCTGTTTGCAGAGCAGACCTGCCATATCAGCCTAGATTTTTATGTGAAATGAACACATAAAAATCTTTTATGGGTAGAAATGAACTTCGCAATTGAGCCACTGTGGTTTTAGAACTCTAAGAGCAACCACAATTATATCCTAACTAATGCAATCCTTAACCTCTTTATAAAGGAATGCAACTTTCAGTTCTTGTTCTAAGTAAAACTTATGGTTTCAGGAAGAGAGAGTGTGATGATTCAGTTCAGCTGAACTAAAAATCAATTTGTAAAGGTGAAAATATAATTTAAAATGGAAAATAAAGGGAATTTGAGAGATTAAGGAAATTGAAGAAATATAGAGTCAACATTTACATTTTAAGCTTGGGCAGATATCTGGAATTAGGACAGAGCTTTAAGAAAATTAATGAATGAAAATTTAGTTTGCAGCTTGTCATTAAATTAAGAAAGATTCACTTCTAATCTCTCATGCTAAATATCACACGCCATCACTAATAGCAATTATATTACAAAGAGATATTAGACCCTATCTACTTGCCTGGACTATCTGAGCTAAAAGAAGTCCAGTGGATCACCAAGGTTCATATGCCAAGGTGCAGAAAAAATATCCATCCAAAGTTGTAGAAATCCAGCTCCTCCTACCTCTGCTTACATCTACTTTTAAAGTGCTTACATTTTTGCAAAATGCAAAGATAGTTTTGCCATTTTGACAAACCATAATGAGTGAGCCATTATTATATATATTTATTATAATAAATTAAGCCAGTCCCATTTCATGTGAATATATTGCTATATATATATAATTCAAATAACATTTTTACTTTCATCTCTTGAAAGCCAACTACCCTATTTTGAAATATGAAGCTGAATATGAGTCAGTTTTTACTTTCATTAAACTCGTGAAGCAATTTAAAAATCTGTCAATATTAATGTAATTACTATATGGGGTTAGTTACCTTTACTGGCATAAACAGAAACATTAAGTTGATTTTATTGTCCTGAATTTCAGATAGTCTCTAAATTTATTAAATAATTTCAAAGATTATTTGAAGAGCAAAAATATAAGCTTCCAAGCTGATATTTTTGTAATAACTTAATGAAACAAGGACTAATTTTTTAAGATTTTAGAGTTTACATGACTCTTTCAGATGTATTATGTCATTCAAATCACTCTCTATGAAGTTTTCTAGGGGTTATGGAGGGACTTCACTGACTAAAGTGAGGGTAGTTGAATAGGAGCAATATTAGGAACGTCCAAAATTCAGTCCATTGCCTTTTCTGTGTTACCTCCATGTCCAGAATACTTTATTACATAACCGTAACTTGATAATTATCTAAAAATAATATTCCATGACAAATGAAAGTTTTATGATATTCCAATTTCAGTGTCCATAAATAAAATATTGGAACAGAGCCACATTCTCATTTACTAATTGTCATGGCTGCTTTCACTCATGGCAGACTAGAGTGGCTGCAACTGAGACTATATGGTCTGCGAAGTATAAATTATTCATTATCTGGCCTTTTATGGAAATGGGTCATTTCTGCAAAATAGTTACTTATGTTCTAGGAATTTATACAATATTTTTTTAGAAACAATGTTCTGCAGCTAATTGATTTTAAGAAATCTTGAAAAAACACCGCAATGTATTATTTGGTCTTCATAAGAATCCTGTGCCATTGGTATAATTTCACCTTATCGATAAGGAAACATTGTCGAATGACATACCAAATGTTTGTGGCTGATAAGTGTCAGAGCAGTTATAGTAACTAGTTACCCTGACACCCCTAGCCAGAATCCTAGTCCAAATCCTTCAATGTATGTAAAAATAAAACAGCAACCATATTATTTTATGATCTGATTAATCTCTTATTTTTGTCTACCATAAGGTGAAAGAATAGGTATATAGCATCAAAATTTTACTATACAAATTTACTTCTTGGTTAAATAGGAAGATTTATAGAACAATAGAACAATAGAAAATTTTCTCCTAAAACCTTTGCCAGAGCCTGAAATAACAATTTGGAGATTTTTATTTATGTAAGCAGCCATTCAGCTTTAAATTTTAGATGTCCCTGGATGCTTACCTTTCTCATATACTCACATCTCAAAGTTAAGTGGGTCTAATCAGATTGTTTTTCCACTAACAACTGAAACAGACTGAAGAATGTGCAAGAGCAGTAGGAGAAAACACCAATCCAAAAATCTCCATAATGCACAACGTTTTATGTCCAGTGAAGGCCAATTATCACTGTCTTTTTTACTGATTAGAAATGAAACGAGTTAGAAGAGAGCCTCTTTATGTGATAAATTATAATTTTTCAATTATCTGTTTTGAGATAGATGAAACTATTATTTTTGTTAACACTTGAAGGAGTTCCTTTACCAGATGCCATTATAAAACAATTAGAAAAAGAATAATTCATTATGACAAAACTCAGCTAGCATGGTGATACAATTTAGCATTTAATAAATTATGTTAATCGAAACAATAAAAATATGTATCTGTTATGAGAGTCCCTCCAGATTAAAATGTAAATTTTATTTCCAATCTAAAGACACACTACATCATAATTCTTTAAAAAAAGAAAAAAACATTCTTGGGAGTCAAGCATCTGGGTTAAGTATTGAACAAATTTATGGAAATCTCCAAAGCTATAAAATAACAATTTATTATCGTGATGAACATTTTCCAGATTGAAAAAACTCTACCATACTTAAATTAGTAAATAATTAGTATGGCAATTTTCTCTCTTTCCCTGATTTTTCATTTTGACCTTTTCTGGTACTTAAAGGCATACAAAGATGAAGAAAACTTTATGTTTGTCATTTCATGAGCTTAGGTTACTCACTAAGCTGTTCAGCTTTGATAGTTCTCTATGCCGTATAAAACATTACTCTTTCTTTTTTTCCTACAAAAATATTTATTTTCAGGCTTTTAGAAAATCAAAATATATTAGATAGTTTAGTTTAAACTTGCATGCAAAAACAAAGGCTCATAATGAAAAAAAAATTTAAAGAAAAAAATATTTCACTTTAATGCATTTAAACATACTGTGTTAGAGCTGAAATTGTCGAGTTATTGTGGTTGGCTTTTTGGAAATTCTTTTATGTTTCAGAAAAATACATTATGAGAAATGTTCAAGGAAAGATATTTCTATAGACAAACAAGTCTATAGACAGATACTTCTATAGATAGATAACAAACACTGAAAAATAATATATTTTCATAGGGAAATAGAGTGCTATAATATCACCACATATTTTAAAGGAATTCATTTAAAAATGCAAGCTTTACTGAAAATTATGCATTGTCTATAACATACCATTCCAATTTATATAATTCTGATTTTATAGGAATTATTTTATAATTCTGTAAATCATAAGATAGCTGGTAGTGATGCAAAACCACTATTTCTTATAAATTATTTTCTACGTAAATTCTACCCTTCTTGATAGAGTTTCGATTGACTTATTCCCCCCACTGGAACAATCCAGTTCTGTGTCCATTTTCATATTTATTTAAATATTCCAGTTTTATAAGTGTGTCTCTTTGAATTCTCTTTTGAACCTGTTAAAATATTTGCTTCACTCCTTCATTATAGTTAAATAAAATATTTAATATAGGTTCATTTGTACATTTGTATAAGAATTGTGATTTTAATTTTTATTAAACTTATCTTTAATAGTTTTGAAGGTTTTCCAATGTGTGCCCATTGGATCACCTAACACAACTAGGTAAATTTCATTACCAGAGAAGCACACTTCATAAACTGATTAAGTTCAGTTGACTCTTTTGTTGGATTACAAAAAACCCAAAGGGTTAACAGAATTTTTCTATGTTTTCTTTTTTTAACTTATTTTATTTAAATTCAATTAGTTAACATATAGTGTATCATTAGTTTCAGATATAGAGTTCAGTTATTCATGCATTGCATAGAACACCCAGTGCTCATTACATCACATGCCCTCCTTAATGCCCATCACCCCGTCACCCCGTCGTCCACCCCATCCACCTCCCCTCCAGCAGCTCTCAGTTTGTTTCCTATAGATTAGAGTCTCTTATGGTTTGCCTCCCTCCTTGATTTCATCTTGTTTTATTTTTCCCTCCCTTCCTTTATGAGCCTCTGTTTTGTTCTATGTTTTTTTAATTTTCTTTTTCCTTCCTACTACTTTTGCATTATATATTTTGCTTTCAATTTTATATTTGGCTTATTAGCAGCCAATAATCATTGCAGGCAGCAATAATTGATCAGTTGACCTTATGTATGATCATTTGATGATTTCTGACAAATGATTAATGGTTTATGGGTATTTATTTTCTGATAGATGAGAGATGAGGGAGAATCTAATTTGTAAGGCTTGTCCTGTTCTTGATCCATGGCTGAAATATCTTGACACTGTAAGCCTCCTCACTATGTGTCTGTCTATATATCAGCAAGGCTTTTAAATGTATGGATGTATAACATTTTCGTAGTTCTGGATGTTATTAACGAATGATATTATAAAGTTTCTTAAATGAAAAGAACGCACACAGTGGGGAATGTGCTTTGAAGACAGTGATAGGACATCATTTCCGGGGAAACTTGACCAGTTGGGCAGACAGTACCAGTAATATGGTGTTAATGGTGCTAGCTTTGGCAGTGTTTTACTTATCACACATCTTCTGTTGTATTTTGATTGAAATTTAATCTCTGACCCTTCATTTATTGAAACCCATTTTCTTACCTTGCTTGAGAACCCTTTTAGCTACAATTACTTTTTCTCATAAATTCCCTTCTTGTTTTATTTGGAAGATTTAATTTCTGTTGATTGAAGCTAAAATCTATAATGAATTTGAATACTGTCAGCAGGAATCACTGCCAAATAGCAAATCAACAGGACTGGTTGGAATTTGGGAGATTTTACTTTTCAAACTAGTTTGAGTTGAAAGTGGTGAAAGTATTAGAGGATGGGCTTTTGGCAAAATATGGCAATACTTTGCAAAGAATCCTAATTCTATGATCACCAGTTATCTTTTAAAGATTTCAAGAATTTCTTTTGTCTTTGTCTTTCACTAGTTTCTCTATAATGTGTCTACTTATGGTTCTTTTTGCATTTACACTACTTGAGATTCATTGGCCTAAATCTGACTAAAATAGCTGGCAAGACTATTTTCCTTCAAGTCTTCTGGGATGGTGAACATGTGGAGGTATGGGGAAAGTGGCCGGCCTGGAGAGCCATGGAGGCTACCCGCCCTTTCCCTATCCCTTGCGCTATGCAGCTCTTCTATTTGGCTGTTCCTGAGTTATATCTGGTGATCTATTACAGGAGGAAGTTTTCAGGCTGGCCACCTCTTGCGGGAACCTGGGGCTTGAACAAGGTGCTGTCCTATGGATGGGACATGACTGCGAACCGGGATGGCCGAGACTGCTTCATTAATCACATGACACAGGGCATTCCATTTGATGACCCTTGGTTAGAGAGCTGCCAAATCCTCCCTCCAGCCCCTCGGAGGGTGGATATGAGGAGGGAAACTGTGCTGGGGTATGGTTTCGTTGCCCAATGTGAAAAGCCAGTGGTCCTTTGCTCGGTAACACCAGGTGACCCCTTCGAGGGCAAGCTGATCCCGGGAAATCAGATTGTATTAATGAACAATGAGCCAGTCAGCGCTGCGCCGAGGGAGCGGGTCATCAACCTGGTCAGAAGCTGCAAAGAATTGATAGTCTTCACTGTCATTCAGCCTTACCCTGTAAGTGTCCTGTGAGTAAAAGTGCGACTGTATGATCCCAGGATTCCAGTATCCTCCTCCCAGTCCAGTGAAACCGTGGGGATGAATGATGGCAGAGAAAAACAGTATGCATGCACAATAGGACTTCAGAAATCTTCATTATTTGTATTTTATGCACCATGATAGCAAAGCCATTCATTGGAGAGAAAGGAAAGTAACAAATTTTCTGTAGATCTTGAAAGCCAGCTCTTCAGTCCTATGGGACTCACATCTGGAAATTACACAAGACTCAAGACTTTCTTAGGTTTGCAGCTTAAGAATCACAAATGTAATGAGAATATTTAATTGTAAGATGTTCTAGCATAATTCTTTTTCATATCTCCTTCTAATTAATTTGGTATATATTTCAAGGAGACCCCCCCCCTTCCTTAAAGGTGACTATTAGAGGAACTCTGGCTGTCAGAATTTGATCAGCAGCCTTGGTCAGGAGGGTGAGGAGTGATTAAAATCATACTGCCTTCAGTTGCCATGATTTTTTTTTTCCCCAAAACCTTATCACAAGGTTTTTTTTTCCCCAAAACCTTATCACAAGGTTGTCACACAAAACCTGTATCCTAAAATCCATCCTTTTTAAGTGTATAATTCAATGACTTGTATAAAATTTACTGAGGTATACAGCCATCATTACCATCCAGTTTGAGAACACTTCCTTCAGCCCGATGAGATCCATTGTTCCCATTTACAGTGAATAGCCCTTTCCCACCGTCGGTCCCAGGCAATTACTAATTGACTTTCTATTTCTATAGATCTGCTGTTGCTTGTGAATTCTATACATTGGCAATTGGACTAAAAAATGCCAGGGCAAATTCCTTCAGATTTTCCCCAAACGTTTACCATCAGTACCTTGTGTGGCCTTTGCATGGATTGGCAGAGATTCCCAACTGTTTACACTTCTATTTTCTTCCTAGTGGAGTTGGAGGTTCTGCTAATGGCCAGTCTCCATCTCCTGACCATACTCTTCCTCTCCCCTGTCCCAGCATTTTCCTCCTACACACTATGGCCTAAGCATTTCAGGCAGAAAAAAATATGTATTCCAGACAAATTGAACTAACCAAGACAACAAATTTTTCCATCCAGGGCATAGCTACTTATAATAAAAGCCTAGTTTACTATTGGAAAGAAGGAAGATTATTTTTGTTCAGGAGTTTTGACATTTCCTATTGTTATTTAAGGCATAATTATAATAGCCCAAACAATTTTTGTGAAAGTGTAAGTTTGGAAATAAGGGCATATGAGGATGTTGAGTAGCCAAAGTGTTAAACTAGAGCACATGATATCTTTTTTTTTTTTCAGCTACCTGGCTCCTATGAACTCTTTTCACCTTTACAGATGTCTCCATATAAGAAATCTGATGGGAAACAAAGTACAAACTTCCTACTTTGAAGCTAAAAAGTGTTCTCTTACTTTCTCTTAGCCTGTTCTAACTTGTACACTTTCAATATCACATCTAAACCACAGTCCCATGTCCTTTTCTTAGGATTCTGATAATTGTCTACAGACAAGTTTATTTATTACCAGTCCAAAGCCTAGTTAATTTTAAATCTCCAAATCAAGGCCATATCTTTGTAGGATCTGATCACTATGGTTGGGCTGAACATTTGTTGTGAACTATGAAGGTCTGACATGTACAAGACTTCAAAGAGCCAAAAGACTAAAATTTATTTTTTAAAAATGATCGTCAATATTGTGTGAAGACTGATTTCCAGTTTAATAGATACTGAAAAGTTTATTAGATGTTTCCAAAAGAAAAAATCATGCATTGTTAAATCATTTTGATTAGCCAGTTCACACATTTCCCAATAATACAATGTGTCATAACAGACAAATCATACACTATTTTTACAATATTTCTTTGGTTTATGGTGATATTTCAAGAAATATCAAGGTTAACATTTGATTGACCCCTGTTGCTTTGCACTATTACTGCAAAGTCTGAATATCACTGTTAGAGACAATTTTTTTAAAGATTTTATTTATTTATTTTGAGAGAGAGAGAGGGAAAGCAAACATGAGAGAGTATGAGTGGAGTGGTTGGGGAAGGGGCAGAGGGAGTGGGAAAAGCAGGCTCTTGGTTTGAGCAATGGGCCCAATGCAGGACTTGATCCCAGGATTCTGGGATCATGACCAAGCTGAAAGCAGACACTTAACTGACTGAGCCACCCAGGCGCCCCTACCCCCTATTAGAGACAATTTTACAAGCCTCCTGTCTTAGGAGCAGAATGCTGATGTAAACACAGGCTGCAGCTGAAGCTACACCTCAGACACAAAGACCTAAAAAAAAAAAAAAAAAAAAAAAAAAAAAAATTACCCAAGATGTGACACATCTGAATCTTAAAGCCATACATTTAAAACTTAAAAAAAAAAAAGATTACACTGAGGAAAAACATCAATTATCAAAAAGATAGTTTAAAAGCATCTTATTATATCGATTTTCCAAATTGGAATGTATAACTAAAATTATTCTGTGCTGTTCTCTGTGCACATATCAGGGAGCAGACAATGAGGCTTTTTCACCTATCAATAATATTAAAATTCATGAACAAGAGAACTTTTGAAAGTTTTTTTTGCATTGTTTTTATTGAGGTGAAGCTGACATAACTGTAACCATTTTAAAGCCAATTATTCAGTGGCTTTTCATGTATTCAAAATGATGTGCAACCACCACCTCTATCTACATCCAAAACATTTTAATCTCCCCCCAAAACCCCCTTTTATGGCTTAACCTATTCCACTTCTAGTTGAAAAAAAAAGTGGCAAAATCAATTAGGATGGAGCAGGCACTCTTGCAGTTCTTCCTAGCAAATCTTGTGTTCAAAGTAAATTTACTCTAGATCCCAGTGTCCATCACAGGGGGAAGGTCTATCCATGTCAATCTCAGGTATCCAAGTCTGCTCAGAATTTGCATTCCCTTCACGTATATTCCCTGAAATAAAGTAGCACTTGGATGTGCATATGATGTTCTCCTGAGTTTCTGCAATGGCAGAAAATTTTCTTGTAAAGCCAAAGTTTCCTTGAAAAAGTATTTTCATCTTCCCAGAAATAAATTAATCTCAAACAAGGAGGATAGATTGTATATAATTTTATCCAAGGTTGCATAAAACTCTGTTCTGCCTATTATCATCACAAGCCTTAGGTTTAAAAAATACTATACTGATGATTTAAGTTTTTACTCTATTACGATGTTTTCATTCAAGATAAATCTTCAGCCTCATCCCTTGTCAATAGGAACACTAGCATCGGATTTGTCCTAACATTAAAAGTAGGAAATGGGGCGATGGGGTTGATAAATATGGTACTTCTCAGTCATGTGCCCTATGGCTCATGCACAGCGCATACATCATCTCAGGATACCTTAACACTGTGGTAACACAACATCACTACTTCCACTTAGGGATGAGGAAACAAGCTCAGAGAAGTGCTACGACATGAACAAAGCAGCAAAGCCAGTAAATGACAGACTGGGATTCAAATCTCTATATAATTACACAATCCCCAGTTCCCACTGCCTGAGGTGCCCATATTTTTACCTATCTATTAGCATAGGCATGGGGGCTACATAAAAGGGTACCAATATTTGTATTCTTATTTGATGTCTCTTTCCTGTTACTTTTATAACGTACAAGGACTTGTATTTGGAAACTACAGGAAAATGAATCCAAATGGTTTATAATATATTAAGATATATCTAAAAGTAAGAAAAAATAGAAAAACACTATTTCCTATTCTCTATCCCTTCCTCCTTGAAAAACTCTATAATAGGAGAGTAACTTTGAAACTGCACAATTAACCTTATTGTGTATAAAAGATGGTTTAAATAAAGAGAAACTTATCAGACTGAAATAATATTTTCAGAAGCATCTTTGGTAATTCACTGATTTTTATATACTCTTTGCTTTCTCAAAACTGACTATAAAATTAAAATCGACTATTAAAATTTCAACTGGTTAACTAAGATTAAATCAATATTTAATGTAAAATATCTTTGTAAGCACAGTATCTAAATACTTTGTGTACAAAAAAGTAAATACTTCCATTTAGCTAGTTTTGAGAGAAATAAAAAGAGGAGGCCATTTTTCCTATCCTTTTGCCTGAGAACAGTTAGTAGTGGACTGATGCACTTTAAAGTCTGGTGTTTTAGGTGACAAAAGAGCAAATAACACTTCATCACTGTCTCAGAGAGAGGGGACAAAACCAAAATGGATAACCTTTTCATGATCGATATCTTTGCAAAATACAAATTTTTCTTCAAATGCCATAAATCATGTAAACAATGCATTATATTGTTGCTTGCACCATTTATCTATTTAATTGTATAGTCTTTTTTTCTTTTCATCTGTGAATTATTTTAGTTTATTCAAGATTTATCTCTCACATATATTCAGTAGGACAAAAAAAGTTTCTATCACTTTTTAATAAATTATATTAGAACATATTGAGTACTTCAACTGAACAACAAATTCGGACCATACAAGCA
Organism: Mirounga leonina; assembly: GCF_011800145.1. Lineage (NCBI taxonomy): Eukaryota > Metazoa > Chordata > Mammalia > Carnivora > Phocidae > Mirounga > Mirounga leonina. The sequence continues at coordinate 55,445,692 of NW_023270825.1, read as the reverse complement.
GACAAAGCAAAACTGGGAAAGCATTGAGTTATATAGTGTCAAAGGTTCAAAATAGCCAAAGTAAAACCCACGAATCACTAAGGTAGTAATTAGTGAAAATTTGTTGTGCACACACCAAAAAGACAGTTTGCAAGCCAGGAACACTCAAACCAGAGCATGGAATGAGGCTCAGGGGTATATTGTTATAAAGCAGCTTATGTAGTGAGAAAGCAGTGACTGTTTCATCTTCACAGTGATTGGCTACAATATTACAGTTTTCAGTGGTTACCTCATATCAACCTTGAGAAACAGTTCAAGTTTTTCTTATTTCCAGAGGCACAAGCAAGAAATGATCCAGGTCAAGTTAGCCTCGCAAAATAAGCTAAATTAAGCTTTGTTTGTATGATTAAACTACTTTTGTCTGCTCGGGAAATTTTCAAGGCTAGTCTCTGTTTCTGATTTTAACAGTAGTATGAGAAACATTCAGAAAGAGAATTATTTGTAGAGACATTCATTTATACTGCCTTAAAACCTGAAACAAATTAATAATGCAAATATTTTAAGATAAAATCTACATCATTTTAATTAGAGAGTTTTTCATCGAAACATTGTTTAAGGAATTATTTCATAATATAACTCTATAATTGTTGAACTAGAACTTCAATAATAATGAATTTTAATTTTAATGAAGCATATATATATATATATAATAAACCACAGAGATAACTTAAAGCATATAGATTAAAAACAGTAAATCTCTCAATGAAATAATTTCCTAGGAAACTTTAACATGTCTTGAAATTCATCTACTCCAAAAGTAAAAACTCTAACAAGACACTAAATTACAAGTTGTACGATTTTGCTAACACTAAGAAAAATATGCTTTTAAAAGTAGACCTAGAGAGAAAGGTAATATAAATTATATACCAAATAATTCTACATATTGAGAAGTAGTAAAAAATATACACAAAGTACATTGTGGAGTTGCCAATGGGTAAGATCAATATTTTTTTTCTCATAAAAGAACTTAAGATTGCCCCACAATGCAACAAAGACTATGAGACAACTTGGAGGCAATTTTGCCTTTTTAAGATACTTTTGGGGCATATATGAAAATTTGTGTCTGAAAATGAATGTTTATTAAAAACTGTCCGTCTCTAAGTAGGTGTCATCACACACTAATAAAAATGATGAAAGAAACCACCATTCATTTGAATTGTCACAAATGTCCCTGATATGTACATAAAGCTGATAATCTAACTGTGGCCTTAACCCTACGGCTTTTCAGAAATATTTATTTATTTATTTTCTCTTTCAAAGTTACCCTGGAAAGAAATACCGAAAAACTTAACTTAGTTTCAGTGCATACTTGGACTTTATCTGGCTGTCCTTGTTTGAGGAGGAAGTCTAACCATAATTTTAGTCTAGGTTGGGGAACAACTACCCAAAGGGATATAAAACAAGCAATGGTAACTGTTCAATGAGTTATGAAAATCAATGAGGCAAAACTATTTTTTTAACTCAAAATGGATTTTCCTTGCCAATTAATTCCTGTTTCGTTACTCATTATTCATTATTAGTCATTTTGTTTATGTTCAATTACATTTATTTTGTCACTTTTCCATGAGTGTTCCAAGTGCCAAGAATTAACTCTCTGAAAGCTATTATCTTTAAAAATAGTATTACAAAAAAAAGAAAGAAAAAAGATAATCATTGATGATTACAATTAAAATCTAAACTATGAAATTTATGGAAGCCACTTACAAAACACTGCCTTAAAAAGAATTAGAGTGAATAATTTTAGATTTAGTTCTGTTTTGTTTAAAAAGAGATTGAATACTAAAATATTGTAAATAGATGGCTTAGAAATGAATAAAGTATTCATTGACCATCTGCCTATATTCTAATTTAAACAGTTGACTATCCTAATTTCTGGGAGGAAAAATCTTAATAGTAAACTTAGGTTTAATTTTATAGGGCTTTAATCATCTTTGAAGAAATAAAAATAACTGAATAAAAAAACATAACTTTTACAGACTAGAAAAATTCAGCAGTTTCTTTAACAAAATCTGTATACAGTTATCATAAAATCCAACAGCTACACTCTAGGGCATTTATGTCAGAGAAATAAAAACTTATGACCCCATAAAAACCTATGCACAAATGTTCATAACAACCTTATTTGTAATAGCCAAAAATTGGACTCATTCACAGGGAAGTGCTAAACTGTGGTACATACATACTATGAAATACCACTTGGTAATAAAGAGGGAGGAATTACTGATACACACAACTACTTGGATGGATCTCAAGGAGATCATGCTGAATGGAAAAAAGAAGCCAATCCCAAAAGATTTAGTACTTTTTTTTATATTTCAAGTTTTTATTTAAATTCTAGTAAGAAACATATGGTGTAATATTAGTTTCAGGAGTAGAATTCAGTGATTCATCACTTACATATAACACCCAGTGCTCATCCCAATAAGTGTCCTCCTCAACCTATCAACCATTTAACCCATTCACCATCCACCTCCCTTCCAGCAACCCTGTTTGTTCTCTATAGTTAAGAGTCTGTCTGTTTTATGGTTTGCCTCTCTCTCTCTCTTTTTTTTACCCCTGTGTTCTTTAGTTTTGTTTCTTAGATTCCATGTATAAGTGACATTATAGGGTATTGACTGATTTATTTTGCTTAGCATAATACACTCTAGCTCTATCCATGTTATTACAAATGGCAAGATTTCATTCTTTTTGATGGCTGAGTAATATATATATATATATATATATATATATACCATTTCTTCTTTATCCATTCATCAATCAATGGACATTTGGGCTCTTTCCATAATTTGGCTATTGTTGATAATGCTTCTATAAACATCAGGGTGCATGTGCCCTTTCGAATCAGTATTTTTGTATCATTTGGGTAAATGCTGAGTAGTGCAATTGCTGGGTCACAGGGTAGCTCTATTTTTAACTTTTTGAGGAACCTCCATACTGTTTTCCAGAGTGGCTGCACCAGAATATTACTCAGCCATAAAAAAGAATGAACTCTTACCATTTACAATGACACGGATAGAGCTAGAGTGTATTATGCTAAGCCGAAAAAGTCAGTCAGAGGAAGACAAATACCATATGACTTCAAGAAACAAAATAGAAGAACATAGGGGAAAGGGAAAAAAAAAAAAAGAGGGAGTAAACCATAAGACTCTTAACTATAGAGAACAAACTGAGGAGGGTTGCTGGAGGGGAGGTGGGTGAGGAATGGGCTCAATGGGTGATGGGTATTAAGGAGCGTACCTGTTGGGATGAGCACTGGGTGTTATATGTAAGTGATGAATCACTAAATTCTACTGCTGAAATTATACATTTTATGTTAACTAACTAGAATTTAAATAAAAACTTGAAACATAAAAAAATAGCATATGTCTATAAGGATTATTATAACCCTTAATGACACATTCGCCCAGACAAATGTATCAATTCAGAAAAACATAGATAATTTTCAAAATGACACACATAGATCCTGTCACAAAACAATCTCAACCCCTAGCTATCTTACACCACAAAAGCACAGTGTTCAAGAAAACTACACGAATTGAACAGTGGCTTCATATCTAATCTGGGCCCTTGCAACTTTATCTCATTTCTTAATACTTAAATCTTAATACTTCAGTGTATTAAAAATATTTAAGTTATTTACACAATTCCACATTGAAATGTTATAAATATATTTATTGAAGCCATTGAGGCAACTGATGTTGCCAGTGTTTTGTGTATATTTTTAGAAACTGTTCATATATATAGGATTGTATATACATATAAGTAATAAATATTTGATTTAGAAAACATTTTTATTGTAAAAATTAATTATTTATAGCAATACATATGTATCCTTTATCATTAAAAAATTTGTATATAGATAATATATTTGTATGATTCAGAATATAATTCAGAATTAATGACATATACAGTGAAAAGTGTGACCTTCACATCTGTCCTTCCCGAGAAATAACTCTCTTCATTGGAGGCAATTAATATTGTCATTTTTTAAAAAATATTCTGGAAATCTTTAGTATATTCAATGATAAACAGGCAAATATAGTATATGATTTTTTTTAAAGATTTTATTTATTTATTTCACAGAGAGAGAGACAGTGAGAGAGGGAATACAAGTAGGGGGAGTGGGAGAGGGAGAAGCAGGCTCCCCACTGAGCAAGGATCCAGATGCGGGGCTCGATTCCAGGACCCTGGGATCACGACATGAGTGGAAGGCAGACGCTTAACGAGTGAGCCACCCAGGCACCCCAGTATATGATCTTTTAATACATATATTGTATTAATAAATACAGATTTTTTTTTCTTTTTTAAAAGAGAGAGAGAGAGCATGAGTGGCAAGGAGGGGCAGAGGGAGAGGGAGAGAATCTTAAGCATAAAAATGGTATCTCCATGTAGTTTTAATTCATATATATTTTTTTGTTGTATGTGAAATAGAACACCATTTCAAACTCTTAGATTATTATATTACTTTTTCTGTATTCTATAAATGTATCTACTTGTTAAATTGGGTCATAATTGGTTTTTGCCAAATGATGATAATGAGCTCTCTTTAATATGAAATGCATTAGGCTACTTTGTGGACTTTTTTCTTATATTTTTTTCTCCAGTTGATCCTCCAGTTGATAAAATTATCCGGGGAATAAAACTATTCAAAATATGCTTTCTGGCCATAATAGAATTCAATTAGAAATCAATAACAGAAAGATCTCCAGGAATTGACTAAATATTTAGAAACTAAGTAACAAACTTATAAATAACCCATGACTCAAGAAAGATAACAAAAGGAAAACAGAAAAGTATTTAGCCAAAAGAAACAAAATCACCGTAACAAAATGAAAAAGAAAATATGATCATATGACCATCTCTGTAGATACATAAAAAGCATTTGACAAAATCTAATATCCATTCTTGATTTTAGAAGAAGCACTAGTTAATCTCTTCAATCTGATAAAGATATAAATATGAGAAATACATGATTCAGTTAATTTTTGACAAAATTGCAAAGGCAATTCAATAAAGAAAACATGGTCTTTCAAAATATGGTGCTAGATTGATTGTATGTCCTTTTGAGACAAAATTAACTTCTGTACATTGTACCGTGAGGAAAATTAACTCAAAATGGGCCAGAAATTATAAAGGGAAACCTAAAACTATAAACATCTAGAAAAAAAAGAGAAAAAAAATCTTTGTGATCTTGGGCTGGACAAAAATGACATAGGTGTAATAATAAGACACCTTTTGTAATTTTTTTAAATGATAAAACCAATTTCATCATAATTAAGAATTTCCACTCTTCAAAAAACACTATTAAATAATGGAAAGACAACACATAGCCTGGGAGAAAAGATTTGCAAATCACGTATATAGCAAAGAATGTTGAGTGGAATATAGAAAGAACTCTCTCGACTCAGTAATAAAAAAACAAATGATACAAATGGGCAAAAAATTTGAACAATCACTTCACTATAATAGATATACGAAAGGAAATAGGCATATGAAAAGTTTCTCAGCATCATTAGTTATTGGGGAAATGAAATTAAAAACATATGAGTTACTGCTGCAAACTTACTAGCTTGAATGAAAGTAAAATTAATGGCCATACCAAGGGTTGCTGAGGGTGTGGATGAACTGGGATTATCATACACTGCTGGTGGGGATGTAAAATGATACAATTGCTTTATAAAACTGTTCAGTTTATTGAAAAGGTAAACTTATGCATAAAATCACCCAGCCATTCCAAGACAAGGAAAGCATATATCCATACTTGTATGCAAGTGTCCATACCTGTTTTATTTGTAATAACCCCAAGCTGGAAACAACACAACTACCCATGAATAGGTAAAATGGATAAAAAAGTTATACTATGTTTATAAAATGAATGCTACTCAAAAATAAAAAGTAATGAGCTAGTGATACATACAACATGGAAAAACCACAAGATACTTATGTCGAGTGAGTGGAGACAGACCAGAGAAAGAATACATACTGTGGGATTACATTTATACAAACTTCTGAAAAAGCAAACTATTTTATTTTATTTATTTTAAAGATTTTATTTATTTATTTGAGAGAGAGATTGAGATAGAGAGAGCATGAGAGGGGGGAGGGTCAGAGGGAGAAGCAGATTCCCTGCTGAGCAGGGAGCCCGATGCAGGACTCGATCCCGGGACTCCAGGATCATGACCTGAGCCGAAGGCAGTCGCTTAACCAACTGAGCCACCCAGGCGCCCCAGCAAACTATTTTATAATGATAAAAAGCAGATAATTGGCTGTCTCTGGATGGGGTGGGGGTGGGTGTAGCAGGTAAAGGGCTGGCAGAAGAATTATAAAGAGTCAGAAAGAAACTTTTGGACATGATGGATGTATTTATTTTTTCAATTGTGGTGATGGTTTTATGAGTGTATAAATATGCCCAAACATATATTGTATAATTAAATCATACTCAGGTTATTGTATGTAATTTATACCTCAAGAAAAATATTACTCTGAGATGGCCCCTAAAATAAGTCTTGTGGGAAAAAATAAACCAGCTTCCATGTAAGAGTAAACAGTACCCTGGCACCTATTGGCATCTTTCAGAGGTGTGGTAAATCATGTTTTTAAGACATAGTGATCAGGCAGGATTTAGTAGATTTATAATAAAGTTACCTCAGGTTTGTTGCTTAAGACCTAAATTTTGCATGGGTATATTTGAAATTCAGAATTAGAGCTACCAGCCTGGAAAAAAAAGTTTCTGTGCTTCTTTGAGAAATGTAGTTTGTGAGAAGAAATCTGGATAGCCGTGATTTTTAATGTTTTAAAAGGAACATGGAAATATATCAAGTTTTGTCACTTCAGCTATGGTGGTGAAAACCCCTAATAATTAAAAAAAATGTTTTTCTTTGATGGGGCCCCAAGTGATCTGGTTTTATTTTGACTTCCACCTTATAATAATGTAGCTTTACAGAGTGCATTTGCTCTAACTTATACACACACGAAAATCTACAGATAGAATCCCTATATAAAATGGATCCAAGTAGTAGTTCCTAAAATATTTCTTGTTCTAATTCTCTACTGAAATTTACATGAAGAAACATAAAATAAAAATTCACAACTCAAACTTACAGTTGAGCCTATTATCTGAACCATTTCCCTATCTTTGCTGCTCTATAGTAAATAGTACAAAATTACCAGAATGAAAAACAGAGGAAAGTTGCTATCTCAGAGGCTCTAACATGGTTCAAAAACACAAAGGATGTGCAAATAAGAAAATCAATTCCTTTATGGCAGGGCCTGAATTATTATTTTTTAAGGGATTAAGGATTATTTTCCTAACTCTCACAAGGATCATTCCCTTTTTCTTTATGTACTTTCCAGCAGATATATAAATTAGAAAAAAACAATTGGCAGATTTAATCTGGGGAATTTAAATTTGGGGAGTTCATCCTCTATAGGTATCATTAGGTAAAAGCAAATTAAAAATATGAGATTACAAATTCCCAATCCAATCGATGAGCTAGAAAGCCAGGAAATACGGAATGAAGACAGTCTTGTCTCTGTCCTGGGAAACCGCAGAAGACTGGTTGCGAATTTGCACTGTGGGACGTAGTTCTCCATGGGACTCTCATATTTCTGTCCATCTTGTCAGCAGAGACACTGACGTCCCTCTGTTGTAGACTACTTTTCCAAAGATGTTTGTAAAACAAACAGCCTCGGGAGAGAGAGTTTTTCTTTTTCTTTTTTTTTTTTTTTTTTAAGATTTTATTTATTTATTTGACAGAGAGACACAGCAAGAGGGAACACAAGCAGGGGGAGTGGGAGAGGCAGAAGCAGGCTTCCCGTGGAGCAGGGAGCCCGATGTAGGACTCGATCCCAGGACCCTGGGATCATGACCCGAGCCGAAGGCAGACGCCTAACGACTGAGCCACCCAGGTGCCCCGAAAGTGTTTTTCTTTGCCACAGAAGGTTGGTTTGTTTACTACTGTTACAGTACAATAAAGATAATTTTTTTTTCTGGAGCAAATGTTGCGCGGGTTTGCTTACATCCAATTATAAAAGACTAGAATTTCCTAATTTTAGGGTTCACCTACAATGTCACAAACCAAATGTGTGCACACATTTCTCCAGGCTCACCAGGGACTTGGGGGCCATAGGAAACTGGCATGAACATGAAGCCCCTGCTGCTTGTAGATTTTACCTCTGACCCAGGAGCCTTCTGTCTTCTGTCAGCTTGCATGAAACTCTAACAGGCTACCTTGCCAGCTTGCAAACAGGGTAAAATTCAGACTCTTCAGAGTTCTCGGTATGCTTAACATGGGGATATACACTAGAACCTCTTCCATATGGACGTGGATATGGAAGGAGATTTAATCTACAGATAAAAAGAGCAAAACCAGGCCAAAAGGCAATGACCACAATCTAGAGTTTATAGTCATTGATCCTTATTCCAAATAAAACAAAACAGGAAAAGATTTATACATGCATATGTAATAAATAGGGGTTATAAAATACTTTCACAGAAATATCTTAAAAATTAAAGTAACTTATTTCTGAAAAGCATTACTGCCAGAAAACCCTGGATAATTATTTCCTTATTCGTTTTGTGTCTTAAGATAATATAAAAATCTTATATATGCAAATACTTTAAAAGCTACTACTGGGGCACCAGGGTGGCATAGTCAGTTAAGCATCCAACTCTTGGTTTCAGCTCAGGTCATGATGTTGGGGTCCTGGGATCGAGCCCCACATCAGGCTCCATGCTCAGCTCAGAGTCTGCTTGAGATTCTCTCTCTCTCTCTGCCCCTCCCACATGTGCTCACTCTCTCTCTCTAAAATAAATAATTTTAAAAATCTAAAAAAAAAACTACTCACACACATACAATTATTATATGAATTTATAACTGAAGACATATTCCTATAGAAAAATGTTAAGAAATAAAAAATAGAGACTTCATTTTGTAATAGGACATAGAGTTATTGATACAATTGTACTTGATAATTCAGTCAATTTGCTGAAGATGCCCATTAATTCATTATAGTCTAACACTATAATCCTGGAACAAACAGCTTCATAATTCAAACAAATTGAAATAGTAAGGCAATGGAGTGATTAGGTGTTGAAATCAGAAATCCTACTTTTAAATATCAGAACTTACTATCTGTGAGAGTATGACAAATTACATCTTTCAGACCCTTATTAACCTCAAATATAAAGGATTGTGTAGGAAATAATTTGACGATGAGCAGTATCACAGTTTTTGTTCCTTGGAACCAGAAGTTGAGACAGATTTTAGGATGCATTTATTAGGAAATAAAATTTCTGAAGGGAATGGGTTTTCCCTTGAGAGAGAATAAAGTCAAACTTTGGTGCCAGCTTAACAAAGATTCATATAGTCACAAAGCAAATTCTGGGAAGTTAAAAAAAGGATTTTGCATTCTTGGGATAAACCTCAATTAGTAATGACTAATTTTATATTACAGTTAGTAATATAAAATATATTTATATTTTTGGATCAATATGCTAAAATTTGGTTAAGAATTGTTGCATCTGTTTATGAGGGATTTTTATCTGTAGTTTTCTTTTCTTAATTTTTCTTTACTTTTACTTTTGGTATGAGGATGATGCTTCCTCATAGAATGTATTAGTGATTGTTCCATCTCTCATATTCTGAAATAATTTATGGGAAATTGGTTTCTTCCTTTTGTGCTTGGAAGAATCCTCAAGTGAAGCAATGTGGGACTCAAGATTTTTGTAGGTATATTTTAAACTCCAATTCCAGAATTTTGTTTGTTTGTTTGTTTGTTTTACAAATATAGGGTTATTGAGTTATCTTTTTCTTCTTATGTGAGCTTTGACAGTTGGTGCCATTCAAGGATCTTCCATTTTATCTAATTTACCAAATTTATTGTTATAAATTAGTGTTGGAATGGAATATTATGCAACCATTAAAAATGAAATCTTGCCATTTGCAATGACGTGGATGGAACTAGAGGGTATTATGCTAAGCAAAATAAGTCAATCAAAGAAAGACAAGTATCTGATTGATATGAGGAATTTGAGAAATAAGACAGAGGATCATAGGGGAAGGGAGGGAAAATGAAACAAGATGAAACCAGGGAGGGAGACAAACCATAAGAGACTCTTAATCTCAGGAAACAAACTGAGGGTTGCTGGAGTGGAAGGGGGGTGGGAGGGATGGGTGGCTGGGTGATGGGCATTGGGGAGGGTAAGTACTATCGTGAGCACTGTGAATTGTGTTAGACTGATGAATCACAGACCTGTACCCCTGAAACAAATAATACATTATATGTTAATAAAAATACTAAAAAAATAAATTAGTGTTGGATATTAACTTATTATCCTTTGATTATCACATATGCAATGTCATTTATCTTTTTTGATAATGGTAGTAAGGTATTTATTTATTTATTTATTTATTTATTTATTTATTTATTTTTGGTCTGATATGAGTAGTGGTTCTCACTGACAGAGAAGGGAGGCAATTTTTCCTCTTAGGGGACATTTGGCAGTGTTTCTGGATGCTTGGAGATGCTCCTCTTTTTTGTCACACCTAAAGTGGCATCTAGTGGGTAGAAGCAGGGAAGTTTCTAAACATCCCACAATATACAGAACAGTCCACCCAACAAATAATTCTTCAGCCCAAACTGAGAGTGAGAAACACTGGCTGAGAGTGAGAGACACTGGCATTTTGTATCTTCTATGTTATTGGTTACACCTAATATCTTTATTATTTCCTTTCTTCTGTTTACTTTGTGTTTAATTTGTATTTCTTATATTATTATTTTCTTAAGATGGAATCTGGTTATTCTTCTGTTCTAATGTTAGTGTTTAATGCTATTCATTTCTATTCAGCACTGCTTTTGCTGCATCTCACAGTTTATTTAGTTTTCATTCAGTTCATATATTTTCTAATAGACTTTGTCATTCTTCCTTTGACACAGGTTATTTTTAAAAATTTAGTTTAAAAAAGTTGAGATTTTTAAGATATATTTGTTATTGATGTACAATTTCATTCATCATAATAAGAAAACATACTTTGTATAATATTACGCTTTATAGAGACTAGTTTTACAGCCCATAATGTGGTATATTTTGGTAAATGATCAAATTGCATGTTGAGTAATTGTGCATCCTACTATTGTTGAATAGAGTGTTCTATGAATACTAAGAAAACTTGATTGATAGTATTGGTCAGGTTTACTATATTCTTACCGATTTTTTATTTGAACTATCAATTTTTGAGAGCAAGTGTTGAGATCTCTGATAATTCCTTACCTATTTTATCTTTTACTTTTTGTTCTTTTATAACTTTTTCATTTCTTTCAGCTTTGTTAATATATGTTTTTGTTTTTGATTTATGTTCTTTTTAATTGCATTTTTAATTATTATTATTACAAGTGTCTCTTTATTTTTAGTCATATTCTTTCTCTTTCTGAAATCCACCTTTCTGATATTAATGTAGCCCGTCTTCATTCTTTTTATTAGTATTAGTATGACATATATTTTCAATTTTTTTTAGTGTAAGTGGCTGATGTCTTTTTTACCTAACAGATTTCTTGTGTACAACTTATAGTTGCTTCTTGCTGTGTTATTATCCAACCTGGCAATCTTTGATTTTAGTTGCAATATTTGATTGGGGTTTAACTTACTTTCAATGTGAGTATTGATTTGGTTGTGTTTAAATCGACTTCCATTCTATTTATTTGATCCTTTTTTTCCCCTTTTGGTTCTACTTTCTTTTAGATGATGTGAATGTTATTTATGATTCATTTTTCTTCATTATTAGCTTATTATCTTTACCTGCTTTTATTACTTGCTTTAGGGCTTCTGTTATATATTTTCAACTTATCAAAGACTACACTTAAAAGATGTTATAGCATTTTGCTACAGCATAAAATTGTACAACTTCATACTTTTATCTCTCTCCTCCTGGCCTTTGTGCTATTGTAAGCATATATTTTCCTCTAGGTATTCCTTTTTCCTAGCTGAATTTCACACAGGTAATAAAAGATATGCAACATCCACTGTTTTTTAGACATTATGCATTATATTCTAGGCATGTATTCTAACTTAGTTCTCATAGTCTCATGAGATAACCATTACTTTCATTTTTCAGATGTGAAAACTGAAGCTCAAAGAGATTATATAACCTACCTAAGTCAGATATCTACTAAGTCAGGGAGGTGAAAATCAAACCCAGGTCTTTATAATTCTAAAACCTGTGTTTGTGTTTATTATATACCACCCTTTCCAATAAGTATTTATTGATTGAACAAATGAACTTCTAAATCAATGTAATTTGAGGGACAAAAGAAAGGTACTTTGAATTCTAAAATATTTACATTTGCTTTGCTTTATAATACCTAAAATTTTTCTAAGTGGAACATACCCCTTCAGCTTAAAATGATAAGCAACTAAATATAGCACCCACAATGTTTGCTAAGAATATCCGTGAACATGGGAATGGTTAATTAATAAATCAAGAACTTCTGGTGCTTAAAAAATGTTTAATGAGTATTACACACACACACAAGAATAGAATAGCACTAGTGAGAGCCGGGTCTGTTTTCTCCTATGTCCCGATGAGGACATGGTATGTCCAACCGTAGCCCCATCACCATCCCCACAGGCAAGAAAGAATCAGAATTCAGTAGAGTGCTGGAATAGGCATATGAATCATGAAATGGATATGGAATCAAGGCTTTTTGGGTAACTAGTTGTTCTGCCTGGTGTGAAGCATCTTAAACTTTTCTTCTGTACAACTAGAATTGATTTCCCAAGAAATATCCATTCCTTCAATCTCAATGTTAAACTTATTTTTTATTTATTATCACCATTAAGTTATATAAAATACTATATATACTAAATGAAAATATTGAGAGAACAGTTATGATTATTGAAATATATATATTTAGAATTTTAGGAGAACATTTTTGCAAGAACTGTTTCTTTAAAACATTAGATGGATTATATGTATATGTTATGTAAATGACGTGTGTGTGTATATATGTAAACGTATTTTTCTAATCTTAATTGGTAAGAGATATTAAAATATTACGTTGTGAGTCTTCAAAATAACCTGAAGCTTATAATACTAACAGGACAAGGCACTATCCCTGCATTATTGGGATTTTTTTTCTCTTTTAAGAGTTTGCAGGTGCACCTGGGTGGCTCAGTTGGCTAAGCATCCTACTCTTGGTTTCAACTCAGGTCATGGTCTCATGGGTCGAGGGATCACCCTGCTCTGTGCTCAGTGGGGAGTCTGCTTGAAGATTCTCTCTCCGTCTCCCTCTGCTCCTCCCCCCGGCTCACACTCACACGCTCTCTAAAATAAATAAATAAATAAATAAATCTTAAAAAAAAAAAAAAGAAAGAATTTCTAAACATCCTCTTAAGGGTAGAATAAGATGGCAAATCTTCTGTCCTTGTTTAACTGTCTGACTGGAACTGAAAATGAGGCGTTGTCCAAGAGAAATAACAGTGTGCCTTAAACTTGTTTTCAGATAACAGGGTCTCTATTTTAGAGGAAGGTGGTGGCAGAACTACTGTCTATTACATTTATAATCAAAAACACTATCTTGTGGCTTTTATTATTAATCCAAATTAGATCACTTTATCAGATTAACAAAATTTTTCAGCGGTAAGTTAGCAGGTTTTCATAATAATTCGAACCTACAGTGCAGACCAGGCATTTCTTTCTACCTACTATATGACTTCGGGAGCACAGACCACAAAGTTTCATTTATTTCTTGTGAAGGTATTGTATAATCTCTTCCTATTCTGGTGATTTATTTGGTTGGGGGCTTCAGATTTATTTTTAGTGTTTTACGAAGCCTAATATTTCATTACTACACAATGGCAGTTTAACTCTTTCCCCAGTTTTAAGTTACTTCCTCTAAAACATTTTCCATGACCTCCTATGCCTTGGTCATTTCCATCCTATCCACACTTCTCTACTGGAGCAGCTCACATTAAAAATGTGTAATTTCACTTTACAGCTTTATGTTCATTTTGTAATACAATGATATAACTTTGATAAAAGTCAAAAGAGCAAGTCTTATAAGCAGGGTGTTTATATACCTTGCTTTTCCAGAGACTCATTTTTTAACTGTTTCTTCAACATCTTGTGTATCAGTAACCCCTTTCATGCTCAGAGAGTCCTAGTTTAGATGACAATTTATTCATGCGGTTCCTCCTTATAAAACCTATACCCCTAACAACTACCACAAGGTTAGTTAAACACTGGTCACTCAATAAAGATTTGTGGAATTAATAAATGAATAAATAATAAAGTCAATGAATAAACTGACCATTCATCCTTAATTCTGTTTTTTAAAAACTTATTCTGGAAAGTCCTCTTTTAAAAACTTGATCTCTCACCTCGCATTCATAACAGAAAAGGAAGCAGTAAATAACAGACTAAAATGTCTTGAGCCAAAACTTGTGAACATTTTCATATATTACTTGGGAGAAAACTATTTCTGCAATTCATATGAAGAGTTATCTATTTTCTGTTTACTTCTTTCTCTGCCTCTCTTTCTCTTCTGTTCCCCTTTCTCTCTTTGATTCTTTTTTAGCGGCTTGTTATTTTTCATAATTCTTCCTGGTATCAATGCAGACAAGACTTAAAAGATCTTTATGCTGTGTCTCTGTTAAGTAGAAAAATATTTCATTTATAGCTTTCAGTACTTCTTATCTATTTCTTTTTGAAGAATTTGGTCATGAATTATACATGCCAGCACAGTATGAAATATTCAACTCATGTTCTTTCATTCCAATTCAGCTTACCAAATAAAGAAAGAGTGGTTTGAACATAGAAAAGAGAAGGTCTGATAGTCATATTCCAGTACTATTTAACAGCATTTTTTCCATAGGAAGTCCCAGATGAAAAGTCCAGCATAACTCGATTTCATATACTCAGTGCAACTCATGTAAGTTATTAAATTAACTGAGACAGAAACTTGGCTTTAAGCATATAAAAATATACTTCTCAAAATACAAGAGTTGTTTTTTAAAAGTCAGAGAGAAATAGTAATTATTGTTGCAAAAGTGAATTATTGTTATACAAGGCCACAGTTAGACGTATTTTAGGAAATTTGGAAAAATTAATATAGATTTATTAGGTCAGTAACTACTTTTCAAATAGTAACTGACGATGTTCACTATCCATTTGAATTAGTAATTGATTATTCTGTTTAGATTTTTTAGAATGAAAAGTTCTTTTTTTTTTTTTTAAGATTTTATTTATTTATTTGACAGAGAGAGACACAGTGAGAGAGGGAACACAAGCAGGGGGAGTGGGAGAGGGAGAAGCAGGCCTCCCGCGGAGCAGGGAGCCCGATGCGGGGCTCGATCCCAGGACCCTGGGATCATGACCTGAGCTGAAGGCAGACGCTTAACGACTGAGCCACCCAGGCGCCCCTACAATGAAAAGGTTCTTACGGGCGCCTGGGTGGCTCAGTTGGTTAAGCCACTGCCTTCGGCTCAGGTTATGATCCTGGAGTCCCGGAATCGAGTCCTGCATCGGGCTCTCTGCTCGGCAGGGAGCCTACTTCTCCCTCTGACCCTCCCCCCTCTCATGTGCTCTCTGTCTCTCTCATTCTCTCTGTCTCAAATAAATAAATAAAATCTTTAAAAAAAGAAAAAAAAGAAAAGGTTCTTACACTATATCTTTCTAAATCTACAAAGAGTGAAGTCCTTTCCTGCTACTGAGGAATTCTGAGTTATATCTGAGGAGAGTGAGTTCAGGTTACTGTTGACAAACTCTTCCCTAGGGAAAGCACAGTATAATAATATTCTTTATTAAGCTACTTGCCCCTCAGACAGAAAATCTTCACTTATTCTCTTTTTGTAAACCAGTGAATTCAGGATTTGTGAGTTATTTTTTTTTTAATCCAACTATCAGGGGCAAATGCATTTTATTCATTAATGAAAAGTTATTTTCCCCCTCCCTAATGTAGAGAAATAAATGGAAGACAATAAAAACAAGCAAAATAAACAACAATACATTTGTGAGGTCTTCTTGCCTATTTACTTCATAATACATATCATATCAAACTACTCCCAGAAAATGTTCAATGAATGCGTGAAATTTCTAGATTGTTTGTGATAACAACTTTTCTGTTTAAGACTTCGTGGTTTGGAAATTATTTGATTTTGAATTGACTGACACAAATATAAACTCAGTCATCCTATTCAATGGAAGCTTTTTTGTTTTCATTTTAAATATCTATTTTAGCTTGTCTGAAAATCTTTTCTTCAAGCTGAAGAGTTAATTTATGGTTGAGAATCTCTAGCATTATAATCTTGGATATATATTTAAGACCTCAGAGCGATCCTTTTTCATTCTTGTTAAATATGATATAGTATCCTCCAAATTTTGAAGGCTCTTAACCCTATTATTATTTCAGTTCATTTCAAAATTATTTAATTGAATATTAGTTTTGCACAGGGTCTATGGAGCATTTTACAAAAAAATGTACTAAATTTTTTATTCTTCTGTCCCTAGACACTTAGATAATCTAACATAAACACAAAAATCGAAATTCGATCTTAAATAATTTAAATTTTATCCTTGTAAAAAATATTTATAGAGCACTGATTCTATACCAGCATTTGTTTTTAACACCTTTATGTGGATGTCATATTAGTCAATGTTTTCCAAAGAAACAGAACCAATAGGAGATGATTGATGATAGATAGATAAATAATAGACGATAGATCGATAGATGATAGATTATATATATATTTACATGTATGTATATATATATATGTGTGTGTGAAAAGATTTATTATAGGAAATTGTTCATGTGATTATGGGGTTGGAGAAGTCCCACAGTCTTTCATCTGTAAACTGGAGAATGAGGAAGACGGTGGTGTAATTCAGAATCTGAAGGCCTATGAACCAGAGTTGCTGATGGTGTATGTCCAAGTCCAAAAGCGCTGGAACTGGGGGCTGGATGGTGTAAGTCAAGATCTGACTTCAAAGACCCAAGAAGGAGTGCCAGTGTCCAGGGGTCGGGGGAGATGTGTATCTCAGCTCAAGCAAAAAGAGCTATTCATCCTTTCTCTGACTTTTTGTTCTATTCAGGCCCTCAGCAAGTAGGATGATGCCCACCTGCAATGGTGAGGGCAATCTTCTTTAGTCACTGTTCCATTTCAAATGCTAATCTCTTCTGGAAGCACCCTTATAGACACAAGCAGAAATAATAATTTGCCAGCTATCTGGGCATCCCTTATCCCAGTCAGGTTGACACATTAAAATTAACCATCACAGATGTATTATTCAATGCCTCTCTTCCATGACCTCCTTTAAGTACTCTCATACTAATAGCATTATTTTTGTCCTTGTTCGATCTTACACATATCTTTTTCACTCCAGATGATTTCTCTCACTTTGACTTTGTGCCTGCCAATTCTGTCTTTTAAAGTTTTTTGACTGACTTTCAATTAGCTAATGGCTATTTTTTTTTTTTTTTTTTTGCTAATGGCTATTAAATGTTAAAGATTGCAACTTGTTTTCCTTCTAGTTGTTCAACTTAATTCTTTTGTCAAATGAGCCCTTCTTTTGCCATGGTGGACTTTTTCTCCTGTTATAATCTATGTTCTTTCCTTCATTTCTTTAATAATATTAAATATAATTATGGTCTATTAATTATTTTTTATTATTCCAAGTTGTTTGGAGCAAATTACCATTGTGCCTGTTTAATACCCTGGTGGATTATTTTTGTTTTTGCTGTTTATCATTGTTATTATTATTATTATTATTAACACTAAACTCTTTTACTGTTGTACTAGTTTTCTACTGCTATACAACAAACTACCACAAACTTAGGAACATAAAACAATACCCAGTTATTATCTCACAATTGTATAGGTCAGAAATGTAGACATGCTCTATTGAATTCTCTGCTTACAGTCTTCGAAAAGCCACACTCAAAGTGTTGGTCCAATTGGACTTTCCATAGGAGGCTCTGAGAAAATTCTGCTTCCAACCTCATTCAGGTATTTAGAAGAATTCAATCCTGATGAAACTGATGATCCTAATTCCTTGATGATTATCAGCTGTGGGCCACTCTCACCCTCGAGGGGCCACACACATTCCTTCTTTTTTCTTTTTTTTTATTATGTTATGTTAATCACCATACATTACATCATTAGTTTTTGATGTAGTGTTCCATGATTCATTGTTTTCGTATAACACCCAGTGCTCCATTCAGTATGTGCCCTCTTTAATACCCATCACCAGGCTAACCCATCTCCCCACCCCCCTCCCCTCTAGAACCCTCAGTTTGTTTCTCAGAGTCCATAGTCTCTCATGGCTCGTCTCCCTCTCCAATTCCCCCCCCCTTCATTTTTCCCTTCCTACTTTTATAGCTCCCTACATCTTCAAACCAGCAATGACATATCAGCTCTTTCTCACGCTTGAAATCTCTCTCTGCTGATTCCATCCAAAGAAAATTATTTTTTTAAAGGCATGTGATTATAGTAGGCCTACTCAGATAATCCTTTAAAAAAAAAGAAAAAACTCAGTCAACTGATTTGTAACTTTATATGCAAAATCCCTTTGTCATGTAATATAACATAATTAGAACATGGTATCTCAATATATTCACAGTCATAAGGATTAGGAGTAATTATATAACAAAGTTGTTTTAGTCTGAATATTTATCGGTTTATAATATTCAAAAATATATTGCTATAGTATGATTTCAGCCTTTGGTTTTCCATTTTTTCATTTGCTTTTTCATTTTCGTATGTCTTAAGGTCATATTTTAATGCTATTTCCTTCGCTAGGACTGCATTTACAGACTTTTTTTTTTAACTTTAATTTTTAAGAAAGACTTATCTTTTCCGTCTACCAAAAACTCAGAGTAGGCATCAACCAGGTTATTTCTTTGTTGCTTCCTTAAGCAGATGGTGCGGCACTTGCAGTCTGCCTTCCTTTAAGGACATCCTTTTCAGTGTTCCTACTGAAAGTAAGGATCTCAGCTTCCTATGAGTAGTTCCAAGGCCAAATGTTCTATTTCTGCTGTACATTAAAACTCCAGTCTTGACTTTATAAAAACACTGATCCAAAATATACAAACATAAAGCAGTTATAAATGCAGGCTCCTTGTTTTTTCTTGAAGTTTCTGTGAGTGAATAACTAGACTTACCCACATCAGTGAGAAGGCAGGGCATGGAAACGGTTCACAAGGCTCCTCAAAGGATGAAGTCAAGGAAGTCTCTTCTCTGAGGTAATATTCCATTAAATTCACAAGGTAAACTTGTTTACAGTTGAACATTCTCCAACAGTAGCCATTTGCCCATGTCCCACGGAAGGTTTTTCTAGAGGTATTTTTGCCCTTTTTCCTCTCACGTACAGGTTACAGTGATACAAGGAGCAGGAATGTTGTTACATATGTGTCTTGCTCTGACACTTCAAGTCATATTTTGACAGTATCAGTGTTATTGCTGGAAGAACACAGCAATGCATTTTACTGGGGAAAGTCCAGTCTGTGGTTAGGTATAACTGGTATTTTTTTTTTAAAGATTTTATTTATTTATTTAATTGACAGAGAGAGACAGCGATAGAGGGAACACAAGCAGGGGGAGTGGGAGAGGGAGAAGCAGGCCTCCCGCCAAGCAGGGAGCCTGATGCGGGGCTCGATCCCAGGACCCTGGGATCATGACCTGAGCCCAAGGCAGATGCCCAACGACTGAGCCACCCAGGTGCCCCTAGGTATAACTGGTATTAAGTTGTTCTATGAAGACAACTTGACAAACACCACAATTTTCTCTGTCCTAGTTAAGAGTTATGTTTGTGGGGCGCCTGGGTGGCTCAGTTGGTTAAGCCACTGCCTTCGGCTCAGGTCATGATCCTGGAGTCCCAGGATCGAGTCCCGCATCGGGCTCCCTGCTCAGCAGGGAGTCTGCTTCTCCCTCTGACCCTCCCCCCTCTCATGTGCTTTCTCTCTCTCTCGTTCTCTCTCTCTCAAATAAATAAATAAAATATTTAAAAAAAAGTTATGTTTGTGAATGGGCAAAACTAATTGATGATGGTAAAAATCAGAACAGAGGTTTCTAAGGATAGGACAGAGTTGGTTACAGACTGAAATTGAGCATGAGGTAATGCTCTTTGTTGAAAGAAGTATTCTGCATCATGATCTGGATGGTGATTACAGTATAAGTGCTCCTCCAGCTTATACTGTATACAGTTAGGATTTGCACCTTTCTCTTACTGAATGTATTGTAACCTCAATTAAAAAGCACAAATAAGGGGCGCCTGGGTGGCTCAGTCGTTAGGCGTCTGTCTTGGGCTCGGGTCATGATCCCAGGGTCCTGGGATGGACCTCCGCATCAGGCTCCTTGCTCAGTGGGGAGCCTGCTTCTCCCTCTGCCTTCCACTCCCCCTGCTTGGGACTCTCTCTCTCTCTGACAAATAAATAAATAAAATCTTTTTAAAAAAAGCACATAAATATTAATGTTTAAATATCCTATTGATGAAATAATAGAAAAATTAGGGTCGATTTTTAAACCCTGATTAATAATAATGAAGGACAGGGTGCCTGGGTGGCTCAGTCTGCCTTTGGCTCATGTCATGATCCCAGGGTCCTGGGATGGAGCGCCACATTGGGCTCCCTGTTCAGCAGGAGGCCTGCTTCTCCCTCTCCCACTCCCCCTGCTTGTGTTCCCTCTCTTGCTGTGTCTCTCTCTGTCAAATAAATAAATAATAAAATCTTTAAAAAAAAAAGCACAAATAGAAAAAATATCAAATACATAAAACCAACAAAACACCTTTTATTTAGAACTATTAGTCATATATATACAGAATATATTCACATCTCTCATTGTTTTACATGTATTAAATATATTTACATGTATTAAATATGAATATTCTAGTATGATTTTAATTTCACATTTTAATATTTTATTGAACTAATACATTTCTTACAGTTTATGAGTGTATGTTTCTCGTTTATTAAATTACAGTATAAAATAAGGACACCTATGAAAAACATGGTTATGTAGAGCCCTTGTTTGTTCTTTGAACATTATTTAAAATTAGACATCTGTGAAACAGATTTAGCAATATATATTACTTCAGAAATCAGTAAGGATTCCAAAAGCCATCCGTTAATTAATGTAAGAATAAAATGCATTCTTTTAGATTGAGAAAAAAATAGTTAAATATAAAAAGAAAGAAGATAAAAGGAGTATCCTGAGAAGGAGGTGTATACAAAAGTTTGTACCTTGAGTTTAGTTAAATCACATTTTCTTGTCCCTTAAATGAGTCTTTAGTTGACTGAATTCAAGATTTAAAACAACTTAATGGCATTTGTTTAACTATAAGTTTTTCTGTATAAATATTTAAAATCTTCCTATATCTATACTATTTCACTTTTTTTATAACAAGAGTAGTTGGGTATCTTTTTCATATTTTGTGGGTTTATTTGCAGGAAATTTTTTTACATATCCTGGAAAATTATAGTAATCTTTGGTTTTGAGTCACAATTTCTCTAAAGAAATTGTGTTACTAGTATCATTCTCAATAAGGAACATTTTAAAAGTGTATTTACCATCTCTATTATGGACTGAAAGGTGATGTTTCCCCACATTCATATGTTAAATACCAAATCCCCAGTGTAACATTGTATTTGTAGGTAATTGAGTAAATGAGATTGTGGGAGTGGAGCCCTTAGAAGAAGAAGAGAGGAAGAGAGAAGAAAGTGCTTTCACTTGGCAGGCACTTCAATGTTGGACTTCCTAGCCTCCAAAACTGTGAGAAATAAATGTTTATCACTTAAGCTGCCCAGTCTATGGTATGTTTTTATAGCAGACTAAACTAAGATAATGGTTATTTAGTTATAAAAATACTTTTGAATGATTTTCAGTGGATACTGTCCATCATAAGTTAAAATTATAAGTTGAGCGCCGATTTGCAACTAACCAGAAGCTTCTATATTTGACAGGGAATGGAAAGTTGTAGAAGCAGGATTTTACTGATCATCAAAGGAATGTTGAACCAGAGGGCCGGTAAACAAGAATAAACCTCTCCTTCATTCAGCACTAACATCTTTGTGACAAGAAAGTAGGATACAAGGAAATATTGTTTATAAAGAGAACATAAAAAGGAAAAAAATCACTTTTTGTAACTTAGGGCACACTGTGGTGGCATTTTCAGCTTTTACTCCTACCCTGCTTACTCACCTATAGTTTTTGGACTGAATTCCAGATACAAATACATATGAATATTAAAAACAATGGTGTAGCTAGATTGATCAAATGAGTGGTCATATCCTACATTGTAATTATTAAAAATATTCTATGAGGAGAGACATCAAGTTCTGTTAGTTTCCTTTTGTCTCAAAATTATTTGAACTATTCAAATTTCATCATCTATTCTAGAAATATGACATTTATAAATAAAGTCTTAATGCATTTAAAAATAGGGAATTTGAGAAGTTTCTATCAACATCTTGTCAAGTAAGTGTAGATGACTATTGGTGAGACATTTTCTTTGGCAAGTTGCATTTTAAATGAGTGTGATATGATGTACTGATTAGAACAGCAATATCTTAACACTAAGAGATCTGAGACCCTCATCAATATTTATTAAATTATAGAAATACCAGGGGCCTGCAGGGGGCACCCTAATTCTCCCCACCATTCTCACAATTCAGTGGAATTGTTCCCTGTGGTGATATTTCACATAACACAGAATAATTCATCTTCATGTGTGCTATGAACTGCTCATTTTTCATAAATATATTTATTTTTCTTAAATTTCTTTGAAACTGATTGACTCATCCCTTGATCAGCACTTTTTTTTTATTTTTAACATAATTGCTACTTCCATTGACATGGAAGAAACTAGAAACTTCATTCTTAATCATCTGGGAAGAAAGTTGTAGTAAAAGGCCTACTAATTATGTGCTGAGTCACAGCAATAAAATGATGCAAAGTTTAAAATCTATCATATTTTTAGAAAGTTGGGTAATGTCTTTGAGCTTTTTTTCCCTGAAAGATATACTTTTATGGGACTCATAAAGTTATTGTGTAAGGGCACCTGGTTGGTTCATGTGACCCTTGATCTTAGGATTGTGAGTTCAAGTCCCACGTTGGGTATGGAGATTATTTAAAAATAAAAATCTTTTTAAAAGTCACTGTCTAGATGTAATTACATATACTATCACATCTGTCCAAGTATACTACTTTGAAAAGAGTTATGTATCAGTCAGAACTGTCATGGATTAAATATGCATAGCAAACTTGCTCTATCTATGGTGACTTCTACTTTATTTAATACTTGTAAATCTTCACATTTTTAAAACACTTTTCCCTGGCATTTACTTTATTCTATTTGTAATTGAATGAGCTTGCTGGGGCTGCTGTAACAAAGTACTACAACTGAATGTCTCAAACAACAGAAATGTATCATTTCACAGTTCTAGAGGCTGGAAGTCTGAGATCAGGGTGTGAGCAGGGCCATACTCCCTCTCAGGCACTAGGGAAGGATCTGTTCCATACCTGTCTCCTAGATTCTAGTGGTTTGCCCCAATCTTTCTGGCTTCTGGCAACATAATTCCAATCTTCACATGGCATCCTCCCTTCATTTGTGTCCAAATTCTCCCTTTCTATAAGGACATCAGTCATATAGGAGTGTGTATGTGGAGGAGGGGGGGCTCATCCTACTCCAGCATGATCTCATCTTGACTAATAACACTTGCAATGACCTTATTTACAAACAAGGTCAGATTCTGAGGTAATGGGGGTTAGGATTTCAATATATGAGTTTGGGGGGGGGGATATAAATCACCCATAAAAATAATATAAATACTTACTTCTTTAGACATCTGACAAACTATTCTTAAAACTAATGTTTCATTTGAAACTAAAAGCAAAAAAGCCTGTCATCAAATTTGAAAGCACATCTTTTGTAACTTGTGTGTGATTTGTGTCTGAAGATTTTATTATATCAGACTTATATGACTGAATATATAGTAGATATTACTGTACACTAATTAAACAAAAGGAGGGTGCAGTTTAAAACTCAATATGATGTAAGATCCATAAACACCACTATAAAATAAAGACAGCTAAATGTTTCATATTCAAGTACTCTTTTGCAAAATTCTATCTACCTCAAAAAGAGGGCATTATTTTGGATAATATAGATGATGAATAAATCTTCAATTGTGCACTCCATACTTTGATGCCTTCCATTCTCAAAATGTATATTTTATTATAGTTTTTTTCTGCTAAAATTCACCTCACCGGGGGATTCCTTCTGCCAAATAAAGAGCGAACTTCCACATAAAAGGGAAAATGTTTTTACCCACCACAAAAAGTTAGATCCTGCTGAGTGTTTCCCCAGGCTTCTATAAAAATTCACAGGTGAAGCTCTGCCACCTTAAAAGAAACCCAAAACAGCTTTGATCAACTAAACAGAAGTAGTTTTTTATTCTAAGCATATTAAAATATACAAAGAAAGCACAGTATAGGCATTGCTTTTGGCTGTTATTTCCTTGTTTATGATACTTTATAAAAAAACTTTAAAATACTCTTAAAAATACTTTCTAACTTAAAAAGCATCATTTGAAACAATTTCATGCTGGGATGATAATTAGTTCTATTTCCTGCCATGCTATGACCCTGACCCTTATTTCCTTACTTACTTGAGATATCATTGGGAAATAATCGTGTGCTTAATCAAAAAAAAAATCTGTCCATAATTTTAAAATACTAGCATGTCTTTTCTAACATAAAAAGCTATTAAATAGTGCAAATTTGTTTTGATATTATAAAAAACTCCAACTCTAAAAATATCTATGATTGTTAATTTCCTTCTTTTTTATAAAAATTGTATTTTTTTGGAATATCTAACATCTAGGGTTTTTTTTCTGATTAAAAATGTAATACTTATTCAGTTTATATCATTTGGAATATGGAGAGAGTTGGGAAGAATTTTAAAAACACATATGTAAGTCCACAAATATAGAGGCCCACAACTAATGTAGTTGATATAAAGCTAGTCTTATATATATATGCATATTATATACATATATACATTGAAAAAATTACATCTCAAAGAGGCAGAGGGAGGATTTACAGTTACATATTTTCTATTTTTTTCTTCAAATTTTTTTAATTTAAATTCTAGTTAGTTAACTGTGCTCGCTTCAGCAGCACATATACTAAATTCTAGTTAGTTAACATATAGTGTAATATTGGTTTCAGGAGTAGAATTTAGTGATTCATCACTTACATATAACACCCAGTGCTCATCATAACACGTGCCCTCTTTAAGACCCATCACCCATTTAGCCCATCCCCTGCCAACCTTCCCTCCAGTAGCCCTCAGTTTGTTCTCTATAGCTAAGAAGCTCTCTCTTTTTCTTAAGGTTTATTTATTTATTTGAGAAAGAGAGAGAGAGAGGGAGAGAGAATGAGTGGGGGATGGGCAGAGGGAGAGGGAGAGAGAGTCTCAAGCAGACTCCATTCTGAGTGTGGAGCACAGAGCCCTGAAGGGGCTCAATCTTACAACCCTGAGATCAGGACCCTAAAATCACGACCTGAGATCGTGACCTGAGCCAAAACCAAGAGTTGGATGCTTAACAGACTGCACCACCCAAGGGCTCTTATAGTTAAGAGTCTCTTATGGTTTTCTTCCCTCTCTTTTATCCCCCTTCCCCTATATTCATCCTTTTTGTTTCTTAAATTCCATTTATGAGTGAAATCTAATGGTATTTTGCCTGACATATTTACTAAAATAAATATACCATGAAAAGGGATGTGAGGGGCCTAAAATTAGAAAAAGATACTTGTCTAAAGCTTAGTCAAGCAGAGGAGAAATTTAAGGGTATTTTGGTCCAGACTCTAGTAGAATTTTATTACCTTTAGTAGATTACTTTCTAATCTGGGTTCTGTCAGTCATTTGTGGAATGCTTCTAAGGGATGGGAGTAAACTCCTGACACTTGCTACATGCCTTGTCCATGAGCAGAGTAGGCTCTGTCAGCCAGAAAAGCCCAAGGGCAGAAGGACACAGGTGGTGGCAGTTGGAAGCAAAACAAACATGGCTAGAAATTGTAAGGACCAAGAGGATATCAGGGGGGCATCAACAGAATCTGCCAGAGGTACCATCCTTGTCTGGAGAACTACTTGGGGCTTTAAGGGTACTAAACCATTTTTAAAAATCGAAGTAGATATTGAAGAATTCATACTTAAAGTATGCTTAAGTAACCAGTTCTGCCTTATCCTGCAAGTCTTCAGGAAAACTGTTCCATGGCAATAACAAATCATAACTTTATGGTTCATTAAAATGCATCTTAATACATAATAACATTGTTAACTGCTGATTTTTATTATTTTCATTCAAGATTGCTTATTGAATGGAAAGAGTTTATTTATTTTTTGTAAAATAAGGGCATGTATATGTCTTAATTCAGTGATTTACATAATGAGTACATTTACATAATGAGTCCTGGATAGAAATTTCTGTATCTGGAAATGTAATAGAATCTCAAGGGCAGTAAAATTTTCTCTCTAGAAGTTTTTCTCACTATATCTTTTTCATACTGAAAACAGATTACAGAGTAATAAATCCATAGCCTTTGATGTTCTGGTCACAAGACACTAAAGAAAATAAATCTCACTCATTTGTTTAGATAAAATAAACATCAATCTTTACCTCAGGGCTGTTTTAGGAAACTTTTCAAACCTTCAGTTTCCTACTGAGTATTAGTTAATAGCCTTTGATTTGATAGTTGTTTGGATGGCAATCTATTGGATTAAATGATGCCCTAAAGCTACCTCTTGGCAAAATTAAAATTCAGTATTTCTGTTGGTAAATTATGCTAGCTTTATTTAATTAGAGATTTCAAGGTGTCTAAGTTTTTTAAGTCTGACATCTATTGAGCTTTGTTCTAACATGTTATTAATTGAAGCGTTGGAATTAAAATTTTATTCTTAAAAAGGATATCAAATTCTAGTGATGAGGAGAAAAACAGATTCATAAGACAATGTTTAATTAAAGAAGGTATTAAAGTTTCAAGAGAATATCATTCTAACTGTAGCACACAGGAATTTGCTAGTTTTATATAATATGCTGCCTGATGTACATCCCAAGGGATGGCCAAAGCTTTTTATTATTTTATTTTATTTTATTTTGTTATTTTATTTATTTTAAAAAGACTTGTTTAAATGTGCCTAATAAAACAAAACCCAGCTATGAAAGGTATGTAGTCACATTGTCATCAGACATCGGACAAATTTTATGAATAAACGCTGTAAAGTGTAGAATGTTTATGGTGCTCTTGAGAAATATAAATGCAGTTTCTTAGTAATACAACTAAATAGGAACATTTTAAATACATTGCATTACATTTCTTGGTCCTTACACATAAATGGATTTGAAAATAAACATTGTTGATCTCTTTTAGAAGAAAAAAGAAGGAGCAAAACTATATCTAGGGATATAGTTGCATACATTAAAGAAAAAAAAATGAAGAGACACTTAAAAACAAAGAAAAATAATGGTGAGTTTGAGATCAATGAAAAATGTATGCAAGAGAATTTTTAATTAAAGTGGCACTTAAACATGTAACATTTATTTTTTCAATTATATATTTTAATGGCAGTATTTTCTAGCATCAGAAGTAGAGAAATTATAATTTTTACTATAAAAATGCATCAATGTTTTATACCATTTATTATAATAAAAATTTAATAGTTTTAATACCATTATATATCAATTTATAGTTAGTGGAATATCTCATCAAGGATAACAATTCACTATAATGCTAAAAATATTATCTGTTAGTAAGGTAATTGGCCTAAAGAGGAATAAATATAAATGAATAGAACAAAAGTGTTTAACCTTTACTCCATTTAGCTTTTTCCAGTTTTCAGGCATAGTTTAATTTGCATCTTATATATCTATATAAATGCTGTGCCTTTCTTTGGCACTTGGGCAAATGACTTAAATAAACTCTATGCTTTAGTATCCTCACCTATAGAATAGATATGCTAATAAAAGTATTAACCTCATACTTAAGAAACAGAATAGCAACGGGCACAGAGTAAATGCTATATAGTACTTGTCAAATAAAATAAATAGTAAGTGTCTGTGAGATAGCTAAATTCCCAATAATTCTCTATTATAAAAGGCATGGGAGGAGCCTGGGTGGCACATTCTATGAAGTGCCCAACTCTTAGTTTTGGCTTAGGTCATGATCTCAGGGTCATGAGATCGAGCTGCATGTCCGGCTCCACGCTTAGCTAGGAGTCTGCTAAGAGCGTCTCTCTCCCTTCCCTTCTACCCCACCTCCCCATTCTTTCTCTCTCTCTCTCTCTCAAATAAATAAATAAATTTTTTAAAAAATGCCTGAGTTTTGAAAGACAATAGTAGTAATTAAGACATTCTGTGTCATGTAGAAAAATGTCTTTGGCTTTCCAGAAATTTTTGTGTGGTTTTCTAATTTTGCCTGTATTTTCTTTCTTTCTTTTTTTCAAGAAAAGAAAGAAATTTATTTATCTCTTAGCAGCTAAAATTTACATATTTGTTACACAAAATCCTACTTAATTAGTGTAATTTTATCTCATTTTAAAAACCTTTCCTTAATTAGTAGTAATAAAGATATTCTCCATTTATCATCTCAAAACACTAATGCCTTGCCTTTCATATTTGGATGTTCAGCCCACTCAACTGGAATTTATTTTTGTGAATGGTGCAAAGTTGGAATATTTTATTTCTTTTTGCCAATACGGATATCCAATTTTCCTAGCACAATTTATTGAAAAATCTATCATTTCACCAGCTTGTATTTTCAAATAATGATTCAAAAGAAGATAGAGAATTTTAGATAAACATACTTTATTCTCCGTTAATGCAGTAATTATCAGCAAGATGAAAAACATGGCATAGTATAAAGAATGTGAAATATTCTTTAAGGAAAGCATATGTACTATATATAGCAAAGCTCATATATATATTTATATAAAAAAGTTTATAATGCCATTTATTTTACCCAGATAGCCAGTGTAAGATGTTGGATGTTGGTATAACAGATAAAAAAGATAGATTTAATGTGATAAGAAATAAAATATTGTCATTACCATTATGTATTTCCTTGACTAATACCTTTGCTTGTCCTTTCACTTTATGGAGTACCGTAAGGTATATTTCTTATCAGATTATATAAACCATGACTTTTGGACAATAAAATACATTCAGAAAATCTGAAGTAGGTGGTCAATTTATTTGGTTTGTCATGTGTACTGTCTTAGATAATGAGTTTTTCGTAAGTTATAGTGTCATTCTAGAGTAACAGTGAAGCCACAATATATATTTAATAGGAAAATAAAATGTAGAAAATAGACTTCTCTAAAGACATAAGTAGGCAATCTGATTTAGTTCCACAAATCTAGGCACGTTACTCTCCATTTACAAATTTATAACACTGCATGCTTTCAAAGATTTATTTATTTATTTGAGAAAGCGAGAATGAGAGAGAGAGAGAGTACATGAGAGGGGGGAGGGTTAGAGGGAGAAGCAGGCTCCTCGCCGAGCAGGGAGCCCGATGCGGGACTCGATCCCGGGACTCCAGGATCATGACCCGAGCCGAAGGCAGTCGCTTAACCAACTGAGCCACCCAGGCGCCCCACACTGCATGCTTTCTATTATGAGTTAAATTTATTTTCAAATAGCACTGTTTTCTCATATCAATAAATACTTAAGTGAAGAATGAGGTTTTAAAAGCTATATATGTCTGAAGTAATAACCGGTTTATAATTCATGCATGTATTTTGTTCAGTGTAGGTTGTACTTGAAGTGATTATATGGCTTACAGTGGAATTGGTACTCCAACCATATGAGTAGATCTCCACGGGGCAAGTTCGCACACAAGATTTTGCTTTCCATGTCCATGGTTCATAAGTCAAGGGGCAAATAAATGTATGACTCAAATTTGGGCTATTATGCTCTGTTCAAGAATTTTAAAACATGAAAAAGAAAAATAAAATCCAGGAGTGCTTGAATCTAAATCTTGTTATTGAGAGATCTCTTGAAAAGAGATCCATAAATATTCTTATTGCCCAAAAACTAACCTGCTACCTGTCCTTCAGACGGTTTAGCTTTCAAAAGTTCCTTTGATCTTGCCAACTATTTCATTTTTACTCCAAAAGTTGCATTTTATGGTTAAAATGTCCAGACTTAGTTTTGCTGTTTACAACTAAAATAACTTTGATCAATACACAAATCTAAAGAGAATTGCTAGATAATGTCTATGAGAAAAAAACTAATGAGAAACTGCTATATGAATATAAAGTGAGTTACAAATAATAATAAAGTGATTTTGTATGAATAATATAGTACCTACTTATTGTACAGACATCAAAATAAAAATATGTGTAAATTCTTGAAGAAAGTGAAGTAAAAATAGCACGGTCTTTTGTGTCAAGCAGAGATGGCTTCCCACCTGAGCCTGGTTTTTCCTATGTCTGTGACTGTTGACAAACCTCTGAAATTATCTTTATCCTCGTCATTAAAATATAAACAATAATTAACTCCTAATGTAACTTTTTGGATTTAATGATCTAATTCACATGCAATCACTATTTTAATGCCTGTTTGCACAAAAGGTACTAAAGAATGTATGTTCTGTCTCTCCTCCACAATGAATTTTGGTACATTTTGGGGTATGTAGAGATCTAAGAAATAGTACCATTTTCCCTCCACAGATTCGTAAATGGGAAAATAAAACAAAAAAAATGTGGTTAATGGGAGTCAAATATCAACGGAATTAGAGATGATAGAGAAGGAATTCTACCTATGGGAGAAGTGGCTTTCCAAGTGCTGAATTTCAGAGTCAAACTGAGCTTTCTGCTGACTTTCAGGGCCAGCTACACATCCTGAGGCCTGGACTGCAGAGACGGGACTAAGCTTATGGTATGCCAACAGCAAAGTGACCTCTCTCCAGAATAAGCAAGAAAAATAGGGGCCAAGCTACTCATGCCTGCTTTTTTTTTTTCTTTCAAACTCACCAATCAACAGTTGTTGAATAGTGAGTGTATAAAACATTGAAACATGGTAGGAAATGCCAAGAATGGAGAAAATAATTTAATACATAAAAGCAAGTCTTACAATGATTTAGATAGCATTCATAGTGCTATAATTTTTAAAATACAGAATTGATGTTTTTGAATAAGCTAGTGGAACTATGTGTAGCTTCAACAGTACTGGGAAATCTAAAAGGAACAGGAAAAATTTATAACAAAGACTAAG
The DNA here is from genome assembly GCF_011800145.1 of Mirounga leonina. Classification (NCBI taxonomy): domain Eukaryota; kingdom Metazoa; phylum Chordata; class Mammalia; order Carnivora; family Phocidae; genus Mirounga; species Mirounga leonina. The sequence goes on along the minus strand of NW_023270825.1, from coordinate 55,414,390 downwards.
AGTCAGATGGCTGGAAAAATAGGTGAAGGTTAGGAAGAAACTATTAGAAGAAGGGAGAGCATGATGGATGATCAAAAGTCTGAAAAATAATAAAGAATAAATAAATAATAATATGATTTAAAGAAAACAAAATAGAGGAACAAATATGAAGTGGCATTAACAGGAATTTTTAAAAACACGAATGTTTTCAACCAGAACACTTTAAAATTTTCCATTAAAGCATGGATTAATCCATTAAATTCATTTGCTGGAATAACACATATAGAAATATCAAGTGAGAGTCAGAAATAAAGACCATCATTAAGAAAGAGTTACTTATACACACAAATATATATGTGTGTATATTAGTGTGTATTCTATCCTTTCTACTTTTGAATATTTTTTAAAAATATTTTTTCTTGAATATAATTATTGCAGTCAAAATAAGGGCCTCCCAAAGATGTCCATGGAACCTATAAATGTGTAGTATATACAGCAAGATGGAATTTGAAAATATTTTTAAGGTTATGAGCCTTGAGGCAGGGAGATTATCTTGTATTATCTGGGTTGGCCCAATCTAACCACATGCACTCCTAAAGATGTGGAGAGCTTTCTCAGGCTTGAAAAATAGGAGAGAGGAAGCAAAAGGACAGAGCGAAGAGATTCAGAGCGGAGGAAAACCCAGCCTGCAGTTGCTGGCTTTGAAGATGGAGGAAGTGCCCACAAGAATAGGAACATGGTGGCATCAGGAAGCTGAAAATCTCTCTGACCAGCAGCCAGCAAGGGAATATGAACCTTAGTCCTACAACCAATGGTACCAAATTCGTCAACAGTCTAAATAAGCTTGGAAGCAGATTCATGCTGAGACTCCAGAAAGGAATTCAGCCTTGCCCGCAAATTGATCTCAGCTTTGTAGAACCTGGAGCTGGGGGTCTGCTGAGCAAACTCAGACTTCCGAGCTACAGAACTGTGAAATACTAAGTTTATCTTCTTTTAAGTTGCTAAAGTTGCAGTAATTTGCTATGGCAATAAGAAGAAACAAATACAGTATTAATCAGTTATTTGTGATATTTTTATATCTGTTGCTTTTCTGAATGGCCTTGGCTTTATTAATTCATAAAATAAGAGGCATGCTACAGGTGGTGATGAGGAGATAGGCATTCAATTTTAAAAAGGCACACTTACACAAAGGAAAAAATGTGTGAGATAAATGAGTTATCTAAGGTGGATGTTGTAGAGAACAGAAGGATTTTAGTTTGTGTTCGGACTGGAGTAGGTAAAAGATGGTATCTGGAGAGTCCTTGCCACAATAGAATAATAAAATTAAATGCTGTGCTATAAAGTTGTCCTATATTCAGTGGTCAGTGGAAGAAAGTAAAGTATATTTATTGTGGTTGTATGTGATGTGGTAGAGTCAAAAGAATTGAGCCACTCAGATCTGTGTTTACATAAGATTGGTCTTATATAAATAAGGATTCTTAAATTGTCCTAAGAAAACAATAGACCAGGTAAAAAATGCAATCAAAGAAGCAATTTTAATAAATGTGATATAAGGGTGTCTTAAAATCAAGAATTGATTATTAGTATAAAAGAAGGACTAAAATTCATTTTTCCAGTTAAGCCTAAAAGATGGTGGATTTATAATATAAAAAAGTAATGGGAATAATGACATCAGGGTCCTAACTCAGATGATGTAATGGATGGTAATGCTGTATCTGTGATACTGAACATGGAAAGAAGGGCACATAGATCGTTCTGGATTTAGTACCTTTGAGAAAAAATAGCAGCATTACTGTATCAACACAAAGAGAAAGTGGCAATTTGAATTATTTTGCACGAAAAAATTAAGTTTAAAAAGTTTCTTTATTCTACTTAAGTATTTCAAAAGATATCTTATGCCCTTCCTTTTAATTACTTTATAATTATATTTTATATATATATATCTTGTATAGCTTTATTGTTCAACATCCTATAAGTGCCTCAATGTACTAGGAAAAGAACAAATTCTGCTGGGAAAGATGAATGGGAAGCACATTTTCCTTGATGTTTTGATGAGGTATTGTTCTTGTCTTTTAGAAAGGACTGAAAACTAAGGCCAAGTTACTTTTAAATTATTTGAATTTTTGATAACCAGGTGGTTCAAAAAAAAAAAAAAGCATGATTGAATACATATATAAATTTCTTAATTTTGGGCGCCTGGGTGGCTCAGTCATTAAGCGTCTGCCTTCGGCTTAGGTCATGATCCCCAAGGTCCTGGGATGGAGTCCTGCATCAGGCTCCCTGCTTGGCGGGACGCCTGCTTCTCCCTCTCCCACTCTTTCTGCTTGTGTTCCCTCTCTCGCTGTCTCTCTCTGTGTTAAAAAATAAATAAAATCTTTGAAAAAATAATAAAATAAAACTTGAAATTAAAAAAAAAATTCTTAATTTCTTCTTGAATTTAAACTTCGGGTATCTTATCTGCACATTCTCATCTCTAGTGGACTATTGCAAAGAAAACAAAGAAAAAAAAAGAAAAGGTAAAAAAATTAAAATATTGTGTAATCAATTGAAATTGTCTTTGTGCTATTGTCACCCTAGGATGGGGAATGTAGCACTGTCTCTGGTACCAATTATCAAGTACTATCCATCATGTGGTCTGAGGATGGAGCCAGGCTTGCCTTCCTAGAAAGTCTTGATGAATGTGTTGCCAACTAAGGTCAATAACAACTCATTTACAACTTCAAATGGTAACTCTGAACTAGAACTAACTTTGAACTTTGAGCTAGATCTTTTACACACAGATTTTTGTCTATTCATAGCTGATGCCTAAATACTCCTGACCATGGCAACTGATCTCATACTCCATTCCACCAATCAATATGTGTGAGAGGAAAACATGTGTTCAGCATAGATGTTCCCTATCAGTGATGCTCTCCTAATGGGAAAGACTCATGTATCTCAGTATTTGATTTTACCCCTTTTCCCAGGATTTTTATCAGACAAGGAATTCACAGATTGTCAAATATAAGTTACAATAATGATTTGATCATCATTTACTATTTATTTTTACAAAGTGAGATGATATGCATTTAGATCATGGGAAATCACCTGCTTTCAGAAGCCTCCAACAAAATTTTTTTCTCACTCTTACCTAACTGTCGAAATTGAGACACTGCCAACAGAGAGGGTTAGCTGGTCAACTTTGGACATAGGAGTTGGGTCTTGGTAAGATGGAGTAAAACCAGCTAAGCCCTTGAATTTTTTTTCCTATTTTACCTCATTTGGAGTGCTTAGAATTGCTCCCTAAATATTGCCTTTCTTTTTTGTCACTGTTTTTTTTTTTGTTGTTGTTGTTCGCTTATTTATTTCAGGTGTTACAGACAACTGAAAGCCAAAGCTAGAGTGTAGTAAGTACATGCAGAAAGAGGACCCAATACTCAGCCTTCTCTACCTCTGCTCTGGGCTCTTGATTGCTCATTATAGAGAAAATGTCCTCCTTACATACAGGATTTTAGCAAAAATCTGAACTCCAGATTTTAATTAATAACTTATAAATATTCAACTTGTCTTAAGAAGATTCTAACACTCTTTGTGGAAGGAGAGGTTTTGGGCCATGAATGAACAGTGACTCTTGTCAAAACCCATCCCCTAGGTTAATGGAATGCATCAAAATGGGTGAAAGAATATTCAATAATAAAAAAAAAAGAATATTCAATAATAGGTTTCAACATATCTTCCAGATCTTTGTTCCATCCCAGAAGTTGCAAATTCATTTAAATGTTAACATTGTAAAAGTGTGTAAACACTGGAATGCTGAAGTCTTATACTTTTAAATAGAGTCATTCTGAAGATATTCCCAAAATTTATTTGTGATGCTCTAAAAATCATGTCACTTTTGACCTTCAAGTGAATAAACCCAAAGTTAATTTTATACTTGTGTACATATTTATTAGTATTAAAGTCCTAGTGCAATAACAGCCAACCACATTTATTATGCACTTAATTTGCTTGTTAGATCAATGTAAGATTGCAACATTACCACACTGTGTCTGGTAAAAAAAAAATCTATCAGCATCGTTTTAAAATAGTGTATAAATAAAATCCACATTTAAGACCACATAAATTAAACATAAATAATTACAAAAACATAACTTGAAACTTCAAGGAGACATTTTAAAAATATGTCACATGAATGTTAGTATTATTGTCTTCACACCTAATGTAAGGCAAAATATATCTTGGGAGTCTGGCTCCAAGCCCAAATCTTGTGTGTGATCTTTCATGTCCAACCATAGCCAATTACAAGGCTTTGCCTGGCAGGTTTCATGGAGGGAAGCTGCTCTCCCCACCACCAGACTGTGCAAAACCAGTGCATTTTAGCTTTTCTGGAGGGACTTACAGTCAAAACCTCAGCCCCTACTCGCCCCCTGGCCAAAGCTCATATGCATGTCTGCATCCCAGCCCAGTGCCTCCATGAGGCCTCCTTATCAGGGACAGTGGCTAAGTCTATTTTCTGCATTTTTATTTAGTACATTTTCACCCATAGCCCTTTCTCCTCTTCCCATGCCCCAGGCCCACAGGGCCATAAAAAGTGAAGAGCCCCATTAGTTCATGGTTTCTCAGCCATTAGACAATACCCTTGTGGTGGATTTCTCCAAACCTTGCATATACAATTATACTACATATATATATATATATATATATATATATATATATATATAGTACATACATATATTTCACTATTAAAACAAGGAATAGCTGTGTACCTATTTCTTTGTACATGTATGTGAGTAAGGCTACAGAACAAATTATTATAAATGGAATTATTATGTATGAAAGTGTGTAAGCATTTAACATTTTTGATCAACATTGCCAAATTGCCCTCAGATGTTTCTGTACACTCAACCTCACAGTAAAAGTATTAGTAACTCTTTTGTATTTGCCAGTCTTTTATAATGGGAAGATGGTTCTTTAATTGCTTTTTAATTAGCATTTATATTATTTTGAATGGGACTAAAATTCTTTTCAAATATTTCAGGGCCATCTGTATTTTCTTCATTGTGCCTTCGCTGTTCCGGCTTTGGCTACTTTCCCTTGGCTTATTTTTCTTAATGATTCATAGGGCCTGTTACAATATTAAAATGTATCCTTTTGTTATATGTGTTATAATAATCTCCCAGTTTCCTTGTTTTTATACATCACTCATGGTATTTTTTTACTATATAATAATTTGTTGTTTATATACAGGTAAATTTATCCATCTTTCTATCAAGGCTTCTAAATTTGTATTTTTTTCTGAGAAAAGCAAGTTCTACAAACAATGTTTATAAAACAATCCATCTTTCTCCCACTAATAAGCAGTAAGGCCTTTATTATATATGAATTTGAGTATACTTATAGATTCTTATTTTACATTGAACTATTTATTTATTTAATAATGTTATATTATTTTAATTAAATTATATATACCTTATTTAATATATGTTGATAGCTAGTCTCTTTCTAATTTTATTAGTTTCTTTGCTATTATTACAAATGTATTTGTTACAGAGAACAATTCAAATCTGCTTCTGAAGTTCAGAAACTGTTGTAGGTTTTTAAAATTCTTATTGAGCTAAATATATAGATGAGCCACTATGCTATATGGCAAGTTTGTATAATAGACTTTTTTTACTTTGGTTTTGTTTCCTTCTCTTCTGACAATTCATTTTTTTTCTTAGTGCTATTGCAAAATGAGCTATCTGAACTATTTTTACTTTTCAGAAACTTTGAAGTTTTCTGTATCCTAAAAAATTTTTTAAATTTTCGTGCCCATTAAATGAGCCCTTAAGAAATGGGTAATTTGGGAAGACTTAAGTCTCTATAATCCTAATTCTTGTTCAAGGAAACAGTATACCTTTCATTAGTTTAAAATTACCTGGTATTTTTAAATATATGTTTTAGTATTTTATGTTTGTTTTTCTCTTTTTGTTTAGATCCATTTTGATTCATATATCATTATTACTTAGGTTTGAGTATAATGAGGGCTTCCTGGGTTTTCCTGTAAACCCATAATAAGAGAAATGATGGCAGTGTTCCAGGCTGGTGGGTATTTTCCCTTCATACCCAAATGAAACAGGATCGAATGCTCCTAAGTTGACTGCAGATTTCCTGCTCACTGGTTTACAAGTGTCAGGAACTTTGGATCAAAATTCAGTACCTCTCACTTCCTTAACTGCTGCAATAGTGTGCTGTCTGTGTGCTTTCTTATTCAACCTTTGTTCCCTCCTAGTTAGTGTTGGGGGACTAACAGTATCAATAAGACTGTGTATCCTGTCCTGTTGCTCTCAGCAAGTCTGCTGTTAAACACCGTAGGGAGTACACCTCCACTGGCAGATCTTCATGTTCTACAGGCTTCCTCTCAGGTCTGCAGAGATCTGTGTTGGATATTTCTGTGCCCATTTCTCATGGCAACCTTAGAGTTTGCATCTTACTATCAGCATTTTGGAAATGAGTAAACTGTCAAAAATCATAAACCACTTGTCTAAGTCTACACAAGAATTAAATGAAGGAATCATTACTTGACACAAGTATGTGTTCACAAAAGAAATATTTTTTTTTCTCTTATTTCTTGTTTCATGTTCTTTGTTTCTCACACAATGGCTATTACCATTAACTTCATATGATGCATACGTCATGAAATTTAATTAAAAGAAAGTTATCACTTTTCATTACATAAATCTTAATACTTATACTATTTTCTAAACATCATTCTACTTTATTTATTTTTTAAAAGATTTTTATTTATTTACTTGAGAGAGAGCAAGAGCGAGAGAGCACAGAGGGAGAGGGAGAAGCAGACTCCACTCGGAGCAGAGATTCCCCATGCAGGGCTAGACCCCAGGACCCTGAGATCATGACCTGAGCTGAAGGCAGATGCTAAACTGACTGACTCCCCAGGCACCCCGAAATATCATTCTACTTTAAAAGGAAATTTGTGCTAACATATTTGACAAAGATTTTTGCCCAATGCCCTGTGAATAGCAACTCCCAAAAGTCCAGGACCTAATCCACTGGGAAGGAAGTCTCTTTTGTGAGAAATGTAATTTTCAGAGTATGCAGATGGTGAAGAAACAGCTCAAACATGTCAAGACTGACTTTGGATTTGCTGAGTAGGCTAGAGAGTTTATGCTTGAAAAACAGCACTAGTCTGGTAGAGCCCTGAGTGAGGAGAAGGACAGAGTTCTGCAGTCTCAACCCTTTGACCAGTACTTGATGCAGCCTCCCAATTTGGGGTATTTTCCAGCTGCTTGGTTTCAGAGTAAAATACAGTTTCTCATCCATATGGTTTAATCCTTTGGAAAAGAGAACATAAACATTAAATGGCAATTAGGTCAACTAGCACAACTAACCAGCTATACTGACTGTGGTTATGTAAATAAATCAGGAAGACACTCACGTGATTCATTATTGCCTGCTTTTTCTTTTTTTTAAAGATTTTATTTATTTTTATTTGAGAGAGAGCGAGAGCACATGAGAGGGGGGAGGGTCAGAGGGAGAAGCAGACTCCCCGCTGAGCAGGGAGCCCGATGCGGGACTCGATCCCGGGACTCCAGGATCATGACCTGAGCCGAAGGCAGTTGCTTAACCAACTGAGCCACCCAGGCGCCCTTGCCTGCTTTTGCTGTGCATGATAAAAGCAAGAAACAAATATTGCTTTTACTCAGAATTAAATCAATCAAAACAACCAGTGGCTTAATATCAACTGCAAATTCTCAACCGCCCTGTTATTAACACTTCCATTTAAAGTCACAATACAAATAGAAATTCTACAATATGTTTAATGAATACTCCTTTGAAATGTAAATTCATATTTTTAAAAATTTTAAAAATTTACTATTGTGTTTTTTTCTCCCAGCAGCCATGTAATTTAGACTTTTATATATCATGTATAAGTGTATCATTTTTTACTCTGACAAAGAAGAAAGTGGAAGCATCTTTACTTTTTTATATAATGCTTTTTTATTATATTTGCTTTTTTTTTAATTTAAGAGAATAGCATTGATTGTATGGACTTATTCATAACACTATTAATTTAGAATGAACCTGCTGTGAGAATATTCAGAGATGACCTTTCACAATGAATTTGAATTCAGTATATGCATTTAAGAATCATCATTTATAATGCATTATTTAAAATGTATATTTTAAAACATATTTATGACGAGGAAAATGGAAATGTTAAGTTTACTAATTTTTATGTACACACATTAGTAGTTTGATTCATTCTAGTGGGTTTTCCACAAGATAGAATCTTAAAAATAATTCATGGAACAACTAAATTACCCAGAATCTGATGCTTCCTAGTTCATTTTTAAAACCTCCATATTTTTCCATGTATTTTCATGGAAAATTGCCCAGGTTAGAACAATTGTGACAGTTACCAGTATTAATGTTAGTAATTCATTACTATAACTATGAGTGCACAATGGGTTCATTGAGATAGCAACAATCAAAGAGATTATAATCAATAAAAAGATACATTTTAATATTAAGAGGGTAATCCATGAGATTTTCAATGAAAGTGTTTGAATATATTAAAGTGTTATTTTTTTAATCCGAATTTCACATAACATTGGGAAAGTAGGGTTCAGAAAATATAAATTATTTGCATCAGGGGGAAAGTAAAAAGTAGCTGATGACACATAGAGAGGCTATAATTTTTGTGCTGTGAGAATCATAGGTATTTTTTAAACTTATTACAAAAAATATCAAAGTCTACCTGCATTGCATTGATATTGTTGCTGTAAGTTTAATTGTGAAATTAATGCATTTGCATGGTAAAATGCTAAATCTTTTGAAAGATATTCAAAAATTTTTCTTCAAAACTTCCGTGCCTTGTTATACTTTGAGCAACAGAATATAAGAGTACTGAGTATAGATGTTAAATAAAACATTTCCTAGTAGTAAAAACATTATTTAATACAATTTTATTAACCTGATTATTGTCTGTTGAGATTTCCAATTTGCTTACACTCTTTCACTATATTTTTCCTTCCAGATCATGAAAAATGACTGTACTGGTATAAGAAGACAGGACTGGAAAAGGGGTAAGTCATGATTTGAAAGGAAGCCCACACAGAAAGGATTTTGTTCTCATGTGAGCCAAGGTCTTAGGCAGGAATAGAAGGAAGAGCCTAAAGTAAAAATTAGCTCTATTGCTGGAAAATGTGAGCCCTCAGAAGGCTTTTCACCCTATTGGAGTAGGGTAGCTTGCACCTTACTATTTGAAGGCCTTACCTGAAATGACCTGCCAAATATATATTCCTGATTCCAGAGAAAGAGTGTTTTGACAAGGTCTGCAAAGATAAGGATATCTAATGCAGAGATTGCAGAGCCCAGATGCTCCTTCTGAGGAAGAGAACAAAGAAAGTAAATAATGGATATATTTATTTCTCCTGGGTTGAAGACTTGAATTACTATTTGAAAATATTTCCTTGAAATAAAAGAGTCAAATTGCAAGGGAAAAACTAATAATAGCTCATAAATAAAATTATCAAAATATTATGGCAAAATCTAGAATTTGTATACTGGGTTGATGAAGAGGAAAACAAAAGCATTATCTCTACAATGTCATATTCTGGGAAAGGGAAGCATGGAAACATGGAAGTTTTGGTTTTAGGACAGAATGATATATTTACCTATGGTGGAAACATATACATTGATTATTGACATTGAGAATGTTTAAAAAAAAACAAAACACTTGACAAATGGAAAGTCTTAAAAGACCTTCCAAAGTAACTGGAGTAAAAGTGAGGGTGAATAAAAAATCAGCAAAAATAAGCAAAAGGTAAAAAAGAATGCAACAAAGTAAAAACATAATTTTAAAAATGAACTAAGATGAAAAGAGTAAACTCATACCGACTAAATGTAAATTAATTTGCACTTTTAAAAACAGGTTTTAAAATTGAGTTAAATCAACTTTATTGTGCATTATAAAAGGGGAACTCTTAAAACAAAAAACTGAATGTTGAAATGCTGAACTATGTCAGATAATAGATACTCAGGCAAACGCAATAAAATAGAAAGCAAGAATGACAATATTAATATCATTTTCAGAATCCAACTGATTTACTAGAGAAAAATAACTGGAGGGAGAATTTGAATAATGCAATCAACATATGGCAATAGACATATTAATAAAGTTGCATTCAATGCATTCAATACATTGAAACTATATTTTATATGAAAAAGATAAATAAATTTCTAGAGGGTCCTAAAATAAGTGATACATCAACATCAAGCAGATCAAAAATAAGCACAGATACCGAATATCTGCCAAATATCATTAAGAGGTCCAAGATATGCTATATTTCATCTAATTCAAAATTTTTTTCATTGTAACCATTATTTCATATATTGTCAAGGAAGTAAAGAATGCTGTCAATTAACTTATACATGTTTCATTACAGTTTAAAATGTTTTATATTTATTTATTTTTTTAATTTTTTTTAAAGATTTTATTTATTTATTTGAGAGAGAGGATGAGAGGAGAGAGAGAGCACATGAGAGGGGGGAGGGTCAGAGGGAGAAGCAGACCCTTTGCCGAGCAGGGAGCCCAATGCAGGACTCGATCCCGGGACTCCAGGATCATGACCTGAGCCGAAGGCAGTCGCTTAACCAACTGAGCCACCCAGGTGCCCTAAAATGTTTTATATTTATTGAAAAATGTATTTTAGTTTAGGATAGCTGTATTTCATAAATACCACTATAGAGCACGCATGAAGGTGAAAATATAACACAAAGCAGTAACTCCCTTCACTCTCTTCCCATTTGTGGACTTTGACATTTCCATCTTCTGAAATTTTGCACACTATTACTTATAAATTAAAGTCTATCATATATCTTCTCATCTTAACCTTTAATACATTTTAAATGAAGAAATTGCAGGAAAAAATGCATCATCAAAATTTATCAAGTCAATGGACATGCCCTTAACCCAATTGAATATATAACAATTAAATACTTTCTAGCTATGAAGTAGAGGTCTAACCAAGACCTGATAACAATCATTCTTTGGTTAAAGCAGTATCTAGAATTTAAGATCAAATGGTTCAATGGCAAATATTTTTTTCTTTTTTTCTCTAGGAACTCTATATAAATTACTTTTATAAGAATAATTATTTTTCCCCGTCTTACTCATAAACTAACTAATAAGGTAAACAAGAATGTTAAAATGGAAATGAGAAGCTCGAGACTAGCAGAAATGATGAAACAATGGGTAACAATGTGTTCTTAAAAGCATGGTATCTATTGATGTAAATATAACAGATTTAAATGCTTGAAAGAATAAATTGTCTTCTAAATGAAATTGTACAACAAAATTACCCATTTAAAATGTGCCTCAAATTTTATTTCTGGTTCTGTCTTTAATTTGCCTGCTTTTCCATCACTTGGCTGCTTGATTCTAGAATCACTTCTTCTATTTAAATACCACTTTTTCCTGTCTTGTTTCCTTGATTAAAACTCAGTTGGGTGTTTTCCCTTCTGTCTGATGACTACATTAGTACTCAGAACAAAACCAAAAAAAAGTTCTGAATGAAATTATTCCCAAGCTTTCATGAGACTTTAAAATATGTATGAAGACTAAGTATCTTACTGAAAGCATTTCCATTGTTTCATGAATATTTTACTTCTTTTCTCTCATCCATAGCCACGTGCATATTTTTATTTGCATTTCACTTATTTTCCATATTTGTAATCTATTGCATGATTATTATTGTATATAGCGAAAAAGTAAAAACATCAGAAAAAAATAATGAAAATACTGAAATCCATCTCTAAAGTGGAATGTTGTAAATTTTAAGGATACAGTTTTTTCTTTAATCAGTTTGATGGAAATCAGTATAAATGCATTTTGGAAAATGTATTAAATTACTTGTATTACACAGCATTTTAATTAATTTTATCTAAATATATATTAAATAAGTTGAATATGGAAGGGACAAAATTCTTGTCCTTTTTATTCTTCCTTTTATACTTCAAGGTCAGAATGGCTCATCACCTGATTGATATTCCAGTCATCCAGAAGGGGTTCAAGTAGCAGAAAAGACCTGTTTCTTCCATTTAAGAGTACAACCCAGAATTCACATGTCTCATCTGGCCAATATTCAGTTTGCCATCACTAGTCACGTGGCCACATCAGGTGGAAGGGAAAGCCATGAAATGGGTGGTCATGTAAGTAATGCAGAGCCAATGTAGTGGGACAACTAGCAGAATCAGGCACACCAACTTACTTAGAGTGTGTGTTGATGGTCATTACTCTTCTTATTCTTTTTATTTTTTTTAAAGATTTTATTTATTTATTTGAGAGAGAGAGAGAGCATGAGTGGGGCAAGGCAGAGGGAGAGGGAGAAGCAGACTCCCCGCCGAGCAGGTAGCCTGATGCGGGGCTCATCCCAGGACCCTGAGATCACTCCCTTAGCAGAAGGCAGACGCCCAACCGAGCCACCCAGGCGCCCCTGTCATTACTCTTTTAATAATACATAAGAGTAATATAGTCTTTCACCTATTTCTTAAGAATATTTTTCTTACTGTTTTAGAAATAGTTAGGGGGAAGTAACAATATTTTACATTTTTAAAAATACCCTGTAATTAGGGGTGCCTGGGTAGCTCAGTCAGTTAAGCATCCAGCTGTTGGTTTCAGCTCAGGTCATGATCTCAGGGTCCTGGCACTGAGCCCCAGGTCAGGCTCCGTGTTCAATGTGGAGTCTGCTTGGGATCCTCTCCCACAGCCCCTCTACCTCTACCCCTCTCCTTCTGCCCCTCCTCCTGTCCGTGAGCTCTCTCTCTCTCTCTAAAATAAATAAATAAAAATAAATCTTTTTAAAAAACCCTGTAATTCATGCAAGATGGCACATATGAATATGATACATTATTCTATAAATTAGAAAGAAGGCCTTAATTATTGCTTAAGTACACCATTAATTCCATTTTCCACTTTTGTGCTTTCTTTGAGTTTCTTAATTAGATTGGACAAAACTCTTCACAGTTCAAAATACACCATTCTTTTCAGAATATTTTTTCTTCTGGAATGAAATAATACATAAAAATTTAGAACTACTTAATACGTCATTTGTTTACTTTTATTTAAAGGAAATTTTTTACCTTCTCATTTTTTAGTGATAAAAGATGACTAAGCACAATTAGCTTTAGTTTCTTGGTCAAGAATAAATAACTTTTCAGGGCATCTGCATGGCTCAGTTGGTTAAGCGTCTGCCTTGGGCTCAGGTCATGATCCCAGGGTCCTGGGATTGAGTCCTGCATCAGGCTCCTTGCTCAGCGGGAGCGTGCTTCTCCATCTCCCCCTGCCTGCTGATCCCCCTGCTTGTGTTCTCTCTCTGTCAAATAAGTAAATAAAATCCTCTAAAAAAAAGAATAAATAACTTTTCATTATACAGACACTTGAGCACTTGTGCTGGGACTCATTAAATGTCAGACTAGAAAAATAGAAATTTGAATTGGAGTTAAAGATCAAGATAAATTGTTTTATATTGCCACAGTCTTCATATCAAATCTATTGATATCTCTAGACACATACACACTAATGTATATATACAACAGAATATACATACATGTGCATGTTTTGCATACACACATACACACACACAAATCCAGCAAGAGGCTTGGGCACATAGTCAGTTTAATATACACTAACAAATAACCAAAAGTCTCAGCGAACAAATGATTGAGACAGGTTATTTTAGAAAGAGAGTTTATTATATCCAATATAATGAATAAGCTGATACCTATTCTCATAGAAAAGAATGGGCATTCTCATACTGAAATATGTATTAATCCTTGTGATTGTTTTCCTATAAAGCAACCCATATTCCTCCAAAACTGCGCCTCCAAAGAAAGTTGTGAAAACTCTGTACAGGAAGACAAAATTTTCTTCAGCCCATTTTGTATGGAAAGTAACAAGGAAAACCTCTCAGCAGAACCAGGGCTTACAGAGAACAGCGGGGCAGTTCATTCCAAAGTGTTTATAGGTCCCAGAATCTCAAAAATGTTGCTGGATGGAGACAGGGCGGTACATCCTACAGATATAGAATAGGATACAGGAACTGGATAACTTCAGGTTTGTCTTGTTGAGAACTGGCTGAGTATATTCTTTTAATAATCAGAAAAATGAGCTCAGATGTTGGGGTAACTAAAGGGGCAGATTATAGCAGAGAATATAGTTGTATATTCAAACATGTATTTGCAATACACTTCTTATTAAAAGAACCCAGTTTTATTTAAGGAAGTAATACATACAGGAAAACAATATAGTTCATCATGTTAAATGTTTTGGATGATGATAGGTCATTCTAGGAATGATCCAGGTGAAAACTTAAAACATATTTATGCTTGATTTTACTGTACTGTGCTATACCATTGAATCTTACTAAATTTTGTTTAAATTCAGTGTATCTTAAGAATGGAGTATTTCTTACCTTTTCCATTAGTATTGATGAGAAATCACATATTCTTAAGCTCAGAGGATTTTCTCCTATGTGATCTTTTACCTGAGACTCATCATTGCCATTAAGTAAGAAATAAAATAAATTGTTATGTCACATTAAACTATTAACTAGATAGAAGCAGTTTACTCCCTCTACTTCCCTGTTTGCCATCTCTCCCTTGAACTACTCATACAATCACACAAAGTAATACTAAGTGGTCATGTTAGAGAAATCAGGTATCAATCAACTATTTCCAGAAACATGGAGAAATTACCACTAATCAAGATTGAATGGATTCATAAAGCCAAACAGCAGGACTAAAGTAGAAAATAGGTTGAAAGTCCAACTGTCACCTCATCCTTTTGCCCACTCCAGAGCAATTGTTAGGCAAAAAGCCAGTCCTACTGACCAAACAAAATGAGTAGCTCTTATTGTATATATGTGGGGAAATGAAATACTGAAAAAGAAGGAAGTGGGAAGAAAACCACAGGAGAGAGTCTTAAGTTAGTTACTGTGTGTATTATCACATTGGGAATAAAAGGACATCTAATAAGGCAATGCTTTTATTTTTTGTTTTGTTATTTTTGCAGTTTGTTTTTGGTTTTGTTTTCATGTGCCCATTTTATTGTGGCAAATATAATAAAGTACTCCTCCTAGAAAAATAGTTTCATGCAAATCTTCAATTCCAGGAAAAGCAAGAGAAGTAAAAATAAAATATCCTTTCCATTAGAAGAGACTCACATGATAAATTCTTAAAAGGTTCACCTAGGGGTGATACCTGATTAAGATGTAAATTCTGACTGCAACCAAATGTATACCAAAGATGAGAGGAGAGACTCTTTTTCCCCCCACTATTGGCGAATCCCAGGATAAAAGTCTCATTGACATACATTCTTTAAAAATATTCTGCAGCATGAGAATAATAGGGAACATTACATAGAAGACTTCACTTTCAAAAGTGATTTACCATAGGAGACTCAAGCAAACTTGAGAAAGAAATTATTGGTGTTTTCAAAATCAATTCATATTTTAAAATCTGTGGTATTCTTTTATAATTGTAAGGTCTCTAAAAATATTCCCAGTAATGTTTTCTGCTCTCTGCTGTGTGGTATGCATAAGATACTTATTAGAGGATTTTTTTGGACTGATTTTCAAAAATGGAACAAAAAAGAATTAGTAACTTGCTGAACAAGTAAAACAGTTATTTCTTTCACAATAATTTAATGTTGCCTTTTACTATTTTGCCTTTTGTCTTACAAAAAGCAATGAAAACTGGATCAAAAGTGAAGATGGAACATAGATGTCTATAATACCTACACCTGTAATCTAAAGAAATGACCAATAAGGTGTTATGAGAAAAAAACTAATAAAAATAATGAAAACAAAACATAAAAGATGCATCAGCAGATCCAGAAATTCTTCAAAAATAGAAAGTATAGAATCACATTTACAAAGAAAAAACCAAACTAAAATAAAAAACAAAAAAAAAAAACAAAAATATATATGTGTACATATATTATATATCCAGTATATATATACATATATAATATATGTACACACATATACTGGGAAGAATATGATAATATGATGAAATTTGTAAAAATAGGTGCTGCAGGTCTTACATGTTATAAAATTGCCAAAAATGCCATATATTTGGCCCAAGTAAAGTCTCAACAATTTCCAAAAAGCAAAATTTCTCCACGTGCACTGATTACAAAGCATTATTTTAAATAATTTTTAAAAATTACATTTGGAAATAAAATATGCCCAATTGGAAAGTTAACAGATAATCCTTCTTAACAGCTCTAGGGTTAACCCAAAAGTGAAATTACAGTAACTTTAACGTGAGCTATGGTAAAAGCAGTCCATACGTATCAAAGCCTAAAGTTTATTGACTAAATGACACTCAAGAGAAAATATGATTTTATATTAGAAAACTCTATGAAGACAGACTAGCAAATATTAACTTAAAAAACGATCATATTAGAAAAAATACTAAGCTAACAAATGACTTAAAGGAAGAAAAAGCTAAAATGGACAACACATTTCATAGTTAAGAAAGAAAACAGTGAAGCAGTAAGAAATAATAAATATACTGATACATGTTTTGGGGGAAAAAAAAACAATAGATAAACATCTGGTGACTCCAAGGAAAAAGATAAAAACCTTAAGGTAACAATATAAAATGTATGGCATAGGTTCTGAAAATAAGAAGAGTATGTAGTTGTACACTGATACTTTTAAAATTATTTCACAGTGGATGGTTTTTCATAAACTTAAAATTAAGAACATTGCCATAAAAGTAGTAGAAAGTCTGATCAGACCAGTAAACATATTAAAAATCAGTTTGGTAATCAAAAATTTATTTGTAAAAGGTACCCAACCCAGAGTGTAATTTGGGCAAGTCCTGTAAAATCTCCAAGAAAAAACAACATGTGTAAATATTTAATACAGGGGAAAAGATTACTAGTTTCTCAAATAATTATATGTGCTTCAATTGATCACCAAATCTAAAAAAGAAATAAGGAAAGGTTTTTAAAATATCGAAGTAACCATTTTTAAATGCCTGTTAGGATATTAATATAACAATCTGGATTAATCAAGTCCAAATAAGATTTATCACAGGAAAACAAAAATGCTTTAGGATAAAAAACTTCAGAAACTGAATTAATGTCACTGAACTAACAGAGTGAAGAAAATAGAAGGCATGCATTCAGGCAATGTATTTGATCATCTTCAATATACATTCAGCTAAGAAAAAAAAACGATATTTTTCAAGTTTATAACATAAGTAAAGCTAAGATATTTACAAGCATTCCTTCCTGATGCACAGTGAAGATAGTGATGTCTTCTACCACCACCGCCATTAAATGAGTTTCTGGCAAACCTAAACAAAATAATATAAAGGAATACATAGCTCGTGGGGGCGGGGAGGAAGTAAGAAGGAGAAATTTAGATACAGACAAGGACAGAAGAAAGATCATGTGAAGACACAGGGAAAAGAGAGCCATCAACCAGCTAACAAGAGAAGCCTCAGAAAAACATCAACCCTGCTGATACCTTGATTTTTGTCCTTTAATCCACCCAGTCTGTGGTAGGTAGTAATGACAGCCCTAGCAGACTAATACAAGTCACCTCTGAGACTCATTTGTTGAGTCCATAGTTAGTCAGGAAAGGCACTATCTTTCCAGCCAGCTGCTTAACAAATGCCAGCATTAAAGCTGCACTCCCATCTGCTCTTCAATAAAGGGACATTTCTCTACCCTACAGGCTGTATAAAGAGATGAAGCATGGCATGGCAAAAGCAGGAGAAAGATTCATCTTCCAAGAAGGCTTCACAGTCCTTAGAGCCAGATGGTGCTCCCAAACAAAAAGTATTGATGGAAGCTTAGGGCTTTTCTCCAATATGCAGTGACTAAACTCCTCCTCACCCAACTTACACCTATA
This sequence comes from Mirounga leonina, assembly GCF_011800145.1. Classification (NCBI taxonomy): domain Eukaryota; kingdom Metazoa; phylum Chordata; class Mammalia; order Carnivora; family Phocidae; genus Mirounga; species Mirounga leonina. Next base: position 55,396,499 of record NW_023270825.1, on the reverse strand, counting down.
TAATTTTGTGAAGATATTCTTTGAAGTTATAGGTATGTTGGAGGAACCCTTTTCTGCATTCTAATGATGATAGGGGATTTTTCTGAATTAAATGTTTTGGATTATCTCCTTGACAATTTGGGAGGCAGGATGTGTCGTAATTGTGTCTTCTCACAAGTCCTGGAGATTTAAACTGTCTTTTAAGTAAAAATTATTTTTCAGCGCTTTGTGCCTGTAAGAAAGACATCGAACATTCCAAGGAATGTTGTATGAGTTGTAATAAAGAGACTGACTCCAGTTTTGATGACTGTTGACTCATGTCTAAGCCTCACCCTTCCTTTCCTCCTTGATCCCACCGGACAGGCTGATAAGAAAGCTCTCATGTGTCTCATTTTTTGGCTGGAAATTTAAACCTGCTGCCTTAGGGGAACCTTTCTCCAGTCCTACTTCCTAGCCACTATAAAAACCCAACACACTCCCTCTGTTTTGCCCAAACCAGGCTGGGCCTGCTTGTGCCCTTCCAGTTCTCCCTGGAGTCTCTCGTGTAAGTAATAATATACTTTCTATTACATTCTCTTGGTGTGTAGAATATATAACCCTGGACATAATACCAAATTTTAGACAGAATCCATCCAAATTCTACAGAGTAACACAAAACACTATGAAACTCATTTTTAAATTTTCAGTATATGAACTGAGGAAGAGCCACTGTTTTATCTTTTTTTTAGTAGTTTATGAATAGAGAAAATAAAAACTATATAGATAAGATTCAATTCCCATTTCTGTTCTTTAGCAGCTGTGTTAACTGGGACAATTATTTAGTTTATATTTATCTCAATTTCTTCATCTGAAGAAACATGTTTATAATGCTTACTCACAAGATTTTTAATGATTAAACCAAAAATATATAAATTAAGCTTCTGGTGCAGTTCATGACGTATAAGGCTCTGCATATGTTATTTTTTAATATACCATTGTAATACAACAAAATAGTTTAAAGAAAACAGAAAATCATTTTATAATGTTTACTTCTAGATAACAAATCATAATTCACAAGGCCTATTTTAAAATAAATCTGATTCCAAAAAGTATCTTAGAATTTTCCAATGAGAAAAGTGCTTAGTATCTTAAAATTTCCATTGTTATGCTTGTAATTTCTACTAACTAAAAATAATTCAATGTTTTCAAATCATTATCAGTAAATGTTTTGGCTCTAAAATATCTCACTTTTTCAGTGTAGATGAATATACGTTGTACCACTAATGTCTGCTTGTAAAGCTTATCCTAACTGTTGCATAAGACAATGGATTATTTAAGACTCCAGGAATATTGCTTCAATGTTCAGCATAAGACATTCCTATGGTGGTCCAAGAGTCCATTAATAAAATTAGAGTGGTATGGAACAATATTACCAAACAAAAGTTTGCTTGCAATGGAGTTTTGTAATAGCACAATTGTTTATATATAGAATTTATAATGTATATGATCATAATAGTTTTACTGGTTAATCAGTAGCCCAAGTATTATTTAAAAATAAAATATGAATCTCTCTACCTTTGAATTAATTTTTCTGTGAACCCTAAAACTTCACTAAAAAATAAAGTCTATTAAAAAATGAACTAAAATATGTTTGATAAGAAAAGTAACTTTTTTGAATATAAGAAATTACTTTATCACAATTATAATCTTAAAAGATAATTGAGATGTTTTACTCATTGCCTTCTTTTTTTAAATCTAGTCTTATTACAATGACACTAAATTGCATTATTAAATGCATGTTGCAGATTTGACTTACAGTATCCTTAGGGTTACAAAAAAACAAAATAAGATGAATTGTATTTATGTATTCTTTAGCCCATTACCTTCATATACTGTCTTCCTTTTCTTTAACTATTTCCTTAATTCTAATTTATTAGGTTGCTACCATGTCCAGTTGTTCTAGATAGATCTCAAATAAATGTTTACCCTGGACTTGCATGGATAAAGATTTAGAAACTATGAACCAAGCTTCTGCAAAATACTCCTATCTTTCACAACTTCACTGTGAATAGTCAGCAGAAGAATTTGTGGTTTTGTGTGTATGTGTGTCATCTGTGAAATGGAAAATAGTTTGTCAACTCACTAGAAAAAGAAACATCTGATAATTAAAAATAATAATAATTGATTCCATTTTCTGGACTGGTAAGCCAGAGTGGAAAGTGGAATATTAGACTCATTTAAATTAATATTACTGTCTTAGTTTGTTTCAGCTGCTTTAACAACAACAACAAAAACATAGACTAGGAAACGTCTACATATGCTATGTGTTTCCAAAATACAATAGTGGGATAGTGTAGGATAAACATTTGCATTCCAAAAGGGAAAGGTAAGAAAGAAAAGAGTCACAAGTCCCACTGAGTCCACAAGGCAACAACATTATGACTTAAGGCTTGGCAATAATCCTCTTTGGTTTGAAGATCTGACTTCTAGACCAGTTGGAATGGCAACATCACCCCTACAGTTCAGTGGGAGGGACCTGCAGGGGTTCCCTGGCTGGGTCTTGCTCCCATGGTGTTTCTCTGCTGGGTCTCATGGCTGTACAGCCAGGGGTCTCATGCCACTGCTCTCTCAGTCTAGACTGGTATCTGGAGTCCCCGCTTTCACCGGTAACCTTGTCCTTTGAAATCTTGGTGGAGACAGCGATGCCCGGTTAGCTCTGCTCGGCACAGCCTCTGTCACAACTCTCTGCAGGGGTTCTTCCCCTGGGGCACTGGGTGGGGGTACCCTGGCCCACGTGAAGATGCTCGTCCTTTGAAACCACTTTATCTCTCACTGGGGGGGGATATCTCTCTTTGGGGTCATTCTTCCCTCTTCTTGGAAAATAACCTCCGACTTCTGTTGAGATTCATATTAATCTCCTTATTAAACAATAGCTTGGTCATACCCTTAGCGTCCTCATCTTTTTGCAATATGGATAGGCTGAGAATTTTCCAAATCTTGAACTTCGGCTTCCTTCACAGAATCACCCTTAACTCTCTCTGTTCATGGTGATGTTTTTCCCAGCAGGCACTTCAAAACTCTGCCAGTTTCTGTCTGTCACCCAGCTCCACAGCCACTCCCACATTTTTAGGTATTTGTTGTTGTAACAGCACAGCTTCTGTTAGCAATTACTGTCTTAGCCTATTTGGGTTGCTACAACAAAAACACCTTAGACTAGGTGGCTTACAAACAAGAGAAACTATTTTCTCAACAGTTCTAGAAGCTGGGAATTGCAGCATTAAGGCACTGGCAGACTCAGTATCTGGTGAGAATCCACTTCCTGGGTCATAGAGGGCCATCTTCTTGCTGTGTCTCATGGTTGAAGGGGGGAGAGGTGTGCTCTGGGTTCTCTTTTATAGGGGCATTAATCCCATTCATGCAGGCTGCACCCTCATGACCTTATCTCATCCCAAGGTTGTCCACCTCCAGGTACCATCATATTGCAAGTTAGGATTTAAACATATCAATTTTTGTTTCTTTTTCAAGTTTTTATTTAAATTCTAGTTAGTTAACATACAGTGTACTATTAGTTTCAGGCGTAGAATTCAGTGAGTCATCACTTATATACAACACTCAGTGCTTGTCGCAAGTGCCCTGCTTAATGCCCATCACCCATTTAGCCCATTCCCCTCCCCCCACCCACCCCTCCTCCAGCAACCCTCAGTTTGTTCTCTATAGTTAAAACTCTCTTAAGGTTTGCTTCCTTCTCTTTTTTTTTTTTTTTTCCCTTTCCCTATGTTCATCTGTTAAACATATGAATTTGAGACGGACACAAATACTCACCTTATAGGAACCACTACCTGCTCAGTAAACATATGTTAAAGAACTTCAAAACTTTTCTTGTTTTTTTACTGTAAAGCTATCTTTCTGCCTGTTTGTGATGAGAGCCCAATGAGGAATACTTATGTTCAAGTTTCTATAACTTGTGCTTGGAAAGTGGAGCAGTTAACTAGACTAGAAGCTATCTATCTCCTGGAGATTGTAAGAATTCTGGTATTTCTTGATGAAGAATAAGAAAAGAAAGATTTTTTTTCCTCCACTGTGGTGAAAAAGCTTGTTGTGTCCTGTGAAGTTAGAGAATTTTTTCAAATAAAATTTTCATACTGTTGAATTTATGTATCTGTCTTTTAAGACAAAATAAAATTTATAAATGATTAACAGTGAAGCATTATATTTAAAAGAAAGTTATTTGGCATTTAAGTTGAAAATCCTTTCCCCCAAGAATACTTGAATTCTAGATACTTACCTTTTGGACTGTTTATTATTCCAAGCTTTATTAATCAGTGCATATGCTACAACTGACATTTCCATGAGAAGAAATTTTTAAGCCATAAAGACATATTCCATCCACTCAAAAATCTGAAAATATTCCAAGAGCAGCAATTTACAGGTTTTTATATACAAAGGGACACTATTTTCCAATACTTAAATGTCCTAAAGATATTAGCTATTTTCAAAGATATTGAAAGTTTTATAAAAGAAACTTATACCTTAGTTCCTATCATTACCATTCCATAAACCTCAAAAAGAAATATTTCCATAAAAAGGGAGGCCATTATATTTGGTAAGTTTTCTTGTAACACAAGATATATATCATAGAAAAAATCATTACTTACTTTGAATTATGAAGATAAAAACATTTTATGAAAGAAATCATATGTAAGTGAAATGTTGATTATTAGATGTGTCTTATTTCTAGCATTTTCTTATCAAGCATTTAATGTTATTTTAGTTATTTAAATCAATTAGGGTAGTTTATGCCAAGCAGATATATTTAATGTTCCATGTATTTAAAATGAATAGAAAATATCATCTTCATGTTTTCTGAATTGTACAGATCTTTTTAATCTTAGCCTACTTTATTGGGACCTATTTACCTCCCCACTATAGATTAAAAATGACATTAGGTAGAATGTGAATTACTTTTTAAGTATCATATGAGACTGAAGTAATTAAAGGAGAAAACTGACCAATTTTCTGGTCAACAAACATACAGTTGTGTTGTCTTCCTTAATCAATTAGTTCCTGCAGGAGTCAAGCCATTATGGTCACCCTGCAAAAGTAGGGAGGACTTTCCTTAAAATTTGATTGACAGGCACCTGAGTGACTCAGTCAGTTAAGCATACGTCTTGATTTCAGCTCAGGTCATGATGTCAGGGTCATGAGACAGAGCCCCAAGTCAGGCTCCACACCGGACGTGGAGCCTGCTTGAGATTCTCTCTCTCCTTCTCCCTCTGCCCTTTCCCCTACTCATGCTCTCTTCTCTCCCTCTCTCTTCCTAAATGAATAAATAAAATCTTAAAAAAAAATAGTGGCACAGGGCAGGGCTCTCAAGGAGGTCTGAAGTGTCTGGAGAGTACTAGAAAAAGAGGAGTTTTTATTGTGGTTAAGGGTGCAGTAGGGGTGAGGTGGGGGCTTACGTGGTTCCAGTTTTCTGCAGGTTCTACAGGAGAAAGCACCAGGCTTTCTTATTAGCTCACCCTGATGTGGATACAGGGGATGAGGAAAGGATGATGTTTAAATGTTGTCAACAGGTAAACATTGAAAAATGGAGTCAGATTCCTGCTTGGTCACTCATCTGTCAGCAGCTGTGCCTGATAGTTTGAATGATAACCTAATAAAAGCAAAGACATTCATATTTTGTGAGGCATTATTAAAAATGAAATCATTTCAATAGTGTATCATTTCATTAATAAATTAGAAAGACATAGTGTTTGAAGAATTTAGAGTAGTAATAATACTTAACATTTTTGAAATATTTTGTTTTCCCTGAAGTACTTTTATATCAGAAACCATATTATCCTCGAATTATTTAAGGCATAGTGTTATTCATGTTTCAGAATATTAAAAACTATTAAGTCTGCATAGACAAGGTAGATTCTTTAATGTTCTACTAAGTAGAATAAAATATAGTTCTTGTGTCTTGAAAAGTTCTTGATTGTAAACAAATTTAATCTCAATTCATATTTTGTTTTCTGTCTCCCAAGATAATATGGTAGGGGGTAGAAATGGGTTATATTATGACGATCTGGCAACATTAAGAATTATATTACAACACTAAATTAGTGCAAGACTATGAAGTTTTTATATCCTAAATTTGATACTCCAGTCACAAAGTAATCAAACACAATCCAGAAAATTTTTGATTCAGAAAAACTTTTATATTGATTCAGTAGTGTTGAAATAATAATGATGACAATAACAGCACTAACAAAAATACCAACTATTTTTTTTCTGGAAGTAGACACACTTGTTCTAAAGCTCATATTAAAAATATAAATATTCAATGATAACTGTAAAATATTGAAAATAAAATTAAAGGTTGGGAACTAGAATAACATTCTGTAAAGTCTCTATAATTAAGACAATATGTTGGTGACCTATGAAAAGTTATATATTTGGAACAAACTGAAATATCAAATACAAGTACATGGAAATTTACCATACATAAAGGTAGCATTTCAAATCACTGAGGAAAATTATCTTTTTACTAAAAGTCTGAAAACAACAGTATAGCCATTTGGACCACAATGACAAGTGAATCAAAATATAACTGCTTAGACCCCTACATGAAACAAATCAGATCAAAGATCTAAACGTTAAGATAGATTTGAAATTATTTAAAAAAATTACAAAATTATATATATTATATAAAAATATATTAAAATATATAAAATTATATATTTCATTATATCCTAAATGTTGGGAAACTTGAATTTTGGCCCCAAAATCTAGGTGCAATGTTTTATTGCTGGTCTATATTATATAAAAATAAAACAGAAACTTCTTTTTTTTTTTAAAGATTTTTATTTATTTATTTGACAGAGAGAGACACAGCAAGAGAGGGGAGTGGGAGTAGGGGGAGTGGGAGAGAGAGAAGCAGGCTTCCCGCGGAGCAGGGAGCCCGATGTGGAACTTGATCCCAGGACCCTGGGATCATGACCTGAGCCAAAGGCAGATGTTTAACGACTGAGCCACCCAGGCGCCCCAAAACAGAAACTTCTGCATGACCAAAAAACAAATAAACAAAAGGGCAATGTCCAAGAAAAGGAGTAATTGGGAAAAAATCTTGCATGATATTCACAAATAAAGCGTTAATATTCCTCACATAAAAATAAATCTAAAGTAATATGTAAGTGTAAAAAATTGAAAAGACATATAAAATGAAGAAAAGACAAAGTTCATACACACAAAAATATGCTCATCTTCCCATTGATTACAAATAAATACTATATCTATGAATATGTATATGTACACATATATATGTATATACTCACAAATATATTTGTGTATTTACACAATTAACAGGAACAGCATACTATGAAATTGGAGTTTTAATTTTCAGTCAGGACACAAAGAATATCTCATGATGCAAAAGATATAGTTTGGAGCTGGAAGTGTGACAGCAATTTATTCATGATTTATGCTATCAAGTTCTGCCTTAGCCTAATCTCATGCATAAATAATACCTACACTTGAGGATGGAACGGCAAAGGACTGCTAGACATGCCTGGCATGGTGGCTAGATAGATCTTTTTCAGGATGTGCAACTTAGGTGGCATGATCACGTACCTTTTCTTCAGTACTCTAGTCTCAAAAACAGCCCAGTAAAAAGTCACAAACTATTTCTTCATAGAAGAGTTACTTGCTAAAAGGTGGCTTTGTCTACAAACCCCAAGGAATTCTATTGACATTCTCCTCTAGGGCCCAGAACAGGTTCAGATGTCACCTCCCTATTTTAAGTTACCAACTTAAGTACCCTGTTTTCTTTTTAAAGGTAAAAAAACGTGAGCTTCTTCCATGTCCTTCACTCTAGTAAGAGAAATCCTTATACTCCACATGTCATGTTTACTGAATAAGAAAAACTCTATGGAATGGTGTATTCAACTTCTCTGCAGTGTGACTATTGTCAAAACACCTAGCCTGAGGAACTTGCTGATAACTGCTGTCTAGATTCTTTCAGCATGGCATAGAAATACGGTGGATCAGTGATCTGGAAAGGTGAAAGATACTGGTTAGACACTGAGATGCTTGAAGGTGAGGTTCTGGAGATGGTGCAGTTATTAGTGACCTTATAGTGTAGATTAAGACCATGGGAATTGTTGTTAGTTTAGCTTAGAGGAGGAAAACATGATTGAATGGAGGAGCACAAAGATCCCAGAGACCAGAATGTTCACTATTTTGAACCAATCTTGTATAGGAACACTAAAGTGATTGTAAATAATGACAGGAATAATACTAAGGAGTGAAATACCATGAATAGAATCAATAATTATTTTAAAAATGTGGGGCGGGGTGACCCCAAAATCAGTAGTGGACAGGAACAATGATGTTAAAGTCTAATAACATTTGTTTTTCAAGTGAGAAGAAATCATTGAAGAAATAAGAAGAAATATTTACAAAGTGGCCTTGAGATGCAAAGCAAATACAAACCCCACTTGAAATAATTTGGGAGAAATGAGTGTGCTCTGGGGACAAGCATGTTTGAGTAGTACACTAAGCTGAAATAAACAGTTGGAAAGAAGTTGAAGATTTAAAAACATATACTAATGATATATCATGAATTCCAGCACAAGCAATAAAATGATTTGGGCAGATATTGAGGAATGTGTACTAGAGTCAATTTAAGGAAAAGTCTATAGGATAACTGTTTGGGTTCTGGTAGTCCAGGAAATTAAGTGATCATAGTAAGTCATAGTTTTTAGCAAGAAATTTTGAGCCTATTGTCAATCAGATCGGTGTGTGAACTTCTGGGATGTACAAGAACCATGGTGTCATGACCTCCAATGCTACAGTGGCTGTTTGGTGGGGTTATTTACTAAGACTAGACCTTAGGACCTCAATAGGGTTGATCAAGTAAACTTCCAGAGGAATTCTATTCATGAATTCCAGAGGCTGGAGGTGTTGCATCAGTTTGAGTAAGCATTTAAAAATGTGGATGTCAGGGTGCCTGAGTGACTCAGTCGGGTAAGTATCTGACTCTTGATTTCAGCTCAGGTCATGATCTCAGAGTCGCGACATCAAGCCCTGCATTGGGCTCCACGCTGGACATGGAGCCTGCTTAATATTCTCTCTCTCTCCCTCAACTCCCCAAACCCATCTCTCTCTCTCTTAAAAAAAAAATGTGGATGTCTAGTAAGAACTAATGTTAGAGGGTTTCATTCTGAATTATTGGCATTAATAATTTCAAATCTCTATCATTTACTGACCTATGTAGAGATCACTAACTGCAGTGATCATCTTAAGTAGTCCATCTACATTTTTAATTCCTAGCTATATTTTATTCATTTGACAGAGAGAGACACAGCGAAAGAGGGGACACAAGCAGGGGGAGTGGGAGAGGAAGAAGCAGGCTTCCTGCTGAGCAGGGAGCCCGATAAGGGGCTCGATCCCAGGACCCTGGGATCATGACCTGAGCTGAAGGCAGACGCTCAACGACTGAGCCACCCAGGCACCCCTCTAGCTATATTTTAAATTGGATCATGTAGGTTAGTATAAATCATCTATTAATAAAAAGTATCTCTATAATTGCCTTTAAAAAAGTGTGAATCTCTGGGTATATGAAAATTCTGCCTTACTCAGAATAATTTACTAACACTTCTTTTATTTGAAACAGGAAGCCACTGAGATTAAATATGTGTGGTTAATATACAAATACCCATGTGAGAAATTAAAATAATTTGGTTTGCTTTTTTATTGACATTGATTTCCTCATATTATACCAGAATCATATAGGCTATAGGCAAATCCCATTAGCCTGCACTTGGGATCTTCACCCGTTTGATGCTCTCCTATTCTTCCCAGTCAAGTGTCCAGCTCTCATTACAACAAGTCTGATTCCATAGGCACCAAATCTACTGGTTCTTATCTAGTGGTTCTTATATTCTTATAGAAACCACTTTCTTTAAGGCCTCCCAAATCTTTCCTCATTTCCTTTCCTCCTTCTAGATAGTCCATAAAATGCACTGTGGTCAGCTTTGATTGAAAGATTTTTATTGATTTGTATTCTTCTTGAGTATACTTTCCCCCTTTTTCTGCTTCTCTAATTGATTATCATAGTTCAAGACCCAGCTAATTCCTCATTGTTCACAATCTGTTTCCAAATTCTAACACCATGTGTTGAAATTTGTAAAATGTTGTGATCTGTATTATTCATTTTATCTGCTCCTTTAAAGTTCCATTTAACTGTGTCTTAATGTGTATGACTGTATATTAAGTGAAAAGGTGACTTCAGGAGCCCAAGGACTTCAAGTTTATGCCTTCACATATATACAGTTATTTATTAAATAGACAAATGTATATTTAGAAAAACATGAGTGATCATAGTTGTCTTTGTTTAGAAATCTATATTTATCTTCCCTATACATCTCTTTTCTATTATTTTTAACAGAGGGCTTAAACCAAAAATTCGGACACAGATTTGTCAAGGTTCATATTCACACTTATAATTTCTGCTGTGGTAGGACATAAGTTGTACTCAAAAATTCAAACTATGGACATCTTTACAGTAAAAAATGTGTAAAGGAAAATGTCCAGCATTTTATTAGCTGATCCTACTGTGAAAGAAACCATCATACCAAGCAAGATGAATAGCTGAACTTGATTTTATTTTGATACCAATGTCAGCAATAAGGAAGAGAGCATAGACAAGGAGAGAAACAGTTTCGCTGAAATAAAAGGCAGGAGAGTTTTAAGAAGGAAGTAGTTTTACAGCTTAAAGCCAAGATACCCACTGAAGTTAGACTCCTACCCTCCCCCAGAAACTGAGAGATAGGGCATTATCCCTTGATGATTACACTTCAAAGGCATGGCCCCAGGTCCTTGAGAAAGACAGTCTTGGGTTGTAACACTGGGAAGAAGCTTTTTAAAAGCAGTGAAATCTTGTAAGGGCACAGAAAAAAAAATTGCAAGTTTTCCAAAGAAAAGGATCCTGGAAAAATGAGGTCAGGGACCTAGAGTCAGAAAGAAACCTGTCTAAAGTTAGGTCAAGTTGAGGAGAATGTTAAAGTCATTTTGTCTTTATTCATTAAAGGGCAATATACATCATTTAGGTCCAATTATCTTTCTATAAAAGAAATTCTACTTTAAGTAGAATTATCTATACTATATATTAATATTATTAATATATAGTGTGATGTTATATATTAATATATTAATATTAATTATATATTAATATTCTTCAATGAAAAGAAGCAGAATCTAAGTTCAGAGATAGAAACTAAAAAAAAGTATACATTGTTCAGCGGGATAAAATTTTAAAGTATAAAGTAAGTTTCTTTTAAAACTCTAATTCACATGATATTTATTAAAAACAGTGTATTATGCATTCTGATATCAACTTTGGAACCAATTAAATTACATGAACCCTATTATTTGTTTTCCTCAGAGACTTTAAGATCAATGTTCCATCCATAGTCCATTAAGGATAAATGTTTTACATAGCTTTTCCAATAACTGTGTTGGTAACTGAAGCATGTGAAAATTTTACCGCTGGGAACTTTAAAAGAAATGGAAAAAAATACATCTACAAAGAAATATTTGAAGGGAAAATTCCTTCAAACTGGACCTTTCTACTATCACAAGTTTTTTGTGTCCAAAATCTATGTGTGCATATACTAAAAATTTGTTTTGAGTTAGGAAATATGAAAAATGCAACTTAGGAAATAAACAAAATGGCTATATTTAAAATAACCAGTAGTTGTATTAAATGCTGCAAAATTTACTTCTTGATACCTTGAAACGACTAAGATTTTTAAATGAAATTGTTCACAAATACTGTGCAGAGTAGCAGAATCAGATACCATTTACCTCATTTGAAATATAAGGAAATAGACACAAATATGGAGGAATTTTCAATGTATCCAAGATTCTAATATAACAAAATGGAATATTTTTAATTCTATTATGGTCTGATTTGGGGGCACGTGTTTTATTAGGCATTTTGGGGACAGTTATTTTAAAATTCTACATACTAGATTATATATATATATAATATATATATTGGTCTGTGTAATGCTCACTTGTTTTTATGTTTTCGACAAGTAGTTGACTTCTAATCTATAGACATTTATTTGAATTTTAGAAATTAAACATATTCAACATTAGTGCATTACAGCAGATATATAAAACAAGATTTATTTCTCCATCTAGAGGTTCAGCTTCAATAAATGAATATTATACAAGGGACCTGAAGACACTCTACCAAAGAGACTGGTTTATTTAGTCCTCATACTGGATATCAGTTCAGGCACTTTTTGACTATTCAAGGTATTCCTTCTGCCTTCTTTTTCTATATTACATTTTTAGCCTCACCAATTATTTATTTTTCCTTCAAAGAAAGGATACAGTATATTTTTCATTCAACAACTCTAATTTACACTGAAAAACGTTGAATTAGCAAGTGGATACTTACACATAGCAGATAAAATTAGTATTAAAAACATAGTTATATATTTTTATACTAGCACTCCCTTTCTTATAAACAAGGAGAAGCTTTATGATCTGCATTTCTCATGCTTTATAGCAGCACTACAAATCTTAAAAGATACCATTCACTGGAATAAACCCAGTAATTAGAGTAAGTTGTGTATGCAAAACTCATTTGAGAAAAGATTCTCAAGGCTCTAGAAAGGATTCATGATAATTATGAAAGTGAAGCACAGGTGGGATTTATTATTAAAGACAATAAATTAGGAAATTGAGCCTTGTTACCCTGATATTCTATGGAATGAATTTAGTCACAAAAATATATGTGATATCTTGGATATCGAGTTAAGTAATATTCAAATCATTGTAAGGCATTATTTTTTTACTGATGTCATGGAATTAGGATGATTATGTAAACATAAAAATAAAATATTTTTAAAGTATCAAGTTAAATAGTCCATATATTTATGATTATAATTTAATCTAAACATGGTACATCTATCTAGAAGGAAATATAGTTCCAGAATTAAGTGTAGGGAGAAAACTAGTAATATATTTAGCTGCAAATTTCTCTGCAGCATTTGTACTCTAAAAGGTACTTTTTAGTTGTGCATTTTATGTCTAGGTAACAAATTCCTAACTGATTCAGCTACAACTTTACACTCCCTGTGGAGCATAGGTAAAAAACTTAGAGTGTCATATTCCTTCTGTTTCAAATTAGCTTTTTCCCATTATTCTAGTGTATATTACCAAGATTTTCCATTTGCGGGTAGGTACAGTTTGTCCCCCCATAAGACTCATATAGAAACAAAAATAAAGTGAGAATATTCACTGTATAAATATGTTCTATAACATTGTGGATTTTAAGTACCATAAGCTCATTTAACTGAGAAGTAAAGTCTTCATATTCACACAAGTAACTATGCTTTCTGAATTTTACTACCAGACTGATGCAAATACTACTGATATCAAAAAAATGGCCACTTGATCTCTATAGACTAAATATAATTTAAAAATTAATTTATTGTTTATTGCATTCAAATATTGATTAAATCTGCAAGTCTAATACTTGCTTCTGTCTTTCCCCTTATTTGCACTCAATTAAAGCTTTGCTGGGGCACCTGGATGGCAGAGTCAGTTGAGTGGCTGGCTCTTGGTTTTGGCTCAGGTTCTGATCTCAGGGTTCTGAGATGGAGACCTGCATAAGGCTAGAGCCTCATTACGGTGTCTGCTTAGGACTCTTGCCTTCTCCCTCTGCCCCTCCCCACCCCTAACCTCACCCTCGTGCACGCGTGCGCGCTCTCTCTTAAATAAATAAATAAATCTTTTTAAAAAATAAAGCTTCTTTGTTGATTTGTTTTTGCTTTTAGGCTTGTTTGTTTCTCTCTCTTTTTTTTGTGTCTGTCTACTCCATGCTTTAAACTATTTTCATTGGCATTTTCTCCAGTCTCTTACATTGATCACTCCCTTTTATGTAAATCAAATGAATTTGTACATCTCCAGGTCCGACCTCTCTCCAAGTCTTATCTTTCATTTCCACAAACCACTAGACAATATGGCAGACATATCAAAAAATAGACTAAAAATTGATTGTTGATTGTATAAGATCTCACTTTCAATTAATACTGTTTTATGCATTTCTTACTCATCTTGATGTCACCATAATTCTTTCAGTCACCTTGTTTTGCAACATTGAAATTATTTTAGGTAAAACCCTCTTGTTACCCACATCTTAGGAGTTTACCAAAACCATCTACTCTAACTTTGTGCCTTTTCATCTCTAGCCATCTCTAGCCATTTAAATTTTTTCACATTCTCATCTAGATAAACCTAGTAGCTTCTTAATTGATCTCCACTCTCCTAAATTTTGACTCTCTCATTTTTTTTTTCTGTGAACAGTTGTTGGTTCTGAAGATCAATTTCAAACATATTAGTTCCTCAAAAATCTTTCCATGAAAATTTTACAGATAAATTACATCTTTTTTATAATACTATGCTGTGTTCTTCACAACATATTATAGTGAAAAAATCAAGATAGAATGTGTAGCATGATATTAATAACATATTAAAAAAAAAAAAACATACAAATATTTACATGACTTTTTCCAGGGGAGAAAAAGAAAGAAATAAAGGATGATAGAAGCTAATCTCCTTATATACTTATTTTTTCTTTTTTTTAAGATTTTATTTATTTATTTGACAGAGAGAGACATAGTGAGAGAGGGAACACAAGCAGGGGGATTGGGAGAGGGAGAAGCAGGCCTCTTGCCCAGCAGAGAGCCCGATGTGGGGCTCGATCCCAGGACCCTGGGATCATGACCTGAGCCGAAGGCAGATGCTTCACAACTGAGCCACCCAGGCACCCCTTATTTATTTATTTATTTTTTCTTAACATTGAAAGTTTTACCCTTTTATCAACCTTTCCCTATTTCCCCCACCCGACAGCCCCTGGCAACCATGTTTCTACTCTATTTCTATGATTCTGGATGTTTGTTGCAATTCTGCATGTAAATGATAACACATAGTATCTTTCTTTCTCTTGTCTGGCTTATTTCACTTAGCATAAGGACCTCAAGATCCACCAATGATGTGCAAATGACAGAATTTTTTTTTTCATAACTCATCTAGATAACATAGTTATCTTACATCACCTTTATCCATTCATCCACTGATGAACACTTAGGTGGCTTTTATATCCTGGCTATGGTAAATAATGCTGCAATGAACATGGGAATACAGATATGTGTTTGAGATCCTATTTTTATTTCTTTTGGATGTATGCCCAGAATTAAGATTGCTGGATCATAGGGTACTTCTATTTTTAATGTTTTGAGGACACTCTATACTGTTTTCCAGACTGGCTGCACCAATTTACATTTCTACCAACAGCGTAAGAGGGTTCCCCTTTTTCCACATCTACGCCAACACTTGTTATCAATTGTCTTTTTGATTCCAGCCATTTTAACAGGTGTGATGTGATATCTAACTGTGGTTTTGGCTTGCATCTCCTTAATGATTAGTGATGTTGAGCAACTTTTCATTTACCTGTTAGCCATTTGTGTGTCTTCTTTGGAAAACTGTCTATTCAGTTCCTCTGCCCATCTTTCAATCCTGTTGTTTGTTTTTATTTTGCTACTGAGTTGTATGAGTTCTTTAATAAATAAGAATTAGAATATTATCATTTTGGAATCCTTATTTAAATTGCATATCTGCCAATGATCATTAGTGGAAATGTCACAAAAACAAAGGCAGCCAGACATACATATATCCCCTTGTATTAGCGTGCTCTAGAGAAACAGAACCAACAGGATCTATATATAGAAAAAGATTTATTATAAGAAATTAGCTCACATGACTATGGAGGTTGAGAAATCCCAAGATCTCAGGAGAGATCCAATAGTTCAGCTCTAGTTTGAATCCTAAAGACTGAGAATCAGGGGAGGATTGTATAAATTCGTCTGAAAGCCGGCAGGCATGAAATTCAGAAAGAATTGTTTCTGTTCAAGTCTGGAGATAGGAAGAGATCAATATTCCAGTTCAACCAGTCAGAAAGGAGGAATTGCCTCTTATTCATGGGGTGAGGTGCAGGGAGGGGTTGTTGTATTCAGGCTTTCAGTGAACTGGACAAATTTCAACTACCTTGGGGAGGGCAATTTGCTTTACTTATTTTACCGTAATCTTATCCAAAAATACCCTCACAGACCAATCCAGATTAATATTGATTAGATATCTGGGCACTCTGTGGCCCTGTCAAGTTGGCATATAAAATTAAACACACCTTTGAATGGAAGTATGCACAATTTTATATGAAGCAGTCTTGTTGAAAATAATTGAATGTGAATATGATCAAAACTCTAAACATACCAAGTCATAAGAAACTAGTTTGTGGCTAGAATCATCAGTGTTCAGACTACTGTCTATTAGATTTATGAATTGTTTTCTTCAATAAAATATGCCAAGTAAACAAAAAGAGATGGAAACTTGAAACATTAAATGATATTTAAGAGCCATTTCCCAAGTCACAATATATAGAAATTGTTTGTGTGATGATTGAAATAGTTTTAAAAGATAGATATTTGATGAAAAAGTTTCAGAGATGGATAGTAGTAACAGTTGCATAACAATATAAATGTACTTAATGTCATTGAGCTATACATTTCAAAATGTAACATGATAAATTTTATTTTATGTACCTTTTACCATAATTTTTAAAATATTTAAAATTTAAAAATTTAAAAAAACATGAAAAGTTGATATTTGAACACATTAAAAATGAGTATTATTTTAGGTTTATAACAGTATTGTGACTGTTTTTTAAGAGTGCATTTTATCTAGGGATACCTACTAAGTATTTTCAGTTGAAGTGATGATTCACTGGATATGATTTAAAATAATCCAGGAGGAGACATGGAAAGTGATATAAACAAATTGAGTACTCATAATTGTTGATGAGGATAATGGGTATTTTATATTATACTCAAAAATTCTGTATTTGTGTAAAATTTCCAAAATAAAAATTTTCAAAAATATAGTAATATTTCTTTATTTCTATTTTTCATTATTCTTTGGAGAACTATTATTATACCTTTACATTCAAACGTCATACATTCTATTTGTACCATTTTTTAAGTAAAATAGATATGAACATGCATTTCTCTTCAGAGTTGAGACATTTTTCTTTGTTTAAAAATGGGAATAATAATATCCACTACATATTATGATCATGTTGAATAGACACTAGATCAGATAACACTCACATAAACACAGTTACAGTGCCTGCTTATATGCATTAATATTCTTCTCTCCCTTTCTTAATTGACAAAACATTTCTAATCCTGGAAGATTCATTTTTCCAGAATTCTCCTTTTAGTTCCAGCTTTTATTTGTCATAAAAACAAATCTTAGCACTCTTGATCTTTTGTCTGAAACAACACTAACATTTGTTTTCTCAAATCACATTTTGTAACAAAGTTGCGATAATAACTAGGAAAGAAAGAAACCATAAGTTATATAAATTTATTTTATCCTTTGTGAATTTTGGCAGCTAGAAGAGTTAGGTTACTTACATTGTTTCAAGCATTGTGTAAAGTTTGATATAATCCTTAACCATTTCTATACAAAATGGCCAAGGCTCAGTGAAGAGACATTCACCTACCTGGTCATACTTTGCAAGTTATCACAAGGGTTGCAATTTCCATCATCAAGAGACAGCCTTCCTGTCCCTCTCTGGGACTCAGAAATCTGGCTCCTGAGGTAAGGATGGTCAGGAATATACATTATTAGGATAGATAAGAGAAAGATAATAATCTATGATTAAAATCATTCTTATGTTTAAAAATCAAGTGAAGAAAAGAAGAAAATAGTGGCTATCAACAGTCCAAGAAGGAAGCAAGATATTTTGGAGCAAAAATAATTACACAATTTAGAAAACTATTTCAGACATTTAGTTCCAACTTTATGGTTGCATGAGCTTTGTCTCGACCATATGTGAGAACAGGCTCCGTATGACAAAGGACATGCTGGATGAGAAAAAGATTAGGGAAGATAAAATTGTCTGTTCTACCACTGTGCCTAACCAAGCAAGATGCAGGAGCATGAGATGGTTTTCTTAATTCAATAAACATTTAGTGAGCAAACCAGTGTTGCTCTGAACTCAGAAAAGCTGCAATCTTTAACAATCTCATTTAACAAGAAAGACGTCAGGTCAGGCTGAAGTGTTAGTTACCTGAAGTAAATGCCCTATTTATGTTTTGTGGGGGAAGAAATGTTAAGCCGTGAAATACAAAATGAAGAAGTGAAGAGAGAGCCAGGAAAAGTGATCAGTTTGACACCAATACTAAATGTCAGTGGGCAGAGGAAATACTCAAGCGTTGATGGAATTATCTAGTACTTACGTTAATTATTTTATGATAAAAAATCATTATTGGTATTAAAAGCACAAAAACCTATACATGTATAAAAACACAGAAGAGCAAATAATATGTTAGCATATCTATTCCTGAATATTTATTTGGTAAATTTGCAAGGATGTTCTGCTATCAAGACTTAATATTCATCATGAGGAGACAAAATGTTAAAAAAAATAATTGAAGTGAACCGTATGTCTGCTGGAAAAGAAAATGTTCTACACACTGTCTCGAATAATTTAAGTCTCTAAGCTTTTATGGTGACTTCAGTTTTCTCCCTTTGTCATTCCAACAGAGTATTTAATTACCTATAACTATTTCTCACAACTTTCTTACTTTTAATGCTTATTGTCCTCTGAAACCATACCAACCACAGAGACTTTTTAAAAAGGGAAAAATGAAGGAGGGGAAATTGGAGGGGGAGATGAACCATGAGAGACTATGGACTCTGAGAAACAAACTGAGGGTTCTAGAGGGGAGGTGGGTGGGGAGATGGGTTAGCCTGGGTGATGGGTATTAAAGAGGGCACGTACTGAATGGAGCACTGGGTGTTATACACAAACAATGAATCATGGAACACTACATCAAAAACTAATGATATAATGTATGGTGATTAACATAACATAATAAAAAAAAAGTCAATGCCACAAAAGCTTGACTCCATGCTAGGGAGATTTTAGGAATCATGGAATTATTAGAGTAAGGATAAAGCCTTATCAACTTCACCTAGTGACTTAGATTATTTGCTTTAGTTTTAATTCCCCTATATTCTGCTTTACAGGTTTTTCTAGTGACCTGTTGAGAGTATAAGTCAAATTCCATTCACTCTCTCTCATTGAAGTCAATCAATTAGTATGTTTTTATTCTCCCACAACTTTTATATATTTTCCTCATGTTGAAAGAGATGATATCATATGTTAGAGATAATCATTTTACATTGCATACATTTTATTTAAAAAATGTTTTATTATCCAATATTTGTTACTCTATTTTAAATGCTACAACAACATAATTAATTTAAATACAGAACAACAATCCTTTTATAGAACAAAATCCCGGGTACTAACTTTTAAAAATATATCTGTCTTTTCTTCCAGGTGTTTTGTATACCTTCTCTTAAAAGGAAAACTGAAAGCGAGTAAGGAATGCATCAGGTCCTTGATATTCCCAGTGGAAGAATATAATTTATGAGTTATTTTAGCCTTCAGCAGTGTCTGCTCTATTTTTGCTAAAGCCCATATATGATGACCAATTGATTATGGCTGTCTTCCTTCCTGGCCAAGGATATATATTTTTCAACCACAAGTTGAAAAAGAAAATAACTCACTTGAAAAATTCTTCTCAAAATTGCTACAATCTACCTAAACTTTTTTGCTCACTGTTTGGTGTAGCCACATATGCCTGTGGTTGCTAATTCTGGTCTCATCAGTCACCTTCTTAGTAAAACAGGAGCATCATGCAACCTTAAGACATCTGGTTTGCTGTGCAGAAATAATTGAGCTACCATATATTTTCTGTTCCTTTTAAATACTTATATCATGGCAACTGCAACTTAATTCCACCAATTCATATTAGTAAAGAATAACTAAAAACAAAAAGTAAAATCATGACTACATCAGTTGTTCTATACTGCTGCATATATAACCAATTACCACAAATTCTGTGGCTTAAAATAACACACACCTTTATCATCCTACAGTTTCTGAGTTTGAATTCTTGGCATAGTGTGTCTGGATCCTCTGCTTGGTGTCTCACAGATTTCTGTCAAGATATTGGCTGGGCTGAGTTTTCACCAGGGACTGGCCTGGGGAAGACTCTGCTTCTAAGCGTCCAAGTTACTGAAAGAAGAAATTCCTTTAGGTTTGAATGACTGAGGACTCCAGCTCTTTGCTGGCTATGGCTAAAAGCCACCTTCAGGTCCTAGAGATTACTCATAGTTCCTTGTGGCTCTACTCAGTTTCTTGCCGCAAGAACTTCCTCAACATAGCTGCTTCATCAAACCAACAAGGATAATCTTCTACTGCAGTCTGCTATGATAAAGTCTTATATATAATAACATCACCAAAGGGAGTGACATCCCTATGTCCCCCATTAGAGTGTCACATTCTATTGGTTAGAAACAATTCACACATACTGCCTGCCCTCAGTGTGAGGGGATTACACGGTAGTGTGGACGCTGAGTTGATAAATCATTTGTGGGGGTGGGAGGACATCTTACAGTCTGTTCATCACAATGACGCTCATGCAAATATAAATGTATCAAAGATTTTATTTAATTCATTAGTATTTTAACTGGTTCAGAGTAGAATTGAGTAAAGCACTTGTACAGTCAGATAAGGAATGCTGGAATGAATTTTACAAATCGATGCAAAAATTCATGAATCTGGTCAATAGCCTCAGGGCATTGAATCAGATACAACCTATATTTCTATGGGAAAAAAAATCATCTGCACTCTTGGTTTTCGACAACTAATAGTAATATAGCTCATAAATAAGTGATTGTGAAATAACTCAGGGGCAAAGAAAGATGCCAAACCTCTAGGAGTCAGATGACCCAGCAGAAAAGAAACCAAATCAGGACTTCTTTTGTCTATTTCAAAATCTTTGACCTTTTTTTTTCCCTTCTTTACATAATCCACTCTCCCCTGTGATTATAATAATCTCAAATAGACAATTTTTTTTCCAAAAAGCAGGCTGATCTCATCTGATTTGTACTGATATTTACATAGGTACAGCAAAAGTATTGATTAATCGTATAGACCTCCTTGAGTTTGTTTTCCAAATCTAGAGTCATACAGTATTGAACAATTAATAAATCCATAAAATTACCTTCTGTCTGGAAGTTTCCATAAGGAATCTCAGATTGGATCTATAAAAAGTCTCTATTATTTGCAATAATGAGACCAGAAGCCAAATCCAGAAACTCCACCAAATTTTACCTAATTTACCTTTAAATTTGGGTGAATTACTCTATTTTAGAGGTTCCCCAAATATTCTAAATTTCCTGGTCCAAGAAATGAACTTCCTTACCACCTGTCAGGCTGGGGCACATAAACAAGGCACCAGGATAATTTTTCCAGGAGGACTTTATAGACATTTGCCTAAACTTGGTTCCTTAATAGTGCTTGTCAAAACTGATTAAAGAAACATCATTTTCAAATATGATACTCCAGTAAGATCTTAGTTGCATGATCAATTTATCCAATTATATCATGGAAAAAAGAAAGACAGATGCTTGCTGAACCTATGAACATAACTATTTTGCTATGAAAAATAAGATGATTTAATAAGTGTTTATGATTTCTCAGGTGTCAGGGTGAGTCATCTCAGTTTACAAAAAAGCTAAGTCACTACATTGAAATGGGATAGCTTAAAAAGAAAAATAACTTTCTTATATTTATGGAAAATAGAACATTAAGACAATATCAACAATATTCCAAGCAAATAACCACAATAAAATTCCCTTCTTTGGTTGAATCAGTCTTATGTATTTAACTCCTCTCATGTTGTATCTGGATTTAGCATGAACCCAATGTAACTGTCTTCTTCTTGATTAAAAGGAATCTTGAAAATTCTAATTCAGTCTACTGATACAGTCCAAATATTATCTGAACAACGTCAGCTCAGAAGCTACAAAGAGGAGTCCATTTTTGAAGTGTCACTAGTTTTAAGTACCTGGTACTGTCTTTTTTTGGAGGGGGGGTTGGGATTATCCTTCTTTGTTAAAGATAAAACTGGTCAGCAGATGATAGCAGGGTATCTAGGGTATCCAGCACATAGCAGAGTAAAACAAATACAATTTGTGCCAGAGACAAAAACCCTATCGTTCTTTCTATGATTTTTTTTCTAATGATAAATTTCAAATGTGAGAAATCTGGGTTATGATTCATAATAAGATTGATGCAACTGACAAGGAAATCTGTTTCTGTGGCATAAGGAATAAAGGTAATAAAACTATCCCCCCCCAATTCAGACAAATATCTCTAAAAATAATGAATAAGCTTTTTTTCAATGAAGACAAGGAGTGTTACACATCTGACTTATAAGAATAAATGAACATTATTTTAATAAAAATTAATGAGATGAAATAAAAAAGCATTCTGAGACATACCAAAACATATAAAAAGAATATCAGGTATAGAGACTGAGTAACTCTGGAGAAGGCCTGAGACACAGGTGTCAAAAGCCTACCTCTGTGCTCTGGAGCCGAAATAAAACATGAAGACAGAGTTTGGGGATAAAGATGAAATAATAGTATTTTTACTTTGCCAGGCAAAGGAGGCTACAGGGGGCTAATGCTTTCAAAACTGCAGACCCACAGGTGTAAAAGGCTGATGGGTTTTATAGGAAAATACAGGATCTGGATCATTTTGAGAAGAATCTGGTACTTGTGGCCAGCTGCATCATGTTCAAGGTGGTCTCATGACTAGCCCTGCCACCTGCCATCCAAGTCTCCTTACTAAGTAGACATTGAGGTCAGCGAGATGTCAACACTGACACCGAGTTCCTGGAACAAAGAATTCTACAGAAAACAAGTGAAGGGTCGGGGGAGGCTTCCAGAGTGAGAAAGAGAAAAATTTGTTCCGTATAAGTCAAGTCTTGCTGAAGCATTAGTGTGTTCATCTTAATTTCCATCCATCTTTACATGTCTATAGCAGTTTCATAGGTACTTTTAAACTACATAGAAAAGCTGAATGTGCTTTCCGAATTGAGAACCAGGGGCTAGAAGATGCTGAGCAGGGAAAGGATTAAGGTATAGGCAGGGAGAGATAGGAAACCCTCGACTAGGCTCCAGGAGGAGACGATGAGACAAGGCGGAACAAGAGAAGGGAATAAACCAGACCACCTGGTCCTGAATGTTAGGGGGTATTTTTTTTTATGGCAGCTATATTGTAACCACAGAAAATGACCAGACTTCAAAGTAGAAGTAGGCCATTAAGGATGCTATCAATAGTCCTTGCTCAAACCAAGATGGCACAAGAATCTCAAGGCCACAAGCTTCCCAGTCAGTTCTCAATAAAAGCTTGCCAATAAATAGCTCACAGTGGCAACCCATTCGGGACCCCTCTCACTCTAGAGAGCTTTTTTTCTTCTTTCTGTTCTCACCTTCACTTAAAAAACTATCACTACACCCTTTTGTGTCCGCGAGATTCATTCTTTGACTCTGCTAGACAAGAACCTGTAACAATGCTACATTCAAATTAAAGGAATAAGGTTGTGGTCAGGTAGACATTTATAAATAATAAGAAAAATTATAACAAAACACTATACCTTTATTGCCTAATATCAGGCAAAGCATCTCTAGGACTCTGACAAATAAAGAAAAACAACAGATTATATCATAAGGTCTTGATCAATATTTTCCTTTAAGGTGAAAACATAGTATAGATAATGAGTGCATTGACAAACTTATAGAAACTTCCCTTCAAGCATATCATTTATGAAATATGCATATTAACAACATTTTACCTATAGAAATTTAAATTAAGATGTGTATTCCATTCTTTTTACTTAACTCTTCCCATGCAAATAATCTAACAAATCAAATTATTTCTGGTATCGCTTCCTCTGAGATGGGAAAAATTTGTCATTTTCCAGGGACCCTCTGGGAAACTTCAAAGATATGTAAAAGATATCCTGAAAGTTCTGCAGATATTTTTTTTTTTCCAAATTAAGATCAGATATTTGAAAGGCAAAAGCAAAAAATCTGTTAAGAGACTTGGGTCATGAGTGCCTGAGGAACAATACTCAATAATATTTTTAAGTGACAAACACACACAGAAGGTAACTTGTAGGAACCTCTGTTTTTCGTAAGTGAGGAAACCCGGCTCTTTTTTAAATTAATTTATTTTTTAATTTATTTTTTTAAAGATTTCTTTTTTATTTTATTTTATTATTTGAGACAGAGAGAATGAGAGACAGAGACCATGAGAGGGAGGAGGGTCAGAGGGAGAAGCAGATTCCCTGCCGAGCAGGGAGCCCGATGCGGGACTCGATCCCGGGACTCCAGGATCATGACCTGAGCCGAAGGCAGTCGCTTAACCAACTGAGCCACCCAGGCGCCCCTGGCTCTTTTTTTAAAAAATAAAATAATCAGTGGTATAATATAGTCAACATAAAGAATAGAACATTATTCTAATAAGACAGAATCTCTTCTACCAATTATAGGTAAAGCTATTAATCAATAAACCAAGAGAATAAGCTCATCAATATTAAGAAAAATTTGCTAATATTTTGACATACTTCACAGTTTGTTTTTAGATTTAAGTACTATAAACAAGGGAAAAATATCACTTTCCATATTTGTCCTTCATTATTATTTTTTTTCACATTCTGGAACAATCTGACATTTTATTTGATGACAGTTCTTAAGGGATCTTTGAGAGCAAAATTACATTTATATTAATAATATGATGTTCTTTCTGTTTACATGCAATGTGTTAATTATTCCTATCTTCAAATTAATCCATAAATAAGTTCATTTTAACATTTCTCAGCTTTTATTTCTAATATAGTACATAAACTCAAACCCATGTAAACAACAGCAACAACACAAAACCCTTTGGGGTCCTCAATTCTCAATAATTAAGAGTTGTGAAAGACTGAAGGACCAAAAAGGAAAAGAAAAAAACACTTAGAAACACTACCTTAGGACAAAACTATTCCTTTTTTTAAAAAAGCAAAAGTACATTTATGGTCGTATTTCTCTTTCACTAATGTTCCTAGTGGAATATCAAGCACTGAATTGATTACAACTTTTAATCAGATGAAGTAACTTTTATCTCACAGACAAAACTGGAGGTTAGATAAATTAGATCTTTCATCATTCATAAGCATTTTGTTTTCTAGTAGAGTTCATAAGTATACATAACACAACATTTTATAGCTAAAAATATCCATTTGCAGCTTCTTAAAGTGGCAAAATGATCACATTCATTGACACGAGTCAAAGTTACAGATTCTCCATAATATAAGTATATGAATAAAATTATATAACCTTAAAATCATGCTTATAATGAATGTTTCATTATTCTATATTAATTAGAAAATATGTAGATATCTGGTGACTATTGATAATAATTTACTCAATATCAGTCCAAAAATTTAAATTGCCCAAAGATCTCAAAAATTATCTTCAATATGACATACTCTAAAACATAATTAACTTCAAAATTAAAAAGTTTGTTAAAAATAATGGTTCAACTTAATTGAGCAAATAATTGTGTTAGTTGTTTTATCAATAAACGTCTCTATGCTTTGGGAAAAGTAAGTGAAAATAGAATAAAATGTATACTTGTATAATAATTAACACTGATAAATCAAAAGAAACATAAAAGTTTTTATTGAGCTAAGATTATTAAAGTAGTCTCATTTACTTAAGATTTACCTAAAATCATATATACTTGGGTTCTTAAAAATTTTCTGAGCTTGTACAAAAATAATTTTCAAATACATTTAAAGTATTGGAAACTCAATTTCCTTATTTTCTGGTAATATTAGGAATATTAATGTAGGTAAGTGCTTAGTTATCTCTAGAAGCCAATTAGAAAAAAAATCCTTTATAAACTAATTTATTAATATTCTCTGAAAATAAGCAATATTATATAATTACACAAGGAAAGTCCTTTCAGGATCACAGCATAGACACACAGAGATAGCTTCAATTATACAAGTTTAGCCACAGGTCAAAAGACACAGATGTAAAAATTCATTGGTCCTGATATCAAAGAATTATTCTGCTTTCCAGTGGGTTGATGTGTGTTCAAAATAGACAAATATGCACAGAATTAATAATGACAGGAATTGACAAACCAAATTCTTTGTCATCTCTAACTTAATAGATAATAGATCTCTATACATCTCTAAATGCATTTAGAGATCACCAAAATATCAGACTATAAAACCACTGGGTGTTATATGCAAACAATGAATCATGGAACACTACATCAAAAACTAATGATGTAATGTATGGTGATTAACATAACATAATAAAAAATAAAAACCAAATCCACAAACACTGCTATCATAACTGGGGAATCACTTATCAGATATAAGCAAAGCAGAAGCAAAAATAAAACAAAATCAGTAGAGGAGGGGGGAAAGTGCTAGTGAAACAAAAAATCAGTGAAATTAAAGCTCTATTTGTGCTTGGAAATCTCTGAAAGCCATAAGTCGTGTCTGAGCCTAAGCTGCCCATATAGTGTATTTCTCCAGGAAGACATTTACCTAGCATCTGCTAAATTCATTGGACATCTCAGTTAATAACACCCAAAACAGTTAAAGGATTTTTAAGGAAGATAATATTATGACTCTTATAGGAAAATAAATTGCTTGCAAAGATTGTATATAACTCATTAATTAATGAGAGAATTTGTAAGACCTCAAAACTAGTTCAAAGGAAAAAAAATTGAGAATTATATAGTCCAGATATGAAATGTTGAAATAAATTTTAAAAGAAAAGTAAAAAGTTAAAGCTATTTTTAAGTTTTCATTTATTTATTTGAGAGAGAGAGAGAGAGGGAGAGAGTACATGTCAGGAGAGAAGCAGATGGGGAGGGAAAGGGACAAGCCCTCTCGATGCTGAGCATGGAGCCCAACACGGGGCTCAATCCCAGGACCCTGAGATGATGATCTGAGCCAAAACCAAGAGTCAGACGCTCAACTGACTGAGCCACCTTGGTGCCCCCAAAACTTAAAACTTTTTTTATGTCCATAAGGCAATAATCAGTTACATTCCAACACACAATTTATTCATCTATGGACAAAAATGATTTACACTACTGCAGGTTATCTACAATTACAAAGTTGCAAAAAATCTCAAAGTCAATGAAAAGTGTATACCCCAATAAAACAAGACAATCAAGATGGGAAGATAATCAGGAATTTCTCAGTTTATTTCAAATCTTTCACAATTTTTCCCTACTTTCAAATGGAAATGTCCTGTTGGTGTCTCTATCCTTGACCTTTCAAGCATGGAGTTTCAATGATATGATTATCCATACACTTACTTTCTCAAGGCCTTGTATTTTCCTTGGTCAGTAAATCATTTTTTTAAATTTTATTTTATTACGTTATATTAATCACCATACATCATTAGTTTTTGATGTAGTGTTCCATGATTCATTGTTTGCATATAACACCCAGTGCTCCATGGGGCGCCTGGGTGGCTCGGTTGCGCTACTACCTTTGGCTCAGGTCATGATCCTGGAGTCCTGGGATCGAGTCCTTCATCGGGCTCCCTGCTCAGCAGGGAGTCTGCTTCTCCCTCTGACCCTCCCCCTCTCATGCTCTCTATCTCATTCTCTCTCAAATAAATAAATAAAATCTTTAAAAAATAAAAATAAAAAAAAAATAACACCCAGTGCTCAATTCAGGACGTGCCCTCTTTAATACCCATCACCAGGCTAACCCATCCCCCCACCCCCCTCCCTTCTAGAACCCTCAGTTTATCTCTGAGTCCACAGTCTCTCATGGTTCATCTCCCCCTCCGATTCCACCTCCCTTCATTTTTCCCTTCCTACTATCTTTTTTTTTTAAACATATAATGTCAGTAGATATTTTAATCATTTTTTGTTCATTCTTTATTAGTTGTATCGCATGTACCTTATGTAAATGAGAAATTTTATTAAAGTTCTTATGTTTTAATCCCTTCCTTCCCTGGTTTACAGAGATACGGTAATATTCTCATTACCATTGCATATCATTGGTTATAAATTAATACATTCAAATCTATCTTTCTTTTCCTCTATCTCTCTCTCTTCTACATACAAACTTAACACATAATAAACTGCAAATACATATTCTAACATATTAACTGGGATCATCTCTTGGTGCTATGTTGTATGATATGCTTTATTAGTTTTCTTTACACTCATATTTAAAAAAATATTTACAATAAAAGGAGTACTTTTTTAAATATTAAGGAATACAATATTAAATTTCATTAAACACAAATTGCTCTAAAATAATGCACTTTTAACTTATAACTCATCACTGCTAATTTGCAGAAAATTATATATTATTACATTTTTATTTTATTTTATTGCATATAAATATTTTATTTTCTGTGAAAGCTCAAGATGGAAAACATGCTATGTTTTTTATTTTCTCTTTCATATTTCTTTGTGAAAAATAGAGGTAAATAACTTCTCTAATAGGACTGAGAGTTGAGTCTTTAAAACATACATGATGTCTTGGAATATTGCTTCTTTTACTTTCCATTTTGAATAAACAAATATGTGAAAATAGAAATTTACACAAAAAGAACAAACTTACTTTTCTATTTCTCATTTATACATTTGTTGTTTTACTAGCTTTCTAAATCTTATTATATTTTAAAATAACTCCTCCCTGCTAAATTTAATTCTTCAAATACATAGGCATTTTTATCCCCCTTTCTGGCTCAAAGTCAGGCACATTCTTAGTATCGAATAAATATTTACTCAACAAATTTCTGTTGCATGTGCTTAAAGAGAACTGGAAGATAAATAATAATAATAATGATAATACATCCCTTAAAAGGTACTTGTCATATTATAGGAACTTTGAATTGTTAACTTGATCACCAAATGTACCTCAAGTGAAAGCAAATCTAACTTTTCCTTTCATCATTTAAAAAATTCTGTGAAGGAAATGGAAGGTTGTTTATCTTTATGATAAAATGCAGTTGCCAAAGAGAATTTATATTTTATAAATTTCCAGTTGTATATCTTATTCCTCCTGTTGTCAGACTTTTAAACTTCTGGGAAAGTATATATTCTCTGATACTGTTGCCATTTGAGTGAAGGGTATTTTAAGTAGAATTTTATAGTGTTTTATAAGACTGAGACTCATTTTTACTTATTTTAAAAATGCATTAGGGGGCACCTGGGTGGCTCAGTCGTTAAGCGTCTGCCTTCGGCTCAGGTCATGATCCCGCGGTCCTGGGATCGAGCCCCGCATCGGGCTCCCTGCTCAGCGGGAAGCCTGCTTCTCCCTCTCCCACTCCCCCCTGCTTGTGTTCCCTCTCTCGCTGTGTCTCTGTCAAATAAATAATAAAATAAAAATCTAAAAAAAAAAATGCATTAGAGGTTAACTTTTTTCCTAAAGATAAATAGATATTTTTTAATAAAAAAAAATAATCCTGAAAAGAGGTAATTTGGTAGTAAGGTGATATACAGAGCAGACATGAAACTCTGTGTATATCAGTTTTTCTGGATTTCTTTTTTCAGGCCTATAAGATTGTGAAAGAGAAAAGATTACTTGATAGAAATGGTTTAGAATGATTTTTATATCAAAATAATGTTTTACATAGATACATTTTGGTTTTAATATTATGTTGTAATTTTTTTAATTATATTCCTCAAATGCTTAATGATTTAGACAAATATATTACTAAGATTGACCAACTCTTACTCCACTAAAGTAAGATAGTTCTGCTTTAATTAATATAAATTCACTTTAAATAATGTTTGAATATTCTCTTTTTGCTTTCAACACCACAAATTTTTTAAAAAGAAAAGATTAAAAATAAGATTTAATAAATATAGAAATATAGATTAATAATTTTCAAAATAGAAAGTGTAAAGGATGCATTTATACTGAGTGGCAATAAAAATAAATACAAAATAAATGAATAAATTATTTCATATAGCACTTTAAAAATATTTCCCAAAGAATTTTATTGCCAAAATAAACTTAGAGATTGCAATCATAGAATAAAGACAAATTAACAATATTCAAAATAATGCTATCAATATTATGGAGTATAATCAAAGCTTTATTCACAAGTTAACCAAAGTTTGCACATGTCACTTATTAAGCAATATTATCAGGAATTTTAAAAGATACTGATGTTAACAAAATAAAAACATTCAGTTTTAAAAGTAAAAGGAACTAAAAGTAGGCTAAATAATAAAGTATAAAATACTAAATTAGGTTAATATATCTAAAACCTGTACTCTTGATAATTTAATCAAAAAGTTTAAAAAAGAGATTTCAGCCACTAGAACACAAATTAAGAATGAAAAATGTAAAAATCATAACTAGAGAGTAGGCAAAAACATTTAATAGATGAATGTTTGGAATTTCTTATGACTATGAAAAGAAATGCGTAACATTCTAGAAAATAAAAATCGATCCACTCAAAAGTAGGTATAAAATAAACAACAACAACAAAAAAGATGAGAATAGTTTTTGTAGTACTCTTCCCCATAACATTCAATGTACAAGGTCTTTTCAATTATTTAAGAAACAAATATAGATAGTACTATTTAAACCATTCTAGACAAAAAAAGATGACATTTTTTCTATTGATTTCAAATATATAACAGTCTTGATACAGCTCTGGATGAAAATATCATGAAAATAATATTATAGGCTCATAAAAATTTGTATATGTATATAAATTTTAAGTAAAATAAGTAAATTATAAGTAAAATATAGATTAAATGTAAAATAAAATAAGTAAAATAAAAATTTAAAGTAACACACATATTAAAATAATAATTATTCAAATAAGGTTTAAAACAAAAAAAAATTAAGCTATATTGCTTAGGAATGTAGATACAGCCAATAAACCACAAAAACAAACTGTCACAGAAGTCAGAATGAGCAAGTTTGATCATGGGGAAGCAGTAGGCCTCTTCAGTGCCATAAATGTTTAATTAACCCCCTCTGTTGTTCACAGTGTAATTCTTCATATACACACACACACACACACATGCATGTATATAGAAAGAGTTTGTACATTTCTTACGTGTTTTATATTGCGCAATAAAATACCGAGAGAGACAGAGACAAAGAGAGACAGGGAGAGAAGGTAGAGCTTGCTAAGGAGCCATCTCTAGGAGTTCCACTCCCTGATTTAGTATATATTCCCATTCTAATTGTGACCTTTCATTACAACCCTTATTTCCTTGTCAAACCAAGTAGCCACTGGAGCAAGATGACTAAGAGTGTGAACTCTTGACACATATTCTGCCTCTGGCACTTATTTTTTTTTTGGGGGGGGGGGCAAGTAGAGGAATAAATAAATGAATAGAAAAATAACTGATTCAGGGGCGCCTGGGTGGCTCAGTTGGTTAAGCGACTGCCTTCGGCTCAGGTCATGATCCTGGAGTCCCTGGATCGAGTCCCGCATCGGGCTCCCCGCTCGGCAGGGAGCCTGCTTCTCCCTCTGACCCTCCCCCTCTCATGTGCTCTCTGTCTCTCTCATTCTCTCTCTCTCAAATAAATAAATAAAATCTTTAAAAAATAAAAAAATAAATTAATTAAAAAAAAGGAAAAATAACTGATTCATAAAACATAAGAATAAGGCAAAAGGAGAGGCTTTGAAGCCATGTCTAGAGTCAACTCTTGGCTTAACTACTGATGAATCATGTCCATAGAGAAGTTACATAACTTCCAAGTGCCTCGTGTTTCTTGTTCTTAAAACAGGAACGATTAAAATATGTACCCTCTTGGCTCATTCTGTGGGTTCTAAAAACTAATATACTGAAGCATTTAGAACAGTCCTAGACACAAAGTACGTAATATATATTACTTGATTTTTAATTTTTTATTTTTGTTATTTTTTAAAATATTTTATTTTTTTATTTGACAGAGAGAGAGACACACAGTGAGAGAGGGAACACAAGCAAGGGGAGTGGGAGAGGGAGAAGCAGGCTTCCTGCCGAGCAGGGAGCCCGATGTGGGACTCGATCCCAGGACCCTGGGATCATGACCTGAGCCGAAGGCAGATGCTTAACGACTGAGCCATCCAGGCGCCCCATTACTTGCTTTTTTAAACAATGATGATGTGCATGGATATTCTATGGAAAAATCTAATCATAGAAATGAAAAACAAAATAAGGAGAAATGGTACTATAGATATATTTCTGTCTTTTTATTTTCACATTTCAGAGAAAATTTAAGTAAGCTACCACTTTTGAAATTATTTGGAATCAGTGTATGATCTCAATCTATTTATTTATTTATTTACTTACTTACTTACTTATGCTTTATACACTATATATTTATATGGAGAAATATATGTGTAATTTAATTGTGATGGAGAGAGGACATGAATATATATTTTAGCCAAAAAAGTGTTCACATAGTTGCATAGGTACTCATAATGTGTTAAGATGACTACATGTGGGTAGAGGCCTACAATGTTTATTGATTTTGTCCCCAAATAATTATCACAGGCTATAAAATGTTCCTTCTTGATTATTACTATGTCACTTTGATCAAACTGCCTATGAACATTACTATAATCTGAAACTGTAGGGAAAATCACCTATGGGTAAATAACTTTCTGGTTACCATGAGTAAGATGACATGTTGTTTATCAGAGTCTGATTCCTGTGAAAAAAAGATGAAGACTCATTTAAAATACAAGTTTTCGGGCGCCTGGGTGGCTCAGTTGGTTAAGCGACTGCCTTCGGCTCAGGTCATGATCCTGGAGTCCCGGGATTGAGTCCCGCATCAGGCTCCCTGCTCGGCGGGGAGCCTGCTTCTCCCTCTGACCCTCCCCCCTCTCATGTGCTCTCTGTCTCTCTCATTCTCTCTGTCTCAAATAAATAAATAAAATCTTTAAAAAAATAAAATAAAAATAAAATATAAGTTTTCTGGGTCTGCAAGTCTAGGCTATATTCAGTTTGAAGTTCCTTGGTATATAAGTTTATCAGTTCCAATTTAAGTACTTTTTATAATGTTTAAAAAAAGAGGCAACAAAAAACAAAAAACAGGAAAAGATGTGTAATTAAGGACCTTGGTCATGTTGGTCTTCATTTATGCAACACTGTTCAGTAAGACATTACCTAGAGTGTTAAATAGCCAAGTGCATAAACAGTGCAGAGTCTGTGCACCTGAGCTCTTTGAGATGCAAACTAAAGTCACATTTCTAGAAAGCCAGCACTAACCAAACATGGATATTGGCACATTAAAGTGCTCCCTTACTTACAGCATTTTAATTAAAGCAGGTTCAGGGGAGAAATCTCATTTTCACAGGCATCAGTCATCTGTAAAATCCCTAGCTTTTGCTGATGCAAATTAGTTCTAAAATGCACATGCCAAAAGACAGGTAAAGTGTAAGAATTTTCCCAGTAGTTCTAGGAGTATTCTCTGATGGTTCAGGGATGAGTAATTTTAATTCTTTAAATGTATTTTTCTAAATTACTAATTTCTCATTTATTTCAACCTAATTTCAGAATTAGTAGTGCACAGACTATTTTGTGAATCTCTTCTTCATTTGTTCACAAAAACTATGACATTATAATAAAGAAATGCCACCAGGTGATTGCAGATTTGGAGTAGGGAAAGCAAGGAGGAATTTAAGAGAAGCAAAAGCAAATAAGAAAATAAAATAAAACTCTTAGGCAATTTGACAAATATCTTTGATTTAGGTCAAATCATCTCAATTCATTTAAAAAATTAAAATTAAAAACAGTGTTCTTTACTGAAGAATGAAATATAAATATACATAAAATGACTATTCCCTAAATTAGAAAAATTTGTCTGAAGGCTGAAGATGTTAAATGATAAAGTTCAGTGGCTTGTAGCTCACAGCATCTTCAACATTGGTCAGTTAATAATGAACAGAAATGTGGACACTTTGGTGCCTTCATGCCTTTACCCCAGCAGTATCCTTTACCCGGCATGCTCTTCTTCCCTTTTATATGTATCAACTTGATAAAATTCTACTCACCCTTTGTGATGTTGTGCTTTTTAATAAATATATATTTCATCTTCAAAGAACTCCTAAAACCCTTGGAACTTTCTAAGTGATGAAAGCAATAAAGATATCTTTTGTTATATTAATGAGGTGACTTTTGGAAAGCCCCTAGGTAACCAAAAGATTGGGGCTGTCTGCCAGGAAAACAAACCTTGTGATTAGAGTGCTGGAACTTTTAGTCCCACACTATCACTTTCAGAGAGGGAGAGGGACTAGAGATTGTAGAGATTGAATCAATCATCAATGGCCAATGATTTCATCAATTATGCCTATGTAACACAACCTTCATAAAATCCCAAAGGACAGGGATCAGAGAGCCTCCAGGTTAGTGAAGACATGGTGGTGCTGGGAGAGTGGCACACTGGACAGGGAATGGAAGCTCCATGCCCCTTTCCCTCTCCCTTGCCCTATGCATCTCTTCCAGGTGGTTGATCCTGAGTTCCTCTTATAATAAATCAGTAATGTAGTAAGTAAAGTGTTCCTCTGAGTTCTGTGAGCTGCTCTAGTAAATTAATCAAACCCAAAGAGGGGGTCATTGAAAATTCTAATCTATAGCCAGTGGGTCTGAAGCACCAATGAGAACCTGGACTGGTGATTGATGTCTGAAGGGGGGACAGGGACAGTCTTTTGGACTGAGTCCTTAACCTATGGGATCTGAAACTCTTTCCAGATGGAGAGTGTCAGAATTGAATTAGATTGTAGAACACCCAGATGATATTGTAGAATTGACTGGTGTTGTGGGAAAAATCTCTCCTTTCTATATTAGAATCGAGTATCAGAATCATTAGTTGGTGTCAGAATTGAAATTAGTGTTCAGAAGTGGAATTGGGTGCAAAAAGTTACCATCAAGGTGTTTACTAGACTACAGCAGAGTATAAACCGAGCACTTAGCAAAGTGTCTATAATATTTTGGGTATTCGGTGTATTTGGTGGATGAAAGTTCAACCCAGCTATCTTCCTCATTTTTATGCAATGTGCTTGCTCTCACCTTCAGACTACCCCCACCTTTCCAAAACACTTAACAATTGTGTCAATCCTAAATTCACTATA
Organism: Mirounga leonina; assembly: GCF_011800145.1. Lineage (NCBI taxonomy): Eukaryota > Metazoa > Chordata > Mammalia > Carnivora > Phocidae > Mirounga > Mirounga leonina. The sequence continues at coordinate 55,361,423 of NW_023270825.1, read as the reverse complement.
GTACACTTCAAATGATACTTTTCTTGGAAGATAAATGATGTGGCACCCATCCTTTTGCCACATACATATATACACTATATCTTGAGCTTCTTGAGAGCAAGGAAGCCATAATCAACTTTTAGTCCCTAGCATCTATCACAGTACCAGTAATATGCTAGGTTTTCAATAAATTTCAAAATAAAATTCAAAAGTAATCGGAAGAAAGAGAATTCTGGGAAGATGGCAGAGTAGGAAGTACTAGGAATATGTCTCCCACCTAGACAACATATGCACTGGCCAAATCTGTGTATTATAACTGCTGTGGAACTCTGGAGTCTTTTGAAGTCTTGCAACTTCTAGGGGGAAACTTTGATGACAAATTGCATCCAAGCTGGGTCAATTGCCATACAACATTGTGATTATATTTAATACCAATAAACTGTACATTTAAAAATGGTTAAGATGGTAAATTTTGTGTTATGTGTATTTTGCCACAATGAAAAAATTTTTTTGAAGTAATTGGAAGATTTTTCTTGCAACATATAAATAAAAGAAATATTCAGAGACTGTTTTCTATGTATGTACTTGCATGGGAAAGTGACCAATCTAACAAGGAAATTACAAACACAATTTCATTTACAATAGATAGCATCAGAAAAACAAAAAAGCCCAAATACTTAAGAATGAACTTAACCAAGGAGTTGAAAGACTTGTCCAATGAAAACTACAAAACGTTGTTGAAAAATCAGAGATTTCCAAGCATCTCAGGAAGTAGAGATAAGTTAAAACAAAATGAGTGTTTTCTTAATGTTTTTATTGTCCTCCACTCACTAAAAATAGGTGGTACCTTCTACATAATCATTTAATAATATATATAGACTAATCAAATCTGCTTCAAATATTGTGAATTAAAACCTGTATTTAAAAATCTATATATAACTAAAAACAATTAATCTTTTTCCTTTTAATTCCAAATAAGATAAATTTCTTTAAGGCAGCTCTACTGTGTCAATTTATTAATTCCATCACTTGATATTAAGTCCCCTTTTAATCCCAAATATCAAATCTAGTAATTAAAATGAGAAATTATGTAAATATTTTATAAGAAATACCATATTTCTTTACACATATATAATAAATTAATATGGCATTAACATTAATAACAATATCATTAATATATGTATGTTGATATTTTGAATATGACTATTCAGAAAATGAAAATACACATGCTGTCTTTATTTAATGAATCCTGTTCTCCAATGAAATATTTTACTTTTCAAATAAATGCCTATTCAAATGTATTTTTATGAACTTGGGATGTATAAAATTTTAATTATTTAATAACATTATATTTTGCCTCAATGACATATTTTTTTAAAGATTTTATTTATTTATTTGAGAGAGAGAGAGAGACAGCGAGAGAGGGAACACAAGCGGGCGAGTGGGAGAAGGAGAAGCAGGCTTCCCGCTGAGCAGGGAGCCCGATGCAGGGCTCGATCCCAGGACCCTGAGATCATGACCTGAGCCGAAGGCAGACGCTTAACGACTGAGCCACCCAGGCGCCCCTCAATGACTTATATTAAAACACAACAGATATATAATACATTCCTTACAAAAATGACATGTAAATTCAGGATGAATTTAAGAGATAATGTGAGAAACAATAATCCAGACTTCTGATACATTTTTTGAGAAGCAGTTGGGTTGCAGAGAAAATGTATCAGCATTCTTCAAAATAAACACGATGTCGGTAGTATCGCGCTAATAGGAGATGTAGAATTGAATTACAAATATGTGAGAGTGGACATTGCTTAGATAGCATCAAAAGTCATGAAAGGAAGGCCTAAAAAAAATTCTGGCATTTCATTAGCCCCCACCCACAACCACTATCAGTCTCTCTCCTATTTATCCAATGAAACTCAAGTAAGCAAAACATCATCTATAAACTTTTTTTGATACCTGCTGGGGCCTCTGCTGTTCCCTCAAACCTCCTCCCATATAATACATTATCAAATGCTTGTCTCCCCATGATCCTATAGCACCCACTACATTTGATACATTGTGTTGAAATCCACTGTTGATTCCACCAGAAAATAATTTCCTAGATGTCAGGACCATATAATTGTCATTGTATTCCAAATTGCCACATAGCCCTGGGCACATGGCAGACATTTGAAGTGTAGGAACTGAAGTGATCCTCCTCATAAATAGAAAAGTTAAAAAAATTACATATGAAATGGAAGTTCCATACATATTTTTCTTCTTAACTAGTATGTATCAAACCCAGCAGTCAAACAATCTGAAGACATTGTGCAACATGGTTAATATAGGATTTTTAAGATGTGCCATTATAATTCAGACACAAGTATTTCTTTTGTGAGAATTGAGTATCTTTTTTTTTAAATTTATTTATTTGACAGAGAGAGAGAGCACAAGTAGGCAGAGCAGCAGGCAGAGGGAGAGGGAGAAGCAGGCTCCCCGCTCAGCAGAGAGCCCGATGTGGGGCTCGATCCCAGCACCCTAGGATCACGACCGGAGCTGAAAGTAGCCGCTTAACCGACTGAGCCACACCAAGACATTCCAGAGTAAATCTAGTCAATCACCTACTTACTAGTAAAAAATATGAAGAATGGTTTCAAAGCTACTAATGATGAAATGCACAGAAATACTGGTTATTATTTGATGCATGTTTTTGTTGTTGCTGTTGTTGTTGCTGGCCTCTCCCTTCTAGGACTGCATGGATCTCTTCAGCCCTTGGCCCCAGAGCACCAGCCAGGAGGAAGCCTAGGTTTGGCTCTAGCCAGGTCTAAAGAACCACATTTTTTCCTTGACTGACTGCTATTCCTTACTTAAACTGGTAGTGTAACATGCATACCTGTCATAGTAGTGGATTTTTATTCAACTTTCTGTCTGATTGACATTGTGGATATCATGTGTATTGGCTGTCTATAGCTGTTGCAAGAAGCACTTTACCAGAGCTGTTGTTAGAGCGGATTTGGCATTGGGGCTTTCTTGCTTTTCACACAGAGGGTGAAGAATGTGGGGCATTTGCAATTTATGCTAAATTCAGGATTTTTTTTTTTTTTTTTTTTTTTTTTTTGAGACAGAGAGAATGAAAGAGAGAGAGCACATGAGAGGGGGGAGGGTCAGAGGCAGAAGCAGACCCCCTGCCGAGCAGGGAGCCCGATGCGGGACTCGATCCAGGGACTCCAGGATCATGACCTGAGCTGAAGGCAGTCGCTTAACCAACTGAGCCACCTAGGCGCCCCTAAATTCAGGATTTTAATAGTAAATGCTACCAGTTTCTCACAGATGGGGAAAAAACATTGGTTCAAAATCTCTTTCTCCATGTGAACATGAACTCACATGGTTATAACCCTAACAATAGAGGGACCAACTCCCAAGCACTGGGAGATACACTTATCTTTATCTCTGTATTTAACACTCCCAGAGCTCTTCCAATCTTGCCTTTCCCTCTTACATAAAACTTGCATAAACTCACCAGACTTTTTCCCATGTCTTGACATATGAGTTTAGACTTTGTAAAATGACCTTAAAATAGCTTTAAAAGTATTATAATATACAATTTAATGTACTTTAGATAGAGCAGATTTTAGTTGACATTTGAAGTTTGCATTTTTCCCTACACTGATAATTATTCAACAAAATAACATATACTCCCAGCTTTTAATAGTTTTAAGAATATTTGCCAAAACTGGGATAAATTCACTCATTAACTTAACTTGCAGCTCATTTTGAGTCCTGTCTTCTGTAGGTATCACCAAATAAAGGATTTGTCTAACTATATTTCTAAAAACAGTACTAGAAAAATATTATGCCCTATGTAAGTAGAAGTAAACACTTAAATTGGTATTGCAATATTTTTGGTTGAACTTCAAGTAGATTATTTTTTTTTCATAGGAAAACTAAATAAACCTAAAGATATTAAAATAGAAAAGTCTTGAACAGAGTGAACTTAATTTCCTTATGACAGATTTTCTTTATGGTATTTATTCTCATATTATAACAAGACACACAAGTGGAAATAAAACTCTGCCATTAGTCGGCAATATTAAGAGTTTAGTCTCAGAAAAACAGCTTTTAAAAAAATTTAGTGAGGTATTACAATGCCAGTTAACATAAATTAATGTATTTAACAATAAAAGACTTTTTTTCAGTGACTATCTACCAAGTGAGGTTGTGAAATTATTTTCATATGTTAACAATTTTATGTTGAAAATACATTATCCATGTGCAGCTGTTGACTGATAGAGTATCAGTCCCACTGAGGTTTAAATATCAGATGAGGATTAGTCTTTGCATATAACTGTGATACACTTTGATTTTAGCAATTGCCCGTTTGGCCTCAGGTTCTTTTGAGCAAAGATTTTGGCAAACAGATGCTTCTGTTGGTTTATAATATCCACTCAAGGCAGTCAAGTTAATACTGGGTTTGAGGTAATATACACAATCGCACATATTCACAAACATGCACAAAAAACATGTATGCTATACACACATATGCACACATATGCATGGACACCACACACTCAACATATACATATAAACCTATACATACCCTCCTTTCATACTTTGCTAGTTTCAGGGAATTTTATGTTGATTTCAAAGGATTAATTGGAGTCATAGGTACCCATATATAATTAAATAAAAAAAATACATAGTTCTGAGGGAAGCAAGTAGGAGGGGAAAGTTCAGGGTAGTTTTACTTGGAGGTCTGGATTTCAAATAAAAACTGTGTCATGACTTCAATTATTTGTAATGGAGCTGAATATCTTATATATTAACATTGATGTTAACTATATTTGCAACATACATCATAAACATTAAAAACAATGTTAGTGTAGGGGCGCCTGGGTGGCTCAGTCGTTAGGCGTCTGCCTTCGGCTCAGGTCATGATCCCAGGGTCCTGGGATCGAGCCCAGCATGGGGCTCCCTGCTCAGCGGAAAGCCTGCTTCTCCCTCTCCCACTCCCCCTGCTTGTGTTCCCTCTCTCTCGCTGTGTCTCTCTCTGTCAAATAAATTAAAAAAATCTTTAAAAAAATTAAAAAAAAACAATGTTAGTGTAAATTGCTTTTATGAGTTTATGTGAATATTATTGGTAATATTAACTGCTTATATTAGTTCATATAAGTAGTAATACATAATTTTCCTGAACGGGGTTCTGGGGAAAAAAAAAAAGTCACTTATAAGAGACCTGCCCATTAGGCTGTCATTCTGTATTTGTTGCCATGCAGAACTGTTTCTGAGTTAGCATGGGTAAGTTTAGGCAGTTTCATTTTTTCCCTGGTCCACCTGCGCATGTGATTTAACTAGAACTCTGTTCTTCAAGCACTTAAAGTAAAAAGTGGCTGGTTAATATGCTGTTGCCCACCCCAAAGGAACCTGAACCAGTCATTCGATACTCAACTTCCCCGTTTCTACAGTGGATAAGAACCCCTGCCCTGCACCTACCTGACCAGCACAGAGGATTTTAGAATTTAAGGAAGGCCAAGGCCAACAGATTTCCCCCTCTTTCTGAAATGTCTCCTCCCTCTCCCTCCCACCTCACCATCATTATACTCTAAGAATTAGCAAAGTAGCCTAAAGGACCACTACGAAGAAAAGAAACTGTAAGAATTGATTTACATTTCCCCTCAGATGGCCTCAAAATTTGTCTCATTGTGTCTTATATAGCCCCACTCTAGAGATGTAAACCATGAAGAGATTGTGTTTAACTAAAGAGAACATGATTATATCACACTAAGTGAACTGATTAACATTCAAATTTAGTTAGGGTGATTTTATACTCCTCTGTGTCAGCTCCAAAGGAAAGGGAGATAAATTATAAAGAAATAAAGTACATTTTTCTTGGAATAAATAAGTGGAGGGTTACTAAATCTGTGAGCCTCTTATAAGGTAACTGAGAAATTGGAACAAAATATTTGCAATATCTGTAATAAATGAGAACAGCCTTAATCCATAAAATGTTATTACAAATAAAACTTGGTAAAGTATGTAAATAGGCAATTCATAAAAAATTAAGTAAAAGGGGATGATACATATGTATGAAGACTTCCTCTTCTGTAGCAAGAGAAATACACATTAAGATGAAATGCTATTTTTCACCTTTCAAATTTGCAGTCACTGAAAAACTGAAAATATCCTGTGCTGGGAAAGTGTAGACAAGTGAATTTTTCATATTTTTCAAGTATATAAATTTGTCTAGTATTCAGCATTTTTGTATTAATTTCCTATACAACATTTGCTTTAAATGTTTTTACTTCTCTAGGAAAAGTTATATTCTTTTCACATACATAATATTATTTATCTCTAATATTTATCTTTAATATTTGATCATTCTCAGGAGAATTTTGTCTATTTTTTACTTTTTTGGATTCATTGATATTGTTCCCTTTTCTTAATTTAAAAATGCTGTTCTTATAATCTTACAAATTCCCTTTTCTTTCTTTGTATTTGTTGAAGAGAATGGATTATTTCTCTGATACAGTTTCCCACTACATGGATTTTGCTGATAGCGCCCTCTTAATGTGATTAAGCTTGTTTATCTATCTTTTGTATTTCTTGTAAATTGGTAATTGGATCTAAAGTCTTGACCAGGTTTTAGTTCTTTCTTCTTTGGTAAGATTCTGTGTTATGTTCTGTTATGTACTTCTGACAACAGGTCCAGAGTGTCTGGTTGTCTCTCTGTTTTCACGCTGTTGCCATCTGTTTATAATACTGCCCAGATATATTAAATCATTAGGAATTTCATTATGGCAAGGTTCTATTATTTCTTCTTTGTTTATATTTTATAACATTTTAATAAGAAGACACTTCTCCTTAAAAGCTAATTTTTTAATCTCAAATACCAATTGCATAGAAAAGGCAGGGAAATGTTTAATCTCTTTTTACTAGTGTCAAAATTGTATAGTGTTTCCCTAGAATCTTCCAAATGAAGTTTCATTTCTTTAATTTTTCTTCCTTTTAGGATGTCATTATTTAATCATGGATTTAAACATTTTATGTGTTTCAATAATGTCAAGTATATCTAAATGCATGTATATGTATAAACATGTGTGTATATATTTGTATGTAAATAAGTATATTATAGATATTCATATATAAATGTTCTTACATAAATATATATTTAAATTGCTCAATTTGGGGGCAATTGGCTCCTGAATCCTTTTGATGTGAATTTTTACAGTTTTATGATTTTTTAATATATATTCCAAGCTCATCTTGTTCATTTCCTACCCCATACCTAGAATTAACAGTTTATTCAAGGAACCCTGGTTTCTTTTAGTGTAAACTAGTATTTTGAGACCCTATTCTGACCACTCAATGCTACCAGATTCATCATTGTTTCTAGGTATTTTTTTTGAAAGATCTATGAAATATTGTTAAAGATTAAATATACCAGGAGTTTATACCAAGACTTAATACAAAAGTAGGACTATGTAAAGTGTTTATTTAACTCCATTGATCTTAAATCTGTATCTTTCAAAATGCTGAAAATCCTGTTCTCAATAACATTAATTTAATTATTCATTAGGTCTGTCCCAAAATATATACACAACAGTCTCAAAACAACCATATTAATAGTCCCAAAACATTATGATTATTAAATACGATGTTTTTTTCATTTTCGCAATTTTTTTCTTGTTTCTACTGTACATCCCACTAAGATTGAGGTACAATTAGTTTATTTTAAATCTCTGAGAATAGTTCTTTTTAAAATTGTTGTGCCACCCAATTTAGTATAAAGTAAGATTCTTTCATTATATTTTGCTCTCAATTTTTAGGGTTTTTAAAAGTGAACTTAATTTAATTTTAATCTTGTTTTTCAATTATGCATAATATTTATATAACTCCAAATTTAAATATAAAAGCAAAATATTTTCAGTGATGACTGCCTATGTTTCTGGCATCTCCACTATACATATAAATATGAAAATCTGTATGAATAACATTTTTCTTGGAAATGTAATTTAAGAAAGTTCACCAAAGAACTAATAAGAAGTCTAAACAGAAAATTTTTATGGAATAAGTACAGTAAATTTTCAGAAATATATCCATTCCAAGAAATTACATGGTCACGAGTTTACTCTAATAAATCTTTAAAAAGCAGATTACCTGAATGCTATTTTCTTATTTTTAATTTGTTATTATTTATTTAAATGCAATTTAATTAACATATACTGTATTATTACTTTCAGAAGTAAAATTGAGTGATTCATCAGTTGCATATAACATCCAATGCTCATTACTTCAAGTGCCCTCCTTAATGCCCATCACACAATTACCCCATCTCCCCCTCCCACCTCCCCCAGGAACCCTCAGTTTGTTTCCTATGGTTAAGAGTCTCTTATGGTTTATCTCCCTCTCTGATTTCATCTTATTTTATTATTCCCTCCCTTCCCTATAATCCTCTGTTTTGTTTCTTAAATTCCACATATTAGTGAAGTCATATCATAATTGTCTTTCTCCAATTGATTTATTTCACTTAGCATAATACCTTCCAATTCCATCCTAGTTGTTGCAAATGGCAAGATTTCATTCTTTCTGATGGCTGAGTAACATTTCATTGTATATATATACAACATCTTCTTTATCCATTCATCTGTTATTCAAGTCCAGGAGGCACAGAGAACTCCCCTCAAAATCAATAAAAATAAGTCAACACCTTGATGTATAATAGTGAAACTTGCAAATTTCAAAGATAAAGAGAAAATCTTGAAAGCTGCTCAGAACAAGAGGTCTTTAACCTACAAGGGTAGATACATAAGGCTAGCAGCAGACCTGTCCACAAAGACCTGGCAGGCCAGAAAGGACTGGCATGATATATTCAGCATACTAAATGAGAAAAATATGCAACCAAGAATACTTTATCCAGCAAGGCTGTCATTCAGAATAGAAGGAAAGATAGTTTCCAAGACTAACAAAAACTAAAGGACTCTGTGAACACTAAACCAGCCCTGCAAGAAATATTAAAGGAGATCCTTTGAGAAGAGAGAGAGCCCAAAAGTAACAAAGATGAGAAAGGAGAAGAGACAATCTGCAAAAACAGTGACAGAAACGGTCATATAATGGCACTAACTTCGTATCTTTCAATAATTACTCTGAATGAATGCTATTTAAGCATAAAAAAAAGAAGGGAAACTACCAGATCACTATTTGTGAATTACTATAACAGTTATTTCTTTTTTAAAGATTTCACTTATTCCTTTGAGAGAGAGAGAATGAGAGAGAGAACACGAGAGGGGGGAGGGTCAGAGGGAGAAGCAGACTCCCCGCCAAGCAGGGAGCCTGATGTGGGGCTCGATCCCGGGACTCCAGGATCATGACCTGAGCCGAAGGCAGTCGCTTAACCAACTGAGCCACCCAGGCGCCCCTATAACAGTTATTTTTTAAAAAACTAATTAAAGCTTTACCAATATAAATCAATAGACCAATATCACCTGTGACATTTTCCAAAGAAGATATATAACAACCAATAAGCACATGAAAAACTACTCAATTTATTAGTTATTAGGGAAATGCAAATCAAAACCACAGTGAAATGACATATCGTACCTAGCAGGGTAGCAATAGCAAGAACAACAGAAAGTAATAAAGATGGTCAGGCTGTAGAGAAAACTGAAAACTCACACCTTGCTAGTAGGAATGTAAAATGGTACAGCCATTGTGAAAAGAATTTGATAAAATCTCAAAAAGTTGAACATAGAATTACCATGTGACCCAGCACATCTACTCCTAAGTAAAAACCAAAAGAATTTAAAGTAATGTATGGTGATTAACATAACATAAAAAAAAAAAAAAGGCAGGGACTGGAACAGATATTTGTATATCAATGTTCACAGTTCATGGCAGCATAATTCACAGTAGTCAAAAGATGGAAGCAACCCAAATGTCCATCAATAGAAGAATGGGTGAACAATATGGTTACACACAATGAAATATTATTCAGTTTTAAAAAGGTATTAAATTCTGACATAGGCTACAACATGGATGAACTTTGAAGATATTATGCTATGTGAAGTAAGCTAGACACAAAATGAGAAATATTGTATGATTCCACTCATAGGAAATGTCTAGAATAGGAACACGGAAAGCAGTTTAGAGTTTGCCAGGGTCTGAAGGGGAGTGGGTATGGGAATTTTTGTTTAAAGAGTACAAAATTCTTTATGGACTGAAAAGATAATTTTAGACAAGATAGTGGTCACAGTTGAATAATAATGTGAGTGTAATTAATGCCACAGAATTAATGTGAAAAATGATTGTCATAATGAGAAAGAGAATAAGAATCTGAGAACCTGGTATAAAATGATAATTGCAAGTAAACATCAAATTTAACTCAGAAAATACTAGAACACTGTACACAAAGAACTAACAAGGATTATCTGTAAGCGATGCAATTAGTACTTTTTTTTAAGTTTAGCTTTCACTTATGTATATTTTCCACTTACGTATAGTTTTGCATGTATATTTTATCTTTGTATGATATCACAGGGAACCAGTGTTACTTTTGCAAAAATAAAGTTATAGCAGAACACATTAAAATTTTAAATAAATACATCTTATTCTCTTGTTCTTCACCATAATTTTTCATCTTTCACAAAGAATAGATTTTACTTTTATAAAAAGAAAAATAATAATATAATCATTTAAAATTCTAAAAAGTTCTAGTAACTTTTTTATTCTTTGTAGAACTTTTATTGTACCATATTTAGATTCTTTTAGTGAGTTTCAAACTTATTTTAATATCTTATTTAAAATAGATCTATTTATTTTCCCAAAATATCTTTTTTTTAAGATTTTATTTATTTATTTGACAGAGAGATAGAGAGAGAGCACAAGTAGGCAGAGAAGCAAGCGGATGGAGAGGGAGAAGCAAGCACCCCGCAGAGCAGGGAGCCCGATGCGGGCGGGACTCGATCCCAGGACCCTGGGATCATGACCCGAGCCGAAGGCAGCCGCTTAACCGACTGAGCCACCCAGGTGCCCCTATTTTCCCAAAATATCTTAAAAATTCTCTTTATGAAGTCCAGAACTCGAGTTATTTGCTGTTGAGATTATCTTTCCTAGGTATTGCAGCTACTTTTAAGACTCAAATTTCTGTTATATCTTTTCTCTCTACCTCTACAGAAATGGTTGAAGACCTTTTCCCTCCTAGAATTCATTATTGGTAATGAATTTTACTTAGTTTAACCATTTGGTCATAAAATTTCTTTATTCCAAAGATATAATTTGGCATATATTAGTTTTAAGTCAACTATATAATAAGAAAAGTGATAACTTTTTAATGAGTTTTAATTTTTAAGAATTATTATTATATATTTCTTGCTTTTTTGTCAAATATTTATAAGGCATTTTCAACTTTAATTTCAGTTTGTCCAAATTCAATTCACATAGTATGATGATGATAATATGACAAAAGTAAGATTAGAATAATAATTCTTTACCTTCCATATTTACTCTACAACTGATTTAAAAGTATAGTTCACTAATATACAGTTGAGCTAATATTGATAGAGATGTATTGTGTATGGTAAAAAAATGTATTCTGAAGTCACCAATTTCCAAACAAATATAATTTGCAATCATGATATAAGATTATGCATGAATTTGTTTTATATATTTATAAAAGTTGTTTTGAATATTAACAAAAACATGATTAAACTGCTCTAAAATCTTTTTAAAAGGCAGATATTAATCACATATATATTGTATCTTTTTATTAAAACAGATGCTAGAAATGCATTGTGATTATAGTATTAAAATTGCTAAACTTTCAAGTAAAATAATTCTTCACAATTCTATAGAATTTAAATGTTTCTTTCCACCTCTTTTTAATGACAATCTTTGCTAATACATAATTTTTTTTCTCAAATTCTATAATACCTTCAGTGTGTTCAAAATAACCTCCCCAATATTTATTGTATTTTTGGACCATTTATAAAGTTCAAATAATGACTTAATAGAATATAATTTTAGCACATCACCAGTTGTAAAGGTCTTCTAACAGTCACAATTTGAATGGATACATAGTTGCAAAGTTAAATCTTTTTTTTTAAGATTTTATTTATTTAATTTGAGAGAGAGAATGAGATAGAGCGAGCATGAGCGGGGGAGGGTCAGAGGGAGAAGCAGACTCCCTGCTGAGCAGAAGGCCCGATGCGGGGACTCGATCCTGGGACTCCAGGATCATGACCTGAGCCAAAGGCAGTCACTTAACCAACTGAGCCACACAGGCGCCCTGTAAAGTTAAATCTTAACAACATGACACATTTAGCAATATTTTTAGATGCTAAACTTGAAAACCAAAGGTTAAACATTTAATCGTATGTTTTTATATTTGTAAAAAACACAGAACTACTCTAAAACTTATATTCTGTCATAACAAATAGGCTTTGATATTTTCGTGTCCCCAAAAAATAATAATAGAAAAGATTGTATGTTATGGTCATTTTTGTTCTCCCCCATTTTAAAAAAATTCTGTGATCATTGCATACAAATTTTCTTTCCTTTGGTTAAAGTCCTGCTTAGTTTTTTAAGGCCCAAAGTAATTGCTATTCTACCTCAAAAAAGTCTTCTCTTTCTGCAAGAGTCAGAGAAATTGTTCTCTCTTCTCTGGTCCAAAATCTCCCTAAATTTGCATATATTATTATATTTATCACATTAAATTGCAAATTAGGCATACATATATTTGCCTTCTCCTGCTAGCTATAAACCAAAAAAAGGAGCAAATACTTTTTAACTCTGCAACCTTAGCATCTAGAAAAGGAGAGGCATTCACAAATATTTATTGATTGAATGGACACGTAATTTTTAAAATTTTCTAAAAAGATTTTATTTATTTATTTGAGAGAAAGACAGAGAGAGAGAGCATGAGCAGGGGGGAGAGGCAGAGGGAGAGGGAGAAGCAGACTCCCTGCTGAGCCAGGAGCCCAACGTGAGGCTTGATCCCCAGGACCTGAAGATCATGATCTGACCCAAAAGCAGACACTTAACCATCTGAGCCACCCAGGTGTTCCTCAAATGAACACTTTAAATAAGGCCCAGGTTCAAGGCCTATCATTTACTATCATATATTAACATAACCTTTTAAAATAAAATAACATGAATATGAACATTAATGTTAACATCTAAACACTTCCACCGAGAGCCAGTTTCAGTGAGACAAAAATTATTGTGTTCTTAAAACATTAATTTTATAGTAATTTCCATAGTTTGGTCACCTTTCAAACTACAGTTAGAAATACCTGACAGAATATCTGTGTTTTGAATTATAAATTTTCTATATAATAATATTATGCAGGTTATATAATTATGGTCAGACAAATAATTGACAAGAAATATTATGGTAATCTGGAGGGTCAGTTTACCATTGAAGCTGTCTAAAGTAGACACAGACCCTTCTCAACCTCTTTACTAGATTAAGTAAGCTAGAAAAATAAAAATTCTTGCAACCTATTTGGAAACAAGAGAGAAAAAGAAGCAAAACAATACATCTAGGTTCTACAGATTATCCTAGAAGTTATATCTTTTTTACAAGGTTTATTTTTGCCCGATGAGTTAGTGAGGCTTTTAGAATCGTCAAATAACAAGGTATCCATCTTGTCTACCTTTTATGTACCAGCATGTATAAACTTGCATGCACCAGCTTGGTTTGACTCCAGCAGCACCTCTTGTCAGATTCTCTTCTTTAGGGGAGTGGCTGGAAGTCCTGAAGAGCTCTTATCTCTGCACTTATCAGTAAAGAGGCTCCACTTGTTTTCGGTTCCTTTGCTTAAAGATTTCAATCAGTTCTAAGTTCAGTTTGTAATGGCAGCAATAGTTTCAGAAAGCACATGGACAAGCGTTTCAAAGTTTTAGGCAGTCATCACCTTCTAGAAAAACCCCATGCCCTTCAGTGCCCCATAGTTACAATACCAGTAATCCCTTACAAGTTGGTCTCTGCTAGTGCCTCTCTGAGCAGCAAAGTTGTTACTTGAATTTTTCAAAAAGAACAGTTTAAGAAACTTAGCCAAAACACTTAAAATAAAACAGTTTCTTCAGGTGAGAGAAACAACTGTGGTGGATAGAAATCAAGATGTTCTTTAAGAATTATTATTATTATTTTTAAAGATTTTATTTATTTATTTTTTAGAGAGCGAGTGAGAGAGAAACAGCATGAGAGGGGAGAGGGTCAGAGGGAGAAGCAGGCTCCCCGCTGAGCCGGGAGCCCGATGTGGGACTCGATCCCAGGACCCTGGGATCATGACCTGAGCCGAAGGCAGACGCTTAACCATCTGAGCCACCCAGGCGCCCAAGAATTATTATTTTTATTTGTGTTTTGTTATAGCTATAATGTGTATGCTCAGTAGAACTACTACTAACTTTATTTTCTTCAATCTCTTCTAAATGTGAATCAGTGGAATTTATTAATAGTATTAGTTCAGTTTTCAATGATTAATGGAGTTATTCTTATTGGTTATTTTAAAAATCATAGTGTTAAAATTTATTCTTAAAATGTTGCTGCAATTTTCCAACCATAAAACTTATCGTTAGTAATAAATGTAACAGCACAAGCCTGTAAACATATGTCATTCTCAGCAAAAGTTTGTTTTTATTATGTGAGGCCCAGAGGAACACTATATTTTCAATGCTGAAATCAATTTCTCTAGATATTCTCTTTGTAAACCACAGCATGTTGTCTTTCAAGGCATTTAACATAGTCTGCCTTGGATTGTGGTTATATACATGTATTTTTCTACCATGTTAAATTTTGTCCTCCTTCAAGACATTTATTTTTAGAGTTCTACTACAAACACTATACAGTAAAGGACAACAGAAGTGTGTAAAGGGAAAAGATTAAGCCAAATTTGTATTTCTGTACTAAATAGCCCTGAATGGGCCACTTAACCAATTTGTATCAAGTGTGAGACTGACCAGTGATCGTTACAAAAGATACTGTGTTATACTGCAAATCCCTTAGACAAAATCATTACTACATGCAACTTTATTCTAAATGGAATGTATTACACATTTGCAGATATTCCTATTCTAAAGCTTGATACTATTGTACATCTGTTCTATAATAGCATTTGGTTGTTTTCATATTTTCTTGCTCTATTCTAGAATCCCTGCCTTTCCTAGTTCTCTGCTACAACACAAGAATATCTTCTAGTGTCTGCCATGTAAATGTAACTTGATAACATAAGAACTCTAAAGATGCATTGTCTAATAATGGCCATTGACTGAAATTTGGGGCTATGTGAAATAGTATGATATGGATTTCAAAATCCTGAAAAGTCTGCATATCCTTTACATGAGAAATATTAGCTGGAGTTTTTTAACTGCCATGTCATGAGTAAAAATAACTATATCAATAGGTATGCATATTTGTGGTCACTTTTTGAAGAGTAAGATTTGTCTCTGGATGGTAATTTCATTCCTTAATCATGGTGGTATTAGCATGAATCTGATACCAATGGGTTTGGTCCTCCCAAAGTCAGTGAGCTTGGCTGTGTTCCACACCCAGTTTGACACCGGTCAGCTATGTCCTAATTCTGTATGTGGGGGGATAAAAAGCAAGGTAATATACATGAACCAATTTCACTCAGCATAATTGGTTCATGTATAGAGCTAAATAAGTCAATCAGAGAAAGACATGTTCATATGATCTCACTGATATGAGGAATTCTTAATCTCGGGAAACAAACTGAGGGTTACTAGAGTGGTGGGGGGTGGGGGAGATGGGTGGCTGGGTGATAGACATTGGGGAGGGTATGTGCTATGGTGAGCGCTGTGAATTGTGTAAGACTGTTGAATCACAGACCTGTACCTCTGAAACAAATAATACATTATATGTTAAAAAAAAAAAGAAGAAGATAGTAGGAAGGGAAAAATGAAGGGGGGGAATCGGAGGGAGAGATGAACCATGAGACTATGGACTCTGAGAAACAAACTAAGGGTTCTAGAGGGGAGGAGGGTGGAGGGATGGGTTAGCCTGGTGATGAGTATTAAAGAGGGCACGTACTGAATGGAGCACTGGGTGTTATATGGAAACAATGAATCATGGAACACTACATCAAAAACTAATGATGTAATGTATGGTGATTAACATTAACATAACATAAAAAAATTAAAAATAGACCCAACAATGAAAAAAAAAATAACATAATAAACATAATAAAAGAAAATTTAAAAAAGAAAAAATACATACATGAACCAAAAAAATCGTGTTGGGGAAAAAATATATTACTGCAAGTCTACTGATGGATAGTGGATGTTCATTCCTTTATCATTAAAAATGTTTTTCCTTTAAAGTATACCTTAAGAGATGTTCAAGCATTCTTTTTGTTATTCCTCATCTTTGTAGGGCATAATTTTTTCACATTTTTAATTTCACCTATTTATGTCACTGAATCATTTTAAATTATCTCTTTTAATTTTTAGTCTGATAAAATAGAAAAATATTGAAGGGTTATGAACAGAGCACTGACATAATTTGTCTTATAATTTAAAAAGATCAGTGTGATGGTTGAGTTGTAGAGTTAGTGTAATGGTGGATGAATGGTATTATGCATTTGGCGCAAAACCCATGGAACTACAACACAAAGAGTGATCCTAATATAAACTATGTAATTTAGCTAATAATAATGTACCAATATTTGTTCATCAATTGTAACAATGTACCACACCAATGCAAGATGTTAGTAAGAGATGAAACAGGGTGAAAGAGATCAGGTAAGAACTTTGTACTTTCTTCCTAATTTTTCTGTAAATCTGGAACTTGCTCTCAAAAGTAAAGTCTACTAATTAAAAAAATAGATTGCTATAAATGTCTCTTATTCATTTTTTCCTCATCAATTAACATTTCTTAAGAATTTCTTAGGTAGTTGACTCTGTTGTGAAAGACAGCCACATTTTTGAAGAATTATATAATTTTCAAGCTAATGATTCCCCTAGTATCAATGATCATTAAACAATCATTGAAAATCAACATGTTCAATTGTGCTTGTTAAATGGAAAAGCTGTATGTATCTAAACCTTAATTTGAAGACCTACATTTTCCATTATTTGCATTTGCACATATATATGCTTAAGAAGAACTCTGAACTGTTAGAGAATCCTACCTTACTAAGAAATTTTAAAGGCTTAGGTCCTACCTTAGTGGAAATATATATCCTAACACACTAAAATGTAAATTAGAATAATCATGGCAGATATCTTTTATATTTAAAAACATTAAAATATTTTCTGAATACACACAGTTTATCTTTTATTTTACATGCAAGAATTCATTTCCTGTGTAGATGATATATTTGTATTATAGTTATTTTTAGGGTAAATATTTCTTTTACTAATAAGATTTCTGGAGCAATTTTTCCCACGATATGTTCCAGACAACACTCAGCCCACTGGATTTTATTTGTTTTTAGGCAAAAAGAATGTGTTAAAATAAATTGGTAAAATGAATTAGAGAATCACTGAATAGTAAAATCCTCTCACAGAGTTTCAATTGCACATTAGCATTTTAAAGACTTTAAGCTATCTTGTGCTAAAGAAAGCTCTTTACTTTAACTCAACATTTCCAAACTTGACTGCAGGACACTTTTTTCTTCACTACAGAACACTGTTACCATCTCAAGGAGAGTATATTTTCCACAAGAAATATAGGGGACACATTCTGGTCTTATTTAATCCCCCTTGTTTTATAATTGGAGATATTTAAGACCCAGATTTATCAGATAATAATCCCAAATCATATAGCAAGCTAGTGACCAAAATGAAATAACAAATAAAATCCAATTATTCCCAACTTACTTCATTTTCTACTATCTCACAGTGTTTTTCATTTTGAAAAGAATGTGCTATCCCCCAACATGAATAATTTGAAGGATATCTATGTAAATGTCATCATATTTTCTTTTAAAGATAATCTACATGTGTGTGTAAATTTATTCATACATTAAATTTTCATATGTGTGTGTGTATATATATATCTATAAAATATGTGTGTAATGTACCTGAATATTTTGTTTATTTCCTTACACCTACACAAGAATTGAGAAAGAGCAATGGCATGTATACAAATTCCCCTATGGTAAGGGGTTATTTTATTTTATTTTATTTTATTTTATTTTATTTTATTTTATTTCTTAAAGACTTATTTCTCCTCATCCTCTTTTGAGAGAAATAGAAAGCATTTTAATAATCCGAAATACAGGGCGCCTGGGTGGCTCAGTTGGTTAAGCGACTGCCTTCGGCTCAGGTCATGATCTCAGGGTCCTGGGATCGAGCCCAGCCCCGCATCGAGCCCCGCATGGAGCCCCGCATCGAGCCCCGCATCGAGCCCCGCATCGGGCTCCCTGCTCAGCGGGAAGCCTGCTTCTCCCTCTCCCACTCCCCCTGCTTGTGTTCCTTCTCTCGCTGTCTCTCTCTATGTCAAATAAATAAATAAAATCTTTAAAAAATAATCCAAAATACATTTTTAATATAAAATATGGAACTGCTTTAATAGTAAATCATTTTCTTTCTTATGAAACTTGAATTTTTTTTTACCCATGACTTTACCATAAACTATTTGAACAAGGAAATCCTGAATCACTGAAATGCTTGATTGAACATTTAATATCATCTCATTATGAATTATAATTGGACCTGTGTTTCTGTCCAAAGGGGAAATCCATTTTTAGGTTTGTCCACAACGTGTAAGTTATTCCTGTCAGAAAAACACATCCAAAAAGACTCCTATCACCACACTTGTGTGGCTAGAATGCTGAACAGAATCATCTGGGCCAGAGACACAGGCAGAAATGCTAATTAAGTGTGGCCATGAAAAGAGAAAGGAATATCCTTCCTTGCATAATAACCACTGAAGGATATATTTCGTGGACCTCACTGGAGAAAACATCTGTTGTTAAAAAAACAGCTAATAAAGACAATGATGTTTAAAATCTGAACATCGATATTCAGTACGTGGAGACTGAAAAGACATTGTGCAGTCAAAATAGTACTAGATGTATTCATTTTCTATTGCTGCATAGAGATTATCATGATCTTAGTAGCTTAAAACAACACAAATTTATGATTTCTTAGTTTCTGTGTATCAGAACATGGGTTACATGGGTTCTCTGTTCAGGGTCTCATCAGACTGAAATCAAGATGTCAGCTGTGGTTATGGTCTCACCTGAGGCTTAGTATTCTCTTCCAAGGTAAGCTCAGAATTGGAACTGATTATTGGTAGAATTCAGTTCCTGTGGTATAGGAATGAGGTCCCTGTTTTCTTGCTGGTTTTGGCCAGGACTGTTCTCAGCTTTAGAGACCATCCTCAGACCCTAGCTATGTGATACTCTCATTTAGTTAACTTTATTAAGATCAACAGAAAAATCTTTCTTCAGTCCAGCTTTAAAAATGTAAAATTAAATGTAATCATGGGATTGACTATTCCATTATCTTTGCTGTATCATATAATATAACCAAAAGAGAAAGTGTTCTTTTATAGTCACAAGTCCCATCCAGGCTCAAGGGAAAAAGAATGTATAGTATGAGTACATCAGGGTCATGGGGACCATCTTAGAATTCCGCATACTACATAACAACCTTCCATTTTACAACAGGTTGGAATAAAAAAAGCCTGAGAACATGAAGATGGTTCAGTGAAATCTATAAAACTCAACATAGGTAGGATGAAAATAGTACTGTTACCCGAATGCAAATAATGGAAAATGTAGGCATTCAAATTAAAGTTTACTTCATCTCTCATCAAGGACTTAACATTTCTCTCTGTAGATATCTTTTCCTTTTATAAAATGTGTATTTCTTTTGTTAAAAGTTTTACATATACTGAACATTTTAAACATTCAAAAAAGGGTACTGGTATTCAAATTAAAAGTCTTCTTTATATAATTTTGAATATATCATTTGTAATTAGCAGGATTCCATACTGTTCATTCAATTTTTCCTAATAATTTTGTTTTCCTAAAGTCTGACCAAGAGCTTTCATGTTTCATCACCTTAACTAAATGTAAACAGGTTTCTTCCTGACTATAGGTTCCTGATCTCTCTTTTCTTAGAGCATTTACTTTAGAAAACTTGCAATTATAAATTATTTCTTTGCCCCTTTGAGATATAAGCCCTCCATAACTCCGAAAATGCCTTTCTCAAGAAGTGGGAGCCATCCTTTGAAATGTAATCATCAAAGGAGATAGCACTCCAATTTCCCAGTTTCTGGGGGAGGGTACGAACCTAATTTCAATAAGAGACAATTAACAAACACAGATGGTCTAATCATATTCACCAACCTCCTTCCTAATGTCCTTCAGTACTTTTCCACTAGTTCACCCCAATGTTTAAAAATTCTCTGATTTTTTTGTTTCAGCAGAACTGAGTTTAATCTCCCTCCCCTACTGCAGTAGTCTTGACTCTTATTGCAATAGTGTTGAACAAAGTCTTCCTTGCAGTTTTTAAAAAGTGTCCAGTGCAATAACATGGAGATAGCTTGAGAGTATAATGCTAAGCAAAATAAGTGAGTCAGAGAAGGACAAATACTATATGATCTCACTCATATGTGGAATTTAAGAAACAAAACAAGTGAGCAAAGGTGGGGGGAAGGAAAAGAGAGAGAGACAAACCTAGAAACAGAATCTTACCTATAGAGAACAAACTGATGGTTACCAGCGAGGAGGTGGTTCGGGGGATGGGTGAAATAGGTAATGGGAATTAAAGAGTACACTTATCATGATGAAAATAATAATAATATAAATAAACAAATAAAAATAAAAAATAAAATAAAAATAAAAATGAAATTAAAAATTAAAAAAAAAACTATTTCTCTTCCAACAAGTCTCAAATAAAGTAACCATGAAAATTATTGTTACTATACAAGATGGACCTCAAATGACTATTTTATTTGGATTTTTTGATATCCAGAAAAGATAAGTAATGTACAAAGGGAGGACCATGTAAAAACAGTTACCTCAGTAACAATTATTTGTGTCAGGTAGTGCTATGTATTGTTACCTACACAATCTGTACTCACACGAATGTTTACAAAGCAGTATCTATAAAGTTGTCTATTCTCACATTAGGCAACCAGCAAAGAGTCTTATGGTATTATGGATCATGTAGCAAAAAATTGTGGGTTAATGGAAAAGTTATAATCTTTGGCTAAGATTTACTTCAACTTTCATGATAAGCTCAAAAAATCATACCGGTTTCTTTGGTAAATTTGCTTTGTTCATCTTACAAATTCTAAATATGGTAAAACTTGTAAACTTAATTTTTACTGATTAAAAGGATGTAAATGTATTTATGCTAATGATGTTAGATGAGCAAGATAAAGTGCAGGGAGGTTGTTTTTGAAAGACAAAAGAAAAGCTTTATTACTTTGTTTCAGGTTTGCTCAAATATAGCCTTATTGAAGTTTAGAGTTGGATAAGTCTTTGTTCTGAGGGGCTGCCTTATGCATCGCAGGATGATTAGCAGCATCCCTAGTCTCTACCAGCTGGGTAATGGTAGCACACACCCTCCCAGGTGTCACAACCAAACACATCCTTAGACATTAGCAAGTTGTCTCTCACTACATTAGGGGAAAGGGGATAAACACAGCTCCTTGGCCGAGAACCACTACTTGTTAGATTAGCAGCTAAAGATATTGCCGACAATCTAATATATTTAGAATTTATTAAACCTTTGAAACATGAACCAACTAATTCTTTTCCTTACATTGGGAATTGTAACAAAAGCAGGAAATCTTTATTTGATATTTATTCACCCTTTGATCTCTAGGCATGCCTGGTCTAAGATGAGAACATCTGAACTATTATCAAAGTAACCTGACACTGCTGTTTGTTGGGTCTCTTGGGTATGCAGCTTTAAGAATGATGATGGAAAGATAATTTAACCTTTCAGACTAATCCATATAGGGAAAACCCGACAACACTATCTCAATAAAGGAAACCAGTTCAGAATTTAGGAATTGAAATGAAATGAAATTTCATACAATGAAATGCATTGTAGGCTCTCAGTTTAGTTACTTTCTCCGTGAACCTCAAGCCAACAGTGTAAAGTAAATTCCACCAGGGGGCAATGGTGCCTTATCATGGTACCTAAAAGAAGACCAGGTACCTTCAGACCAGAATATATCCAAGAGAAAGTAATAACATGGCGGTGCTTCGCTTATACTACATAAAAAAGGCATTTGTTGAATAATATATTACATCATCCTTCAGAACTCAGCCCAAATATCAACTCTTCTAGGAAGTATTCTATAATCTAAAATTTGGATTGCCTCGCCCACTTCTATACTACTAATAAAATTTTGCATTCTTCTGTCATAGCATTTATAGTATGTTGTAAAGGCTTATTTGTCACTGACTTTTACTACATTGGAAACACATTTAAGAGCTAGAATTGTGGCCTATTTGCCTTTATATTCCCAGTAACACAGACTGATACCCGCGTGCAGTCACTTTTTGAGGAATGAGCATGTTAATAAACAAACTAGAACATTTAATCCAAGTAGCACTCCTTATCAAAATAATAAACAAAACTCCAGAATATGGAGAGGCTGAAATATAAAATTCATTAGGAAACAATCTAGTAAAGTCGTAACATTCTGTTGTATTTGATAGATTGGTATTTACTTGCTTATTCTCAAGTGAGACTTCAAATTCCTTTTTCCTGACAACCACTTCTCAATTTCTCCTTGTTTAGGATCCATAAAATTGAAGTCAAAGGACAAAAAGTTTCTGTTCTTTTTTTTAGTTAAGACTCCCAAGTTTCATTTCCCAAACAGAAAGTATTATCTGAGTATATCTACCCTTAATGTGTCCTATACTGCTCTATGACTGCATTACATTTACTAGCAATGAATAAAACTCTGTAAAGTAGTAGCTACAAAGTTTATTTAAAGTACAAGTCTTTTTTTCCTGATGAAAAAAAGCCCCTTTAAAATTAAATGTTTGTAGTAAAAAAAAAAAAAGAAGAAGAAGAAGAAGGAAAAAACCTCAGAACTTTCAAACATAAAAGATATGACTATAAGAGATTTGTTGAACTGAGTGATTTAGTGATGTCACTAACAGAAACATTTTTTTTATAACTTGGTGCCAGATATTTATACTGATGTAAAGCTCAGCCCATGAACTTAAAAATTTGAGACATGGAGTCATAATTTATTAAACCCATCATGTTCCAGGAAATGTGATGGATAATCCACTCTCCAAATGCATGTGAATTATATGCAATCTTTTTCTAGTAGACAGACTTCTGCTGAATCCACATGAATGCTCCTTATGTATATTTAATAGAAAAGCAGTTTGCCTCACACAGATATTCTCTGAACAGAGATAAAATGAATAGAGCAATATCAGAATGAAAGATAGCTGTCCCACAGAGTTGACTACAAAGAGATCTATAATGATAAGGGAAGAACAGAATACAATGAGGGAATCTAATCAAGGCAGAGGCTATAAAAGAATAAGTTTAAAAAGTTGGACAGATATTTAAGATAAAATGAAAAATAACTTCTGACATACGGAAACAGGAAAACTAGAAAAATGTATTTCTTATGGTGCCAGAGATTGACCAGCAAATTTTTGCCAGAATCCAAAAGTGTTAGCTCTAGGACGAGTAAGCTAGAATGTTGTTTCCTCAAACACTAAGAGACCCAAGAAGAGATCTATTACAGCATTAGAGTAAGAAGATAAATATCAGTAAGAGAATAGTCATCAGAGGTTCAAAAGAAACTCATAGTTATGTAGTATGATAAAATTTACATTTTATCTTAAAATTTCCTTTGCAGTAGGGTTGAGAAGATTTTCTAAGGAGAAGGGAGATTATTAAAATATTAAGGGTGGGGTTTTATTTTTAGAGTAAAAGTTTAACAAGGAGATCTCACATAAACCCTTTGGGTGGGGGCGCCTGGGTGACTCAGTTGCTTAAGTATCTGCCTTCAGCTCAGGTCATGATTGATTGGGGATTGAGCTCTGCGTGAGGCTCCCTGCTCAGCGGGAAGTCTGCTTTTCCCACAGCCCCTCACCCCACTCGTGCTCTCACTCTCTCTCTCAAATAAATAAATACAATCTTTAAAAAAATACAAACAACAATGACAACAAAAACCCTTGGTGAACAGCAGGTAGGGCCCGCAGATATTCAACTTTTTCTGGGAGTATTATTGCCAATATTATCATGTGTAAAACATATGAGGAGATGTATCAGAAGTAATTACCACTCAAGTGCATATTTTTTTTTTTATTTGCCTCACTCTAATAAAACTACTTTGAAGCCATTCCTTCTTAGTGGGCAGGGAATTAAACACCTCCAATGTTCAAGAGTTAGTGGAACATCCTCCCTAGCTAGGACTGATCTACAGTCTCAAGGTTCTCAAGCAGTCTTAATGATTCAGAAAAGACACCTGGTGTCAGTCCAGCCTGGATACAAGCGTGATGCTCAGCTTCAGAATGCAAGTATTTTTGGCAAGGTAGGTTGTGTAAGAGCTCAGGGCTCTTCACCTAGGTGGACCTCTAGTCTATTGGCAAGCTTCCCTCACCATTCCCCGTAGACATTCTCATTTCCAGTACGTCCACATCCACGGCATTAGGACAAATTCTGAAAACACTGAAGACTTTATTTTCCTTGGTAAACACCTACCCAAAACAAAAACAAGCAAAAAATGTGGCAACTTTCATTTGAGTATCTGACCATTTATAGTTGGGGGCCCTAAAATTTTAAATGCAACAAAACAATAAATCTTAGTGATTTACCAAACTTAGAACACAAAGCCTACCTTCCAAGAATGAAGAAAATAGGATTCCTCTTATTCTTTCTATAAAAATAATAAGATCAAACCTCAATTTTCTAATGCTATATTTTAACCTACCACAAGATCTATCTGTAATTGAATCTGAAAACAGAAAATATTATAAATTGGGCTTTTAAAAAGACATTTACTACCTGAAACTTTTAGATATTTATGTATAAATGTCAAAATCTAACATTATGATATTTGTTAGATTGACTCTTTTGCATTGGCGGAATCTGGGAAAAAAGAGAGACCTTATAAACAGTAATTCATGGAAGATTGATAATCCAGATAGACTCAGAAACTAATTAACTTTACACAACATCACTTTTGTGTAGGACTGAGTATTATAATAATACTTCTGTAGCAGCAAAATCTGAAAATGACATACACATCCAAACTTTGGTGAAAAATTAAATATGCTATTAGAAAAAGCTATATTTTAAAATATTCACCTATAAAATATTATGTTCAAAAATATTTAACATGTAGAAAAACAAAATTAGAAAGTCTGTATACTTTAATGTATTTCAGAGATACAGGAGTGCTAGCTGAGGCACTCATTAAATACTTAGCTGACACCAGTGTCTCCATCATAGTAGTCCTACCCTATCTTCTAGCTCACTGTTAATTATTTAAAGGGCCAAAAATTAAAATATGATAACAATGTTTACTATTAAATGGCAGTCATGATTCAGTTAAAAACATCCAACCACTGGAAAGAAAATCGGACACAATCACATCTAGTGCATTATAGGTACCAAATAAAAAGCCATTAATTGGGGCACCTGGGTGGCTCAGTCGGTTAAGCGTCTGCCTTCAGCTCAGGTCATGATCCCAGGACTGATCCCAGGGTCCTGGGATCGAGCCCTGCATCGGGTTCCCTGCTGAGCTGGGAGCCTGCTTCTCCTTCTCCCTCGGCCTGCCACTCTCCCTGCTTGTGCTCTCTTTCTCTCTGTCAAATAAATAAGTAAAATCTTTTTTAAAAAGCTGTTAATTATTTTGAATAAATGAATGTTCAATTTTGGTATATAATTTTATATCACATTAGACTTTTTATCTACTTTGAAATAGGACCTACTATTTATGAGGATGGCCAAATGTCAGAGCAGACTTTTTTATATTTTATATTATTATCTTTTGGTCTATAAAATAATTTTAGTGATTAATAGGAAAGGCTACAAATATTGAATAAATGTTCATGGCCAGTAAAATGACCCATACTCTGAAAGGATACAAAGAGAATGAAATTTATTCATACTCTAAAAAATTATTTAATGTTTACATATTTTAATCTCCATTCTGCTAATCTTTGACCAGAACTGATCTCAAGAAACAAAATGACAAAATTTTTCTTTCATATATGACCTAATGAAGACGAAGAAGGCAGGTGCATGCAAGGAAAAAGGAGATTACATAGTTACATCTGGACTGTC
>NW_023270825.1:55238718-55335205 GCF_011800145.1 Mirounga leonina | reverse complement strand
GACAGTCCAGATGTAACTATGTAATCTCCTTTTTCCTTGCATGCACCTGCCTTCTTCGTCTTCATTAGGTCATATATGAAAGAAAAATTTTGTCATTTTGTTTCTTGAGATCAGTTCTGGTCAAAGATTAGCAGAATGGAGATTAAAATATGTAAACATTAAATAATTTTTTAGAGTATGAATAAATTTCATTCTCTTTGTATCCTTTCAGAGTATGGGTCATTTTACTGGCCATGAACATTTATTCAATATTTGTAGCCTTTCCTATTAATCACTAAAATTATTTTATAGACCAAAAGATAATAATATAAAATATAAAAAAGTCTGCTCTGACATTTGGCCATCCTCATAAATAGTAGGTCCTATTTCAAAGTAGATAAAAAGTCTAATGTGATATAAAATTATATACCAAAATTGAACATTCATTTATTCAAAATAATTAACAGCTTTTTAAAAAAGATTTTACTTATTTATTTGACAGAGAGAAAGAGAGCACAAGCAGGGAGAGTGGCAGGCCGAGGGAGAAGGAGAAGCAGGCTCCCAGCTCAGCAGGGAACCCGATGCAGGGCTCGATCCCAGGACCCTGGGATCAGTCCTGGGATCATGACCTGAGCTGAAGGCAGAGAGACAGAGAGCATGAGAGGGAGGAGGGTCAGAGGGAGAAGCAGACTCCCTGCCAAGCAGGGTGCCCGATGCGGGACTCGATCCTGGGACTCCAAGATCATGACCTGAGCCGAAGGCAGTCGCTTAACCAACTGAGCCACCCAGGCGCCCAAGATCAGCATAACTTTTAGTCATATTTTGTGTCAGTGTGAAATCAGATATACAAACTCTCTTACATATAAACCTAAAGGCCAGGATCTACAAAAAATTTCATATAGAATGCCATTTTTTTTTTTAATGGTAAATCCTTAAAGAGAGGAAACAATATTAGATTTAGAGGAAGCTATATTTCTTGTGCATATTTTATAATTCCTGGTCCCATCCCCTTGCCACCTGGGAACATTAAAGCTAAGGAACATTAAAGTTTGCTACATATGTAATCAAACTTAATAAATGTAAGATGATTAAAGTGTAAGCATAATCCAAAAATAATCTGAAAAATAAAATTTAACCCCAAACTCTCACTAAAGAAGATATATTCCAAAACAAAACATTAACAGTTTATTATTTATTTATTTATTTATTTATTCATTCATTCATTCATTCATTCATTCATTCATTCATTCATTTGTTCATTTATTTTTAGAGAGAGAGAGACAGCATGAGCAGGAAGTAGGGCAGATGCAGAGGGAGAGAGAGAGTCCCAAGCAGACTATGTGCTAAGCGCAGAGCCCAACACGGGCTCCATCTCATGACCTATGAGACCATGACCTAAGCTGAAATCAAGAGTTGGACACTTAACTGACAGCCACCCACCCGCTTCAAGATTTTTATTTTATTTTAATTATGTAAGCCAATAGCAAAGGTATTTGAAATTTAGCCCTAATATGCACAAGTTGATCCCACCATGAATACCTTCACGTTTAACCACACAATCAGAAACTAGATAGTTTGATCCTACTTACCAATTCATATTTCAGTTTAATTGTATAGAACAGACTCATAAGTGCGTAGTAACAGATTAATCAATAAGAATGGGAACAGGCAGTAACACAAAAAATATAGTCCCACTTAAATTTTTCCAGAAAACATTTGATGTGTAATAACTATAAATATACACGTTCTATGCTCAAAGATGTCTTACTTTAAGTAAACAGAAGTAGTTCTTCCTATGTTTTTCAGTTAAAAAAATCAGAAAGGCCTCATGTGAGGTTGAATTATTCCAAATTTTGTTGGAATAAACAACCTGCAAGAGCATCTGTAAATGTGTAGTCACAAGAGAGCCATTTGGCTGCATGTAATTATACCCATCTTTCATCCAATTCTGAATTCTAAATGTAAAAGTAAGTCCAGGAATATCATACAGATTTCTGATATATACTTGGGATCTGTCAATCCATAAACTAATTAATAGGTTTTATTCATATGGGTGTGTTCCTGTCTTCATTTATATTACACATCCAAATAGGATACAGATTCAGAGATTACTTAATAAGTTGCTGCTAGTATGAATTATTTCAGGTGAAGTATTTCAGAGTGAAATGAAACAGAAATTAAGACACAATAAGATGTAAGATAAAGGGTAGAGGCTATCTGACCCTCACTTTTTTTTTTTTTCATGTAAGATCTTTGAATCGAGTTGTTAGATGACTTACAGGTATAGAAAAAAAATTTGTGATCATTTATTGTACAGGATCTCTGACTTTGGAAAGTTCACTGTGAGGGACTGGATTTGTTGTTGGCATGTTATGGCCAAACATTAATTTATTAGTTTATATTTTGTCTAGATTACCTTTCTTCAGGATAGTAAGTTTCTGAGGTAGAACAGAAATGACTGATGAAAATGTAATGGTAACACAGTAGCAGAATGGCAGTACATATTTTATTGTATGGATTACACATTCTATCCTTCTTTGAGTGTTGTCAGTTGCTCCATCTTCTACTTAGATTTGTTACACTGTAATCCTTTGTTTTCTCAGGTTACATTTAATATCATCAATTCTAGGTAGATGTCTTGTTCATGTGTTATTAATTATTCAGATGGCTTATATTATGGCAATTCATGGGTGCCTTAAAAACAACTCTTATTTTATGACAAATATAGGACTAATTTTCATAACTCATATAATAAAAAATTAAGTTAGAATGTGGCTCTAGTAACTTGGTCAAATAACATTATTTTCAGGGTTATATCATGATTATGCCATAGTAGAAAATGTATATCAATTCACTTACTATATGTTTAGGGAATAATTTTAAAAGTATACAAAGATGTATGAATACAAATTTTTAGATATGATATCATCTGTTCATAAAGGAAAATATCGTATATTTTAATTTAAAACTAACTTAAATGTCCAATAAATTCTAAAGCATCAAGTGGATAATAACCAATTATTTTTAAAAAAAATTTTTTAAAGATTTTATTTATTTATTTGACAGAGAGAGACACAGCGAGAGAGGGAACACAGGCAGGGGGAGTGGGAGAGGGAGAAGAAGGCTTCCCGTGGAGCAGGGAGCCCGATGTGTGGCTTGATCCCAGGACGCTAGGATCATGACCTGAGCCGAAGGCAGACACTTGACTGAGCCACCCAGGCACCCAATAATAACCAATTAAAATCTTGATTATTGGCATTGAAAACTAAAAATGTTGAGAAAAATAACCTCACAAAAAGTAAGTATGGACTGTTCTAATTTCTACTTGTATTTTTAAATTATTTCTAAGTCTAAAATATTTTATATTTAATAGTAAATAAAATATATAATTTTATATATTAAAATATAGATATAAATATTTTATATAAATTATTAGTCATGTTTTAGTATATTTTAAGAAGCACAGATGTGTTATTTTGTAGCATGAACATATGTAGGATACATTATGTGAAAAAATGCAGAACAAGTAAAAATATTTATAAACAGTGAGGGCATAAACATGGGGCACCTGGGTGGCTCAGTTGGTTAAGCATCCAACACTTGATTTTGGCTCAGGTCATGATTTCTGGTTGTGAGATCAAGCCCCACGTCAGGCTCCATGCTCAGAGGGAGTCTGCTTGAGATTCTCTGTCTCCCTCTTCTACTCCTGCTCATGCTGTCTCTCTCTCTGTCAAATAAATACATGAATCTTAAAACAAAACAAAACAAAACAAAACAGTGAGTTACAAAAAAAATAAAATACACAAGTCAAAGGCTTTAAAACTTTAATATGAATGAACAATTATTTCAGAAATGTCATAAAGGGAACTGTTTCTTAAATGATTTTCAACAATGAAACAGTTTTCTGCAAAGCAGTAGTAACATTTTTGTTACTAAGCCAAAAAACTGCAGATTGAGGAGCAGAGCAGATGGAGGAAAAACATGAGGAGAAAGGGAAAGGAAAATGGGGGAGAGGGAGAAGTAGAAGCAGAAACTGGTTGGCAGAGAAAAAAAAAATTAAAAATCAGAGGTGAGAAACACAGTGTGTGAGCCACTTTCCCTCCCAAGAAATGAAAAAGTCAATTGAGAGTGTTGCTGTGGGTTCTTAGCTGGAGATTTTTCTTCAATCATTAACCTAAAGAAACTGTCAGAGGCAGAAAAGCCCTTTCTGGGACTGGGAGAAATGAGAAAATTTTTAAAAATATAAAGTTATGCTTCTGGAATTTTCCAGTGCAGAATATCTCATTTGTTTCCAAACTCAGGCTACTCCTAAAGAGAAAAAGATCACTAATCTATTTTTTTTTAAGCCTTAGAAATGACCAGTGCTCACCAAAAAATAAATCTGTCTATAGAAGATAAGGGTCTCTAGAAAGGAAGAAAAGTGGTGGCCAAGAAGATTGGTAGAGCACAAAGTGTCAGTGGTTAAGTGTTGATGGTTGTTCTACGGGGCAGAGGACCGGTTCCGCGCTCAGGTTCAAGGGCTTGCTGCTCAAATATCAATACTTGAGACAAGAGATGGTAGTGAAGGAAAGGTTGCTTTATTCAGGAAGCCAGCAACCTGGGAAGGGGGTGGACTAACGCCTCAAACTGCATCTTCCTCATCCAGAGGAAGCCGGAGGGTTTTAAAGGGGAAAAGGTGGTGGAGGGGGGGTGTGTTATATGCAGAAGAAGGTGCCCAGGTGGTTAGTCATATGTGGACATGGCACATGACCCTGAACAGACTTACTGGCATCTGTGGCAGCTGTTTTTTTTTTTTTTTAATTTTTAACTTATTTTATTTAAATTCAATTAGTTAACATATAGCGCAGTGTATCATTAGCTTCAGATGTAGAGTTCAGTTTTTCATCCGTTGCAGGGAACACCCAGTGCTCCTTACATCCTGTGCTGTCCTTAATGTGTGGCAGCTGTTTTTTGACTGTGGTCAGGCCTTATCCTCTGGGAAAGTTTCGTCCCACATCCTCAAGGCCACTCAGTGGTCTGCAAATCTCAAAGAAAGTAAGTTAGTTCTGCTACAGACCAAGGGACTTACTTAGCAAGCAAGGAGTACGTAAGATTGAAGCATGTTAACCCTTAAGCCTGGTTGCATGCTGTTATGACTGGAGATAATGGTAAGCAAAGTCCTGGGGTAGCCAGGAAGAGCAAATGTAACATGCTTAATGGATGGTTGGGGAAATTTCATTGGTGAAATACTTATACTAATATCTGAGCATCCTGGTTCAAAGTTGGAAAATAAAATTTTAAATATTAATGAAACATTAATCACCTTTGTCAAAAAGCAGTATAACGTCAACACTTCTGATACCAGAATATAATTGCCCATTTAAAATAGCATTTAATTGACCCTCTGTTTTCTACTATACTAAATTTAAAATTTATTTATAAAGGAGCGTACAGCTCTCTATTCTTTACTAGTACAGATGAACTAAATTCCTCCAACTTGGTAATGGCCAGGTGAGGTTCGTTTCATGTACTTAGCTAGACAAACAATAATAATTATTTTAAGACATAAAAGTCATTAATTTGTTTACTCAACAAATATTAGTTAAGCACTTATTATATTCCAGCACTGATACAAGTATCTGGGATACATTTTAAGGATCACTGTCTTTGGAGACCTTACGCTCTGGCTGGAGAAAACAGGCAATATTCAATACAGTAAAATAAGTAAATTCCTTAGCATGTTAGAAAAGTGAAAAGGACAAAAGCAAAATTTGGGTAAAATAAGATTTATCTAGAGAGCCCGAAATTTAACATGGACCTGCATTTTTTTTTATTTTTTTAATATATTTTTTTAAGATTTTATTTATTTATTTGAGAGAGAGAATGAGATAGAGAGAGCATGAGAGGGGGGAGGGTCAGAGGGAGAAGCAGACTCCCCGCTGAGCAGGGAGCCCGATGGGGGACTCCATCCCGGGACTCCAGGATCATGACCTGAGCCGAAGGCAGTTGCTTAACCAACTGAGCCACCCAGGCGCCCCATGGACCTGCATTTTTAAGTCAATTGGTCAAGGTAGCCTTTTTTACGGCAGGAGGTGCAAGATGGGGCAGTTTATCTTATAATCTGAAGGACATATTCCCTTAGGCTCCTGACCAATGGACACCTAGAAACTTCACAGAAATGCCAGGTCCCTGAGTCCCCTTAGAGTTATTTTCTTATTTTAGGAGTGCATGCATCTTATCAAGACCTCCACTGTACTTGCTGCCTCCTGTTAGTTCTATCTAATAAGCTTGAGATTATCAACAAAATGTCCTTTGGAACTGTTCACATGATCTGCTTCTGACAGAGAGCAGGAGAAACAACTTACCCTTGAGGAAAAAAAAAATATAAATAAATAGTTTTACTGTCCAATATAAGCAAAGCTTCTATATTTTTTCTAATAGGAATAGTAAAGAATAAGAATTTACCAGATCAGTGGCATATTATGTACATAAGCCCATATCAGTCTGCTCTAGCCACAATATCAAGCCCAGAGCAGCATCTGCAATCAGGGCTACTTATGTGAGTCTGTGAGGGTTTATAGTCATTCTGCAGGATCATCCAGCTTCTGCGGAGGACTGACTAGTGAAGTAAAATGATACATAAAAGGGACCGTCATTGGTGTCTGGGTGGCTCAGTCGTTAAGCGTCTGCCTTCGGCCTTCGGTCCTGGGATCGAGCCCCACATCGGGCTCCCTGCTCCGCAAGAAGCCTGCTTCTCCCTCTCCCACTCCCCCTGCTTGTGTTCCCTCTCTCGCTATCTCTCTCTCTGTCAAATAAATAAAATCTTTAAAAAAAAGGGGGGGACCATCATCTCTACAGCTTTCATGTTGGTGACTGTAATCTCTACCAATTCTACCCACAGGAAGCAATATTAGTTTTGATTTATTCTTTTGGCTATGAGGGTGGGAGCAAGCAGCATCAGAGATTGTGGTCATTGTACAGAATCTGCCACAGTAACCAACAGCCTAAGATCAGGGTCAGAGGTCTGACCAGATCCAGAGGTCAGACCAGAAAATATAGATGCCACCTCTAAAGGGGAAGAATATATATTATAATATTGTCATGTGTCGTGGGTGATATTATTCTGATACTATGGAATGTACAATCTTGCACAGTAACTGGAAAAAAAGAAAAAGAACTGAAGCAACCAGGCCAGCACTGTGTAAAGATTTTGCTTTATTTCTCCTAAAAGTGGCAAATGCCATTTACCTTTTTTAAGGCAAAATTTGACATGGAGGGTAGAGGTTGGATTTGAGGAGACAGGAGTATTCGGTGTTACCCAACCAAAGGGTATTTCAATAAGTCATCTTGGTGGGATTTGATGACAGCTTTGGTCTAGAGTAATGACAGCAGAGGTGAAACTAATTGGATTTGAGAGATACTTGAGTAATTAAATGCGAGAGATTGACCAGAGTAGGTATGGGAAGCAAGTATCAGTGGTAACCTCTAGGTTTCTGGAGTGCAAAAAAGATGAGTGACGCTGCCATTTATTTGGGTGAGGAATGAATCTCGACGAGCAAGATCATTAAGTTTCACTTTGCAGATTTCACATTTGAGGTGCCTTGTACAGTCCACCAGAGGAGTGGATAGTCAAGTCTTTGTCTTAGTAGAGAGGCTAAGATCAGAGATTTAAACACGTGAGGCAGCTGGAGGGTTGCAAGCTGTGGTGAGACTACACCCTCAGGGAGAGATCGTAGAATGAGAAGAGAAGGTCCTCCCGAGCAAAGCTTGCTATTTCATATGGTTTTATCTGATAGAGTAGAGCAAACATGCAAGGAGAGCTATTATGAAAGAGTAAACTGGCAGAGAAGTTTTATTTTATTTTGTGTTTCATAGAAGCCACCTGACTCATATTAATGTTAACACCATATTAACTATAATGTAATTCTTAAAATGAATTAATGCAATGTAAGAAACTATCCTCAGCCTGAAAATACTGAAGGAGGTAAACGTGAACTCATGGGTACTGCTTTTGGAAAGTAATAAGAAAAAATGTTGATGTTGGGCTAACTAGAGTCTTTTCTAAAGTATTGTTGAAAAATGAATGCTACATCTCTCGCCAGTTTTTAAAATCCTGAAGCATATGTTAAACAAAAGCAAAATAATATCTTGGCAAGCCTAAGTTGTCTTCCATATTCTAAGTATAAATGTTGCTAAATGGAATTCTGGAAAACTCATAAAAATATATAGGAGAGCTTTGTTTCAATTAGTGCTATTTGGATATTTCTAGAAAACTGCTGGTAAAGCAAATTTGTTCCCATTTTAAACAAATCTTTCCCAGAAGTCACAATTTTGGGGGTTTGTCACAAATTTAACTCATTTAATAACAATTTTTCTGAATGTCCCAGGGATTCCTTGTCAATTGGAACAAAATTGTGTTCTTTTTAAATAACTTAATAAGTTACTGTTATTAGTGTAGGTTTGCTCAGTTTCCTAAATTTTATTTTAGACTTTTACCAGACTTACATCATTGTATCATCATTTAAAATTACTGATATATCTATATAATCAGGATATCAAGATCAACTGAAGAAGAAATGGCAATTTTTATATCATATGATTACCTCCACAATCCCGTGGATGGCTTAAATGGATCTTTAAATTTTACTTGAAAGCAAGAAAATACTCTAGTTGATTTAAATGTTGGGAAAAGAAGAAACATGCAAGGGAGGAATATATGCAAGAGAGAGAAAGAGATAGAGAAATGAGAGAGGGAGGTGAGATCTCTCTCTCTCTCTCATCAGAAAGGTGGATCCACATTTTTGTTCATTTAGTGCAAAGAGATTTGGGGGTAATTGTCAAGTAAACAAAATATCTGAGGTTCTGAGTTATTGCTGGCATTTTCTAAAGCTTACAAGAATAAATAATATTTATAAATTCTGATATGTTTATGAATGATGCTGTGGAAAATAACAACAACAACAACAACAACTGGGAATCAGGAAGTTTTGTTTTTTTTTTTTTTGTCTGGTTGAGTCACTGATTGTGTTTGTGGCCAATAACTATTTTCTGAAGATCAGATCCACACAACTAACCATCAAAACAGAATTTAGCAGTTACTGCATGATTTGAAATTTGTGTCTGGCTTAATTTGTTTACTTTATTCTCTCAAATTCTAAGCTAGAGTAAGAATGAAATTTCGATTGTTTCAATGTTTGTAAATGTATAGCATGATCTCAGGCTCACCTGATAAATGTTGAGCTAGGTAAGAATAAGGACGTTCTTTATCTTATTATTTTTTAGCCAGCACCCAAATAACACAGCATGTAGACGGCACTGCATAATTATAAAAGATTGGATGAGTATGGTTTATTCTCTTTCCCCCATCTGAGTTTTCAAAAACATGATTCTTTTGTGCACCCCTTCCTTTCCTCTGAATTCTTCCCTCTCTTTTCCATCTGCTTAATTACATGTTTTCATGTGTAAGGTTCAATGTCTTTCCCAAGTCTCTAGGCCATAGCTATGTTTGTGTGTAATTATCAGGACTTTTGGCTGCAAGGGGCAGAGAACCAGATTAAACTGTTTCAGGGAAATAAAGGTTGGGGTTTTGTTGCTGTTTTGTGTGTGTATGTGTGTGTTTCTGCTGATATAACTAAATATTCAGATACAGAGATGGCTTAGAGCACAGCTGGATCCAATCTTTCAATAATATTACCAGGACTTGGTATCTCTGTCCCTGTTATGCTCATATCTTTCTTCTGTGGAGGCTGTTCTCCTCTGCAGCTCTCTCAGTAGTAAGGACCCCAACAGTTCCAGCTTAGTCTCCTCTCATTTTCTTGAACAAAGGAAAAATGAACTTTTCTTTCCTCTTGATTTTAACATCAACCAAAAACTATGTCTTGTTGGCTTGACTTGGCTTATACATTTAAACTAATCACTGTGACCAGAAGAATGGAATGTTCTAATAGGCTGGTATACTTTACATGTTTATTCCTGACTTTGGAGGATAGGTGTGTTTGCTTTAAAACTGTGTAAACTGTGTATTAAAGTGGGGGCGGTTCCCCTAAAGTAAGATGCTTTTACCAAGCAGAAATAGACACACTGAGTCAACAAAAACAAACACATGATCTCCAGTACAGTACATTTGAGTGCACAGACACCATCCTGTACTCCTGCTATCATATTATAATTGCTTTACTACCTAAGATCAAAAGAGTACAAGTTAAACTTGTCAATTATTGTTATCTAAGCATACATCAAAGTGTCTGGAGTATGATCTGTGAATTAAAATTAAGCACTTGCTGTATGAGTGAATATAATTAGATAGGGCAAATAATTGTATCTTTTTTCCAGTTGCTATTTCCTCTTAAAATTTAATAATAGTGGCATATGAATTAGTATAATTGCATTAATGGTCTAAATTAGTATAATTATTATAATCAATATAATAATACTTCTGAAATAAAAAAAAATTTGTTGTAAGTCTTACTTAAACTGGTACCTATATGTTCTTAGAATGTCCGTGACTCATAATGAGCACTCAGTAAATGTTAGGGCTTGCCATTTTTTATTACCCACCAAATCAAGTTATATTGGAAGACCTCAGGAACACTACAACTTCATATAATTCTAAAGTTATGTAAGTCCATATTAGTAGTTTGATAACTGATTGATACTAAGATAAATGCTTTGAAATGTCCGGGGTTTTGTTTCTGCTTCTAGTGAAATTACTTTCTAATATTGTTTTCAGAGCATTTCTCCAGAGGAAGCAGCATGATGCTTTGCTCTAAATCCATGCAGGATAAATGATCTGGAATCATTAGAATATGGTGTTATGCACAAACAACTAGACAGGAATTCTATCACAGATGATTAGTCAGCCGTGAATACAGCACCCAGCAGATGGACAGCTCCAATGTACCACATGAATTATGTGTATTACAGCGACAGCTCTGGTAAAAACTAAAATGCTCTTGATGAACAGCTGCAGTTTTCTTAGAATTCTAGACAAGGGATACCAGTTAAGTTTTTTATTGCCATAGCACATGGCATAGGAAGACCTGATTACCTTGAAGAAAGGTTGTATAAAAAGCTTCTGTAGTCGGCTGTGTTCATTTTATATTTAAGGGACTTTCCATATTTACAGTTTGAGCACCTGCACTGTGTTATCTGATGTGTATTTTATGTGCCTGTAACTCAAAATCAACAATGGTAAAATTGTTCAGGCTGTTAGCTAATGACAAGAGAATGTGCTTCACATGGGTCTATAAAAAGACAAAAATTAAAATGCTGAGATATTGAGATTTTAAATGGTCAATTGCTTATATTCAATAGCTGAACAAAACCAGTTCGCATATTTACTCTTGATTACAGATATTTCTTATTTCAACGGTAATTCAAGAACCAGTGTCTCACCATTCCACCTCAGTAACAAGGCCTCCAAGTTCTCTTGTTACATCTGAGTACTGAATGAAGTACTGAAGAATAAGCAAGTTCATGATAGAATTACTAAAAAAAATCATAGTACTAGGTTTAAACATAGATTTCAAGCTAATATTAAAAAGCCTACCTTTAAAAAGATGAAAATGCTTTCACTGAGTACAACTTTACTGCACATGAAACTTATGGACTTTATTTTTATATGTAGTGCTTTGTTATTCCATGCATTTTCTCTTTTTTTAATAGAGAAAAAGATTTGTTTTTATAAAATTTTATTTTATTATGTTAGTCACCATACATTACATCATTAGTTTTTGATGTAGTGTTCCATGATTCATTTGCGTATAACACCCAGTGCTCCATGCAGTATGTGCCCTCTTTAATACCCATCACCAGGCTAACCCATCCCCCCACCCCCTTCCCCTCTAAAACCCTCAGTTGTTTCTCAGAGTCCATAGTCTCTCAATTCCATGCATTTTCTAAAAGCATTTGTTTTGTTTGTTTGGGTGGTGGTTTTATTAATTTTTTCCCTAGATCCATCTGTATATATGAAGTCTCTAATAAGTACATTCTTATCTGTAAAACTTATTTATCTTCATAATGTTTGATGAAGAACATTCTTCCTTATTTCACATAATTTTTAGGTCTGTCATGAGATAAATGACCATCCACATATTTAATTTTATGAAGATAAAGCCATTTTTTCTATAGGGAGAATAGAATAAAAGTATTTCCTTCAGAATACAGTTTAGTAGAATCACATTTACTATAATAAATCTCATAAATAATATGAAAATGTTTCAAAATTTTAAGTAACAAAAATGTAAAACATTATAATTTAAATTTATTTAATTATTTTCATAAGTCATTTTAATGCTTTGTCTGCTATTCTGAATTAGTGATGTTTTATGAAAATAAAATAAAAATATTTTTTACTAAGTGTACATGTTGAATAGATATATGTATATATATATATATAATTCACTTGAATGTCTTATATATTTCAAACATTAACACTTTTCAACAATCTTAGGTGTTGGATGTACACAAACAGATAAGGAAATGCTATACTACTTCAAGGAATTTATTTTTCAAACAAGAAAACAGACAATCAATAATATATAGCACAGAATGAAAACTATTTTACAAAGTGTATGATTAAAACATAGGGGTATAAAAATAGGGGTAATTTAATTCTGCCTGGGAATGACAGTAGGAATACTTCATCAGTGACTGGTAAAAGAAGTAAGTTTACAACTCTTTCTCTGGAAGCCACTCCCATATCTCATGCACAGAATATACTAATCCCCTTCATTTGTACCACCACTGAACCCTGGATATAGAATTATAATTTCACTTGCGGTTCTATATTAATAAATTCCTTGTTTACATGTATATTTCCTCAGCTAGTCTATGATTTTTGAAATCTGAGAAGTAATTCTTATTCATTGTTACAGTCTCAGGGGATAATGTTGTACCTGACATTTATTTTAAGTTCCTCCGTATTTTCAAATGATTTAATTAGCATAAAATGCATGCATAACTTTACAAATTTTAGGATTATTAAAAACTCCTTGTTTATAATATCATTCAACTCAAAGATAAATTGACGTTAACCCAGAAAGTAGACTTCATCCTGCTTAAATGTAGAGATATCGTCATGCTTCTATAATGAGTTGGTATTTTATCTATGCTTTATGGGTACAAATGAATATTTGTACATACATATGAATGCATAAATGCTAATAAATAATCAAAATAATTGTTGTTGCAAGACATTGTGCTCATACTTTTAAACATTTAAATTTTAATTTTCATTTTTTTGATATCCTATAAACACTTATATTTGATATCCTATAAACACTTATATTTTCAAAATTAATATTTGCATTAATGCTTACCCTACTGCTATTATATCTTTTATTCCACACAATTAGGTATCATTTTCTTCCTGTTTTAATTCATCAAGTAACGTTAAAATTCTTTTTATATATTAAATGCCATATTTTGTCTGTAGTACCTATTTTTATACATATCTATAGCTGTACCTATGTATCTGACATATTGATGTTGGTCAGAGAATGGACTAAGAGCGTACTATCCAATAGGGTAATCACTAGTGACACACAAAGATGTTTA
Organism: Mirounga leonina; assembly: GCF_011800145.1. Taxonomy (NCBI): domain Eukaryota; kingdom Metazoa; phylum Chordata; class Mammalia; order Carnivora; family Phocidae; genus Mirounga; species Mirounga leonina. The sequence goes on along the minus strand of NW_023270825.1, from coordinate 55,321,690 downwards.
AATTATACAAAATTGAAATGCATTTCTTAGCCTCATTACAAGTGTTCAGTAGCTATGTGTGACTAGCTACGGTTATCTTATTGGACAGTGCACATATAGAGTATTTCCATGATCACCTAAGTTCTATTGGTCAGTGCTGATATGGACAAGGATTTAGTGTCAGAATATCTATTTATATCTAATTTAAATATTACATTACTTAAGTAGGTACTTGTTATGGACTGAGTGTTTGTGTCCCCCAAAATTCACATGCGGAACCTCAACCCTCATATTTGGAGGTAGGGCCTCTGGAAGGTAATTAGGGATAGATGAGTTCATGAGACTAGGGTGCTCATGATGGAGTTAGTGCCCTTATAAGAAGAGATACTAGTGAGCTTGCTCTCTTTCTCAATCATGTGAGGACATGGTGAGAAACCTGCTATTTGCAAGTGAGGAAGAAAGCCTCACTGGAACCCAGCCATGCTGATAAGATTGATCCTGGGCTTACAGCCTCCAGACCTGGGAAAAACTAAATGTCTCTTTTTTAAGTCACCCAGTCTTTATTTTGTTATGGCAGCCAGAGCTGACTAATACTGTACTGAAAAGCAAACTTATAAGGTAATAAAGTAACTTCTCATGTTAGAAGACAGAGAGGATTTCCAGATACTATTTCCAGAATTTAGCTTAACATAAATAAAAAATGGAAGAAATTGTATGTGTATATATGTGTTTGTATATTTGTGTGTGTGTGATTTTACTAACCTTGGATTTAAAAAATAAATGTATTTCTTTGGGATGAGCATGAGAAATCAGGGAGCATGTTTCTTTGAAGCTTATTAGCTTATGAAGATAATGAAATCTCCTAAGTTATACAAGCCGTTCTGATCTTTTTCCTTCATTAATTAACTTGTCAACTCCAGGGACCATAAACAGTGACAGGTTGTCCTGGTAACAGTAACAAATATAAGGCAGCCTTTCAAAATGACATAATGTTTTCGTCCACCTAACAGCAATCACCATTTTGAGAATATGTTAGTCAACTAATATTTTAGTACAGCAAATTTGCCAACTAATATTTAATCAAATATTATCTTCTCTCAGGGGTAAATTTTACATTTTCATTAAATTTTAATGCACTCCCTTAGGTTCAAAATATGAACATATATTTTGTCTTGTCTGAACATTTTTTCAAACAAAGAATACATTATGTTTAAAAAAACATAATGAAGAACATGAAGAAAAATTAAGATAAATGCAAATGTTATAATATGTGAAAAGTTAGTATCTTAAATAGAGGTACTACTCTAAAAGAGGAAATATTCTCTTTCTTCATTTGCTATTAATATGCCCATGTTAATATCTAAGTGGAAAAAAATACAGAATGAATTTTAATTATAAGAATTTTGGATATTCCAGTATCCAAATGAGGATTTAACAATGTTCTTCAAGAATGGAAAAATAATCAGAAATGGAACAAAGAGTTGCCCATTATATTTTTATTTTAAACAAAAAAATACAGACTGGTGTGTGACTACAATTTGGTCTCAGCTAAAATCACTGAACTTCTCTAACTGGGCGATGTTTGCCAATCAGGATGTGTGGGCCTTTCCTGTGGGAGAAGCAGAATCCAACAGAACATGATGACAAATTCAGGGTTAGTGAGTTGAGCCACTCTTAAATCTAGCTAATTTAGCAAAACGCAATTAGCCATAGCCAATTCATAGAAAACCAATTGCCCAATAGCCAGTTTAATTAACTTACTTGTTATTTTAAATTATTTATAAAATTTCCTGTAACTCATATTAAGTATAAAGTGTATTGTAATTTACATTAGTTTACAGAGTAATTCAATGGGATACTGAAGGTTTCTGTGAAGTTTCTGTTGACCTTACTTTTTCTTCACCTCTAAATACTTGGATATTGATTCCAAAAAGACAGGAGACCAGAAGGAAGAGAGAGAAACTGTTGTCATATTACACTATTAATAGTTAATGGTATAATGTTAGTAAATCTATATGTTAATAAAATTTAGCAAATTAGTTTTATCAAAAGACGAAGCAGCCATTCAGGCAATTGACTTTTAGGAGATGAATTTTGAAGAAATGGCTTCCTTCCAGCTACTATCATGATAGTTAATTGCCAAGTGCCCATAGAAGGCCAAATTCTAACTTTGTCAGGACAGGAGAGCAGGTTCCTTAGAGCAAACAGTGACTAAACAGGGAGGGAAATGACCAGCAGAAGGTCAGAGGTGCTCAAAGTTTGCCCTAAAGCTGCAAAAGCCTTGATCTTTGTAGCAGCAACCAGATCGCAGCGTCTTTTCTTCAGAATTCAACCTTGGTGTATTTTTTGAGTCACTGGGAGATTCAGATAGATATTTTACCTGTACAAAGAGGTAAATGATCTTTTTTCTTCAATAAATACTGCCAAATACCAGAAACAGCTGCACACATCATTAATCAATCTTATCAAAGATTCTAAGGAATCTGCAAGTGTTTGTATGTAATAGAAATGAAAGAAGGGAAATGCAGATACCTCCAAGATTAGACTTGTAAATATTCTTCATTCAAATATGAGTTTTTAACAAAACAGTTTTAATGGCTTATCGATATCATCTGAAAAAACAAAGAGTGGTGAAAATATTATGAAGGATAAAGACAGATTAGAGAACACATATTCAAGTTGAAAAGCTTTCCCAAAGAAAAAGCCAGAATAATCCAAACAAATTTGATAATCAATGTTAAAAGAGAAGAAAATATTCCTGCAATTATGATTTCAGGGCTAAACAACAAAATCTTGCATCAACCTCCCAAAACTGTATGTATGACACAAAAGCAGAATCATAATAGCTTTAGAATTTTTATCTACATCATCAAATTCCAGAAGATGGTCAAAACAGTATCATCAGTATCTAAAATGTCTAGAGTAGAAAGGGTAATGTTCCAAAGATTCTATACTGAAATAAACTATTGTCTCTGTGAGCATCCAAAGGAAAAACAATTAAATATACACAATATTTTGGAAAATATACTACTATTACTCTCAAATTGAAAGATGGAATATTTAATAATATTCTTTAGTGAAAAAATTAATTAACCAAGTAAAAATTAAAATTGGAAATACATGTGTCTGAGTAAATATGATGAAGAATGAGAGCCTTTGTGTAGTTCTTTGTGGCAGCAACAAGTAGAACATTGGGTAAATATTCTGTGCAGATTATAAGCAAAAGGGTCTTGATGTTATTTGATGAATCAGAGGAGAAAACCAAGGCTTCCTTGGGTGGTAAATATTCTGTCACTTAAGGCTAATACCCAAGTATGTCTCTTGGGTCCTTTCAACAAACGCACAGCTATGAAGAATGTATACATACATTGCACAGACACAACAATTAGGTAATTGAATTCCAGCTCAACCCAACAACCCTCTATAGCAGTACACTTGTTTCTTTGATGTCAAAATTAAGCTATAGAACTATATAGATAACATTCTGATGAAGACTTTCATATTGAAGGCAAATTTCATGCCTTCTTTGCCCTTGCCTATGAGAAGCTATGGGAGACTACACAGCAGTGAGTCATACACATGGCCAATATCATAATTAAAGGAATGATGCTGAAGAGAAGCACAGATACATATGTTTTTATTGATGCCATGATACAGTTTTTCAGCACCAAGATCTGACTTTTTTGGCACCAAGCACCAGTCTCATGAGTGGCCATTCTAAGTTTGTACGCATAGAGTAGCAAGATACTTCAGAGAAGAGAAAGTTTACCTCCCATTTAGGAGATAATATTGGCTGTCTCTTTGTTTTACCTGCAAGAAATTGGTTCTACACCTTACTTGGATAGTGAAAAATAGTGATAACCTTGATAGTTTTATAATATATCTAATAATTAAGGCTTTGGTGATAAAACACCTGCCACCTGCAGTTTTATTCTCTGGAGTGAAAACTAGTTATATACAATGTAGATACACAACAAAATACATCAGTTATTCTAGTCTGATTCAAATTGAACTAACAAAGGCTTTATTTGGCTGCCAATGTAACTTATTTGCAATAATGAAATAATAGCAGAAAATGGAAATTCAGCTTGGATTGCATATGAAACCAGGGCTCTCAATAAGAAAACATGAGTGTCCAGGTGGCTCAGTTGGTTAAGCGTCTGACTCTTTTTTTTTTTTTTTTAAGATTTTATTTATTTATTTGACAGAGAGAGACACAGCGAGAGAGGGAACACAAGCAGGGGGAGTGGGAGAGGGAGAAGCAGGCTTCCTGCAGAGCAGGGAGCCCGATGCGGGGCTCGATCCCAGGACCCTGAGATCATGACCTGAGTTGAAGGCAGACGCTTAACGACTGAGCCACCCAGGCTCCCCAAGCGTCTGACTTTTGATTTCAGCTCAGGTCATGATCTCAGAATTGTGAGATCGAGCCCAGTGTCAGGCTCTGCACTCAGTGAGGAGTCTACTTGTCCCTCTCCCTCTGTTCCTCCCCCCACACTGTGTGCACATGCTCGCTCTCTGTCTCTCTGTCTGTCTCTCTCTCAAATAAAGAAGTGAATAAAATCTTAAAAACTAAAAACAAAAACATGAATGTTCTGCCCTTCTTAACACAAAGCTTTATTTGCTACATAAAGATAATAACACATCTTTCTGTTCCTGTATTACAGAATAATATTGAGGTCCCATCTTTGTTCCAGCTAAAGGTTATCACTTCAAAATGTGAATATTAACATACGATACTGATACATGAAAAAAACACTGTTGGTAGGAACTCAGGTACCACAAATACCAAGCAATTATTTGTTATTTCCTGGAAGATGATTATTTACCTGTTATTAGCTTTGAGTAAAACAAAGTTACAATATGACACTCAGAGGCATGGAAGTTTAAATATACATTCCGTCAATAAGCTGAGAAAATAAGGAAGCTTTACCTTGGGAGATTCTGTAAATATCTTCTTGGTACTACTGAAAATGGCATTCTTTGCTATTGGAATCTGCCCAGTCGTACATTGGAATGAAGCGCAAAATTAAATGCTAAAGTTGTGTAACTTGATCCTAACTCGGAGAATATTGCTACACTATCTTAGTCTTCAAAAGATTCCAATTTATTTGTATTTAAACCCAGTGAGGTAAGGCCATTTTGTATTCAAAAGAATATCTCCAAAGAGGAAGTTCACCGGGGAGTGTTTGATCCTGGAGATACTCTGAATAATTCACATCAGAAGTGTGCCAAAAAACGGATCACAGTTTTACTTAGAATTTGGCTTACAGACTCAGTTTATTGAAATTCAGACGAAAGTCTCCAGAAGAAACTTTGGACTGAATCTTTAAAGAGAAAAAATTCAGTTAAAAAAAAAAAGGGCTAATAGCAGAAGAAAGTTGTCCCACAATACCATTTTATTTCAGTATAAAAGCTCTGGCAGCAGCAGGCTGAATAAATAAATAAATAAAGCTGTGGGTAATGACTAGTAAACTACCTTTAACAGAAAACATACCTGCAATTAGTGAGTTTCTCTCTATTCTAGCTTAGGTACCGCCTTCTGTTTTTATGCTACATGTTTAATGCTTTTTTTTATTTTTTTTAATTTTTAATTTTTTTAATTTGTAATTTTTTTTTTACTTTTAAAGTTTTTTTATTTAAATTCAATTAACCAAGGTATAATACATCATTAGTTTTTGATATAATGTTCAATGTTTATAAATTCATGGCTGTTATCCAAAAGGAAAGTGATGATTCAGATTTTAAGAAGTTATTTTATTTGATACTATGTGATACTGATTTTGGAGAAGACACTGAACATGAGGTGTCTAAAAATGAAGGAAAAAAGCCTAAAAAGCTAAGGAAAGTAGATAATATCTAGAAAACTTTTTAAGTTTTTAGAGTGAGGATGGGATCTGAAACTTTGATTTTTATGTTTATATCCCAAAACTAACATTTTAAATGTTATTCCTAAAAATATTAAAAGTATTAAAGATGGGCAAGTAAAGTTAGGAACTAGAGGATTGGAAAATAGAAGTACATAAGAGGTGAAATAAACATAAAACAGACTAATATGTAGAAACAGGTATAACAAATTGTATAAAGATCACTATAAATTTAAATTAAGTTAAAAAGCCAAAGAATATTTTGGGGCACCTTGGTGGCTCAGTCGTTAAGCGTCTGCCTTCAGCTCAGGTCATGATCCCAGGGTCCTGGAATCGAGCCCCGCATCAGGCTCTCGGTTCTGCAGGAAGCCTGCTTCTCTCTCTCCCACTCCCCCTGCTTGTGTTCCCTCTCTTGCTGTGTCTCTCTCTGTCAAATAAATAAATAAAATCTTAAAAAAAAAGCCAAAGAATATTTTTAAATATTATATTAGTGGTAAGTGTAATGATATGTTTAAATACCTAATCATTAATACCATTTTAATTTAATGAATTAAGTTATAGATCATAAAAATCACAAAAAAGATGCTAAATTATTTATCTCATGTAAGGGAAAGTAAAATGACATAATTTTGTTCATCCTTTGATAATTTTTATATATATAATAAAAAATGAATTTGATTGTTTACAGATAACCACCATTTTTCAAGTCACCAGTAAACATTAAAGAAAATTTAACTTGGTTCATATGAAACATAAAAAAATGGAAATTTTCAGAAATTTGTAAAAAATTTGTAAATTTGTAAATTTGTAAAAAATACAAAGCAAGGTATTATATTTCAAAATATTTAAATTAGAGGGATTAATTAAACTTCATAAGAGAAAATCTTGGGTTTAAATTGAAATGATAAATTCCAACTATATTCTGTTTACCATTATTTCATTTAAATAACTGAGAATAGTTAAAAATAAAAGATGACAAAAACATGTCAAGTGAATTTATCCCCAAATTAAATAAGAGCAGCAATGTTATTTATAAGCAAAAAATAATTCCAGGCAGAAAGCTGCTCTACATATTATTGCAAACATACAGACAATTCCATGTATCCTAATGTACAAGGCCATGGCCCAAATGCCTTTTCTTAATTTTTCACTGATTTAAAGTTCTCTTGTCCCTGGTATCATCTGATTGGTGGACATGTGTTTTTCACCAAAACTCAGTTCAAGAATCACCTTCTCTACAGCCTCTTTCTAATAATGCACTCCACCCTGCCAGACCTTCCAGACTCCCCAACAGCTAATTGAATCTGCTCTCTGTTGTAATAACTTCGTTTATGTATATTTATTAAAGTTCTTATCACTTTGTCCTATGTTCATCTGCCAGCTTATCCAAACAGATTGAGTTCCTTAAAGTTAAGATACTATGTATTATTCATCTTTGTGGCAGATATAGGCTAGTCATTCACAAAACCTATTTTCTTTACTACTTGGGCACACAATTAGACAATATTTCTCAGCCTTTCTTGTAATTGGTGTAGCTCTAAGTTTTAACTAATGGCCTATGGGTACAAATGATAGACACATTTTCAAGGCCTTGTCCATATAGAGTTTCTCCTTGTCATCCTCCGTGCTGTTTTGCCCTCTGGCTTGATGCTTATGACCATGGTGACTTGAATGCTTGAAGAAAATGGGTTCCCTAAATGCCGCAGTAAGAAAAGTGCTCTTTAAGTTTAGAAACATAGTTTTGGACTTCTCCTTAACAAGGACCTTAACAAGGTCCTCTGTACCTTGTACCTCCAATGAACACAAAACATCTCTTTTCAACCATCTTTTGTAATAATCTGAAATGTGATGAATAATCAGTTCCTGTGCCATTCAGAATCCCATGAATACTTTGGCTTTAATATTTTCATTGAGTCTGGAGAAATAATTGAGCTTAAAAAATTATGTACTGCACAGTAAATTAATTTTCTTAGTAAAATATCTTATTTTTTAATAAAATCTAAATAATCATTTCATAATATCAGACTCTGAGTTACATATCTTTATTAAAAATTAATTCAAATAGGAAATCAAATAATAATCCTTCCTGGTGAAGCTAGAATATAAGTCGTTTTTGACATGGAAGACCATGTATTAAGTTTTATAATAAAATTCCTTAAATTATTAGAGAATAATACATGGAATTGTTGCTGTAGTCAAATTGTTTCCAAAACACTGTATCAATATTGCTTTGGCAATATTACATTGTCAAAGTATAATAAAATATTTTTTAGCTGTAATGGTGTATTTAAAAAAATGTTTTAATGTTAGTTGCCGCTGGGTGGCTTAATCGGTTAAGCGTCCAACTCTTGGTTTCAGCTCAGGTCGTGATATCAGGGTTGAGAGACTGACTGAACCCTGTGTCAGGACTCCACACTCAGTGGGGAGTCTGCTTAAGATTCTCTCCCTCTCATATTATGCAGCCATCAAAAGGAATGAAATCTTGCCATTTGCAACAATGTGGATGGAACTGGAGGGTATCATGTTGAGTGAAATAAGTCAATCAGAGAAAGACATGTATCATATGACTTCACTGATATGAGGAATTCTTAATCTCAGGAAACAAACTGAGGGTTGCTGGAGTGGGGGTGGGTGGGAGGGATGGGCTGACTGGGTGATAGACACTGGGGAGGATATGTGCTCTGGTAAGCGCTGTGAATTGTGCAAGACTGTTGAATCTCAGATCTGTACCTCTGAAACAAATAATGCAATATATGTTAAGAAAAAAAAAAAAGAAGAAGAAGATAGCAGGAGGGGAAGAATGAAGGGGGGAAATCGGAGGGGTAGACAAACCATGAGAGATGATGGACTCTGAAAAACAAACTGAGGGTTCTAGAGGGGAGGAGGGGAGGATGGGTTAGCCTGGTGATGGGTATTGAGGAGGGCACGTTCTGCATGGAGCACTGGGTGTTATGCACAAACAATGAATCATGGAACACTACATCTAAAACTAATGATGTAATGTATGGGGATTAACATAACAATAAAAAATTAAAAATAAAATAAAACAAAACAAATTGAAAAAAAAAATTCTCTCCCTCTCCCTCTGCCCCTCCCCTTGCTCATGCACACGTGTTCTCTCCCTCTCTCTCATTCTCTAAAATAAACAAATCTTTAAAAAAATTTTAATGGTAGTACATATATTTTTTAGAAACTACATAGATTATAGTTTCTATGAAGCATATACAAATAGAATATACAAAAACTTTTGTATTAATTATCCTTGCAATATTGTATCTTTCATCATATCTTCTTTATATTAAAAGACTGTATTGGCAGTTGTCTAACCCATATATTTTATTTTATTTTTTAAGTCATATATTTTAATATCAACTTCCCACTTTGATTACTTAACTCATGTTCATTGAGATCTGGTGGTGAAGTTAAGGAAGTAGGGAAAAATATAAAACAAAGGATCATCAAAAATAGTGGGCTTGCAAAAATATAAGCAATAAGAGAAGAACTATGAGAGATATCTGAGGCAGAAATCATGATATCATAAGTGGAGAGTCAGAACTGTGATCAAGGCACAGAATAAAGGCTTTAGAGAGGAATAAGAATACTTTGACTCATGAGGCTGAAGGGAATGCGGTTATTTGTAAATACAGAACTATTTCAGTGCTGAAACAGTAAGTAGGTCTTCCATTTTAGTAAAGGAGGAAGTCATTTGTTTAGAGCAGTTTTCAAAAAAAGGAAGGGAAATCAGTTGGGAATTTGATAATGTAAAGGCAGAAAGGCAAGCCTTTTAAATTAAGTTATAAGGAAGAGTGGGCTAGGTCAGGAAAGGACCATGCAGTTGTTAATAGACAAATTATGAATTAGACCAAAAAGAGGTCACTAAATTCAAACTAATAATGCAAGAATATCATTTTTGGGGTAGTATATAAATAAGTACTTACTTAATTAGAAATTTACTGAATTAGCAGAAGAGTCAATGATATTTTTAAAATATATTTTGATTAATTTAAATATTTTCTATCTTGAGGAATAAACATAAGAATATTTGATCTCATTATCTCCCTACCAGGACAAAATAGTATTAATTAGCCAATTTTGTTACCTAATAGGAGATGAACACTGATGTTATTTTTATATTTAAGAGGAAACTATGAAGTAGGAAGGATATTTATATTCACATACAAAAGAGATTTAAAAAAAGCAAAGGACAATCATGAATATTACTTGCATGCTAAGCGTAGCAGGGGAGTTTTAAGCACCATGTACATACTAAAAATTGTCTTACACACACACAAACACAAAAAAGCAAAACAACAACAACAAAAACAACTGAACAGTGGAAAAGTTGAGCTGGCATTGTGACAATGATCTTTTAAAAGGTTAGGCAGACCCTAGCTTGGAGAAATTCTATCCCTCTTGGAAGTAAACTTAACTAAAGTGAATCAGTGCTGAAATTCCGACCAATGACTTGTGATGTGATTTTGTTTGCTATGTCTACGAAGAGGCAGGGTCTTTAAACTTTAGTAGTATACTGAAGGAAAAAATTACCAGAATATAAAGCCATAATAGAGTTGTAGATAGTGAGGAAATATATAGCATTCCCTTTAAAAAAAAAAAAAATCACTGGATGTTCTGTTCTTAAGAAGAGAGGAAGTTAGTCAGAGGGACAAAATAGGTAGAAAAAGAGATGTGGCTGAGATATTTTTAATAGTGTAATAACAGAAATAAGCATAGATTGTATATGGCAGATTGTATTGTCTGATGTATTTATAGCCCCTTTCTTGTGGAAGGAGATATCCTTGGCCCACTGACATCAAGCTTAGCTATGTGACTTGCTTTGGACAATAAAAGGGAATAGAAATTGATGTGTGAGAGCCATCACCAGGTTCTGCTGTGAAGATGATGTGGGCAGGGCACCAGCAGGAAACATGAGCAGGAAATAAACATTTCCTCTTTAAATCACTGAGATTTGTTACAGCAACATAAGTTACCCTATGTGATACCGTGTATCACTTTTGCTCTCACTTTTTGTCTCTCATTCTCTCTCTCTCTCAAATAAATAAATAAAATATTTTTTAAAAAATGTAAATTTAACCATAGAAGGGACTCTTCTGTTCTGAAACTATTTAGTGAATCTCCATTTGCTAAAAAAGAAGTAATGATAAAACTTTGTAGCATATAATTCCAAGCTTTTCATGATCTTCTTGAGTTTCTTCTCTGAAATAATTTTCTACCACTTTCTTCATACAACCTACACACAAAGCTTATTAACCTCTATGATTTGCGAAGTAGTCCCTCATCATAAAACACATTTTATACGGAGGTATGTCAGAAATATGGTAAATGAATACTCAAATACATTAAAAACTCTATTTACTCCACATTTATCTGATAAAGCATTTCATCTCTAATTTTTAGCAAAACTATTCCAATTATTTCTTCATTTTTTTCATGCCATTGATGTATACAGTATCCAGACAAAGAAGGTAAGTATTGATAGTTCCTGACACCATGTAAAATCATCTCAATCACAAATATTCAATCTATTCCTTTTGTACATCATGTAGTGTCCATAGAGACACAAAAATGAGTTATTTCATAGTGTGTGCACAGATAGCTTGTGAAAAACAGTGTTTGTGTGATCTATTTTTTTTAATACAGTGTTTTTAAAGCAGACTCCATTAGTATCTGATTCAGATAATTAATTTAAACTGACAAAATATTTTTAAATGAATCATTCAAGTTGTGCTCAAATGAAAAATTTAGGACAAGTAGTTTATATGTGTGCCTCAAGCTTAAGAAACAGCTCCCTATTCTCATCGTTTGTCACAACAGGGGTTTCAATGGATGAATGGCTTTGAGATCACATTAAATGCCTTGCAGCTTATCCAGATGCTGGAATAAAAATGTAGAAAACAAATATGCTCTTGTGGAAATCAGCCCTTCACAAATTTAGGTGCAAAGATCCACTGCAGGGTATTAAAAAAAAAAAAAAATGCAGGGCCACTAGACCAAGCAATGATGCCTCACTTTTCTTAATCATAATTTCAATCATCCTAAGACTAGGATAAAGTCAGAATTCAGACAACAGTAACAGGAAATAAATGAATGCACTTGATCATTTTTCAGTCTTCTGAATTCTGACATTATTTAGTTGAGATAAATGCGATTCTTACTTTTCCACACATATTATCACTGAAAACAAGTGATTACATTAGGTTTACCTATGATGAAAAATACAAGAAATATTTAAAACTTACCAAAGTCAGAGTACATTTTGCTATATCCCTCACATTAATAAATTGTACTCTCTCTTTTTAACATGTAAAGCTAAATTTATCTAGCTTCCAACATCTTTTGAATATATTTTTTAGGTGAAGCTATTTTATATCTGACTTTCTTAATAATTCCAAGAACAATTGAATTTACTTTTGGTCTCACCTTATCATTATTGAGCCTATGTCCAGGTAAAAAGAGTTCGTTGTAGGGGTGCCTGGGTGGCTCAGATGGTTAAGCATCTGCCTTCGGCTCAGATCATGATCCCAGGGTGCTGGGATCGTCAGTGTCAGGGAGCCTGCTTCTCCCTCTCCCTCTGCCTCTCCCCCTGCTCATCCTCTCTCTCTCTGTATCTCTGTGTCTCAAATGAATAAAAAAAAAAAAAAAAAGAGTTTGTTGTATAATCTAGGAAAATCACACTTTGGAGAGTAATTGTTTCATTGAACAATATCATAGACATGTGCCAAATGCAAACAAATTATTTTTTTCTTAACTGTGCTAATGCTTCCCCTCTACTCAGTTGAATAAATGAGTTTATGGTGCAATACTTCAACCTCACTAAATATTACCTCAACTTGCAGAGAGGCTGTTGGCCCTCCTAATCCCCAGATAGCATCTAACAGGCTAACAGTGAATAGAGAGAGAAGGGTCGGGGGAGAGGCAATCAGACAAACAAAAAGGAACAAAGTTTGTATTGCCTGCATAGACAGGTGTGGAAAGAAAGAAGCTACATCAAGAAGTTTCTGGAAAGAGTAGTATGTATTATTTTCTCTCAGTTTACTTTTTCTTCAATTCATTCTATCACCCACTAAAACCTGATTTTTCTCCTCACCAAATTTTTTATCTTATTTTTAAAACATGAAATTACTCACATTTCTTACCCCCTCCTGGAAAGTTACCTACATTCACATCCAGTATGAAGTTATTCCTATCCATTTACATTTATTAATCTGATTTCCTGTTCATACAGAATTTTTGTACCCTCCTGTACTCTTCAACAGCTTAATCTTTCAGTCTCAATTAGTTCTTTCTCTTAAAACTAGTAATATAGGTTCACATCTCTGAAGAAAAAGTAAATTAAAAAGTAAAAGTCTCAGAATTTTCTTCCTCCCAAATGGCAGAGATAGTTTGAAAAAAAAAAAAAAAAAGAGAGAGAGAGAGAGAGACTAAAGAGGTATGGAAAATGTTTATACAAATAGCTACCAAACCAAACCAAACCAACAACCAAAAGATGCAAAGTATAGTTAACTTCAAAAATTTCCTCAAAGAAATGAGGAAATACTTTTGGATTGGCACAAAGAACTAGAGGAAGATTTCATCCCTACATGCATTGACACACTGTTGAGATGACTAAATCTATGAAGTTTCAGGAATATTCCAAAATTTTCAGATAAACCAATTACATGGAAGTCTATAGATGTTTGGACTTTTGAAACCAGCTGCTGGGGAGAAAACAGTGAAGTTTGGAAAAGCAGACGATGAGTTCATTTTCTAAGAAGGAAATTAAATCTTGGCAAAGCAATCCACACTGTAAGGGTATGGAATGTAACATATAAATTTGTGGAATCCACAGTTGTGTAAAAAAAAATTAACCTAGTAAGAGAGGAGAATAGAGTCCACGTATTATAACAAAACTGAACACATCATCCCATCTTACCATTTAGTTTAGCTACAGAAATGTCAAAGTGCACAAAATTCCTAACCCTCACAATAAAACTGAGGGGAAAATCAGACTGAGATATAATGTAAAGAAAATCAAAAGATTATGAAAAAATACGTATGAATAAAAACACCCAAGCACAAACAAGATGAAAAGATATAAAGCAGAAAATTTTTAAAACACTACAGTGTACAAAAAGAAGAAGAAAGAAACAAAAGATACATACACACAAAAATCATAACAGGGAAATTTAAGGAACCCAAGTAAATGCGGTTCAATGAAATAAAAACATGAGGTCTTAAAGATGAGATAATAAAACAAAATAATAATAAAAGGTAAAATTTTAAACTTAAGAAAACATATCGAGAACCAAGGAAATACCACTAAAGAGTTAATAAATTAATTAAAAACAGCAAGGATTAGTACAATGGCACAGAAAACTAAGTTATTATAAAAAAAGACTTTAAAAACCATACTGAATATGGATGAAAAATGACAAATTGATTAAGCACTTAAACATAAAGAAATACATATGAAAGACAAAGGAAATTCAACATAAACTATAATCCATATTTCTGTAGCAGAAAAGCCAACAAATGGTAAATAAGATTTATTCTACAATATACTCTAGAGAAATTTCTATTACATTGGGGAAATTTAAAAATGGAGTTGTGATAATATGAAGCACACTGCTCTGGGGACATTTAATACAGAATGTTCAGTTCACCATATATTGTATGTAAGTCATTGTTCCCCGACTCTAAAGAAATCAGTGAACAAAACAGAAAAAAAAAAAAAAAACACCTTATTTCACAGAGTTTTCATTCTTTTGGAAATATGGCACAAAATTGACAACGTCAGTGACAATTAATTCTGGATGATTTGAACCAGGTATTTTCTATGTTCTTCTTTGAACTTTTCTGTATTTCTAAAGTTTCTGAAAAAAAAAAAAATCCATGAGTTGACATTCACTTTTACTAACTCCTTTATCAGCCAAACTTTCGTTTCCCCCAAGACTACTTTTCTATTTACTGTAAATATGCTGGATCAGCTTATTAAATATTTACATAGAAGTTACCAAAATCCTACAGGGAGAAAAGAAGAACACTTCAAAATATGTATATCTAAAAAAATAATTACAAGAATAAACTGTAATGTAATTATCTGGCTTTAGATTTAGCAGAGAGGCAATTTTAGTATGTGGAATGTGGAATCAGACAGATTTTGGTTCATGTCCAGCCTGTTCTGCTGAATACCTGGATGACCTTGTGAAATTCACTACAATGTTCCAAATTTTGGTTTCCCTAACTACATAATTTGGTTAATAATGTCTACCTCATAAAAATTGTGTAATATAAAGTATGCACTGGTTTCACATTCTTATTACAATAACTACAGGATGCAGTTAGTTCTTAATACTATTTTCATTTTCCCTTTACTCTTCTTTTGTTTTATAAGTCAAAAGCACATCTGGAAAATGATTTAGACGACAGTGGTGCTCAATACTGCATACACATTAGGATCACTAGGGAAGCTTTTTAAAAATACACATGCTTGAATCCCATCACTAGGGATTCTTACATAATTGGTCTTAGGAGGGAATAAAGACTCAAATTTTTTAATCTCCCCAGGTAATTCTTATGTGCAGCCAGGTTTAAGACCCATATATTTAGAAACACTGCAAATGTTATTGTCTCACTAGATTAGTTTTAATTTCTTTAAATTCTTGCATCTACATTTTTTTTTGCATTGAGTCTGCCCAATAAGACATCCACAATCAATGAAATGCAAACTCTTGTCAATTTTGCCTTCTAAATATTTCTCAAGTTCATCTTCTACTCACTTGCCCTCATATTAGCACTCACCTTCATCATCTTTCACGTGGGTATTAAATAGTTTCCTGACCGCTATCTCTCTTTCCATGATTGTTCTTTTCAAGTTTCTTTTTTCAGGCTAGCAATAGAATCTAACTCATCTATTAAATATTTTCAGTGCTTACTATCATGCAACATGGAGCTCAAGCTCTGCACCTTGTCCTTCAATGTCCTCCATCCACTTTTCTCCTGCTCAACAATGAGCATCTCTCGCCACTTCCACCACACAATCTGTGTTCAAGCACCATTAAATTGTAGTGTCATAACACTATATGAAATATTGTGTATCTCACTTGTGCCTATGTTGTTTCTTCTTCTTGAAATAACCATCCTTTCTTTCTTTTCTAGGATCATCCTTTGAAATTTATCTCAGAATTTCAGTCCTCCTGAAAACCCCTAGCTGCCTGTTCCAGGCAAAGAATAGCTGCCTTCTGCTCATAAAACACTCCTTGCATTAGCCACTCCATTAAAATTCTATTAGACTACACGTTCCTCAATGAAGGCATAATGTCCGTCTTATCTCTGTATTCCCAAAGCTTAGTGTATTACCTGCAGTGATGAATAAATATAAATTGATTAAATTGGTCCAGAAGTGGAAAAATGTATCAGTAAAGACTTTATAGAGTAGAAAAATTCCTTATTGTAAATGACATTTAAGAACATTTTTTTATCAAGTTTTAAGAATATTTTAGTATTACTTATAGATGAAATGAACTTTAGCATTATCACATACAGTGATGAGAACGTTGTAGTATGTGATTTATGGGGTTATTTGTGTCTTGGAATATATGAATTGTGCAGGCCATATTGGTGACCTAGGTTAGCTCTAAGCAAACTTGCTAATAGATCAAAGCAGTAACTTCTTAAATTATGGCATTTCATTCTGCTTATAAATGAAGAGAAAATACTCATCTCAAATTAAGGCAAAAATATTTTTGAATCAGCGAATTAAAAGTATTATAATTTTAAATGTTGTACTCTCAAATCTTTTTTACAATCGTATTTCACCAAGGAGCTCCATCAATAATTTATATCACTTTTTAAAAAAATTTTATTGTTATGTTATTCACCATACATTACATCATTAGTTTTTGATGTAGTGTTCCATGATTCATTGTTTGCATATAACACCCAGTGCTCCATTCAATACATGCCCTCTTTAATACCCATTACCAGGCTAACACATCCCCCCACCCTCTCCCCTCTAGAACCCTCAGTTTGTTTCTCAGAGTCCATGGTCTCTCATGGTTCCTCTACCCCTCTGATTTTCCCCCCCTTCATATTACCTTTCCTACTATCTTCTTTTTTTTTTAACATATAATGTATTATTTGTTTCAGAGGTATGGGTCCGTGATTCAACAGTCTTACACAATTCACAGTGCTCACCATAGCACATACCCTCCCCAATGTCTATCACCCAGCCACCCCATCCCTCCCACCCCGCCCCCCACTCCAGCAACCCTCAGTTTGTTTTCTGAGATTAAGAATTCCTGATATCAGTGAGGTCATATGATACATGTCTTTCTCTGATTGACTTATTTCACTCAGCATAATACACTCCAGTTTCATCCACATCATTGCAAAGGGCAAGATTTCATTCTTTTGATGGCTGCATAATATTCCATTGTATATATATACCACATCTTCTTTATCCAGTCATCTGTTGATGGACATCTTGGCTATTTCCATAGTTTGGCCATTGTGGACATTACTGCTATAAACATTGGGGTGCATGTACCCCTTCGGATCCCTCCATTTGTATCTTTGGGGTAAATACACAGCGGTGCAATTGCTGGATCATATGGTAGCTATATTTTCAACTTTTTGAGGAACCTCCATACGTTTTCCAGAGTGGCTGCACCAGCTTGCATTCTCACCAACAGTGTAGGAGGGTTCCCCTTTCTCCATATCCCTGCCAACATCTGTCATTTCCTGACTTGTTAATTTTAGCCATTCTGACTGGTGTGAGGTGGTATCTCATTGAGGTTTTGATTTGGATTTCCCTGATGCCGAGCGATGTTGAGAACTTTTTCATGTGTCTGTTGGCCATTTGGATGTCTTCTTTGGAAAAATGTCTGTTCATGTCTTCTGCCCATTTCTTAATTGGATCATCTGTTCTTTGGCTGTTGAGTTTGATAAATTCTTTATAGATTTTGGATACTAGTCCTTTATCTGATATGTCATTTGCAAATATCTTCTCCCATTCTGTTGGTCGTCTTTTGGTTTTGTTGACTGTTTCCTTTGCTGTGCAAAAGCTTTTTATCTTGATAAAGTCCCAATAGTTCATTTTTGCCCTTGCTTCCCTTGCCTTTGGCGATGTTTCTAGGAAGAAGTTGCTGCGGCTGAGGTCGAAAAGGTTGCTGCCAGTGTTCTCCTTTAAGATTTTGATGGACTCCTGTCTCACATTTAGGTCTTTCAACCATTTGGAGTCTATTTTTGTGTGTGGTGAAGGAAATGGACCAGTTTCATTCTTCTGCATGTGGCTGTCCAATTTTCCCAACACCATTTGCTGAAGAGACTGTCTTTGTTCCATTGGACATTCTTTCCTGCTTTGTCGAAGATGAGTTGACCATAGAGTTGAGAGTCCATTTCTGGGGTCTCTATTCTTTTCCATTGATCTATGTGCCTGTTTTTGTGCCAGTACCATACTGTCTTGATGATGACAGCTTTATAACAGAGCTGGAAGTCCAGAATTGTGATGCCACCAGCTTTGCTTTTCCTTTTCAACATTCCTCTGGCTATTCGGGGTCTTTTCTGGTTCCATACAAATTTTAAGATTATTTGTTCCATTTCTTTGAAAAAAGTGGATGGTATTTTCATAGGGATTGCACTGAATGTGTACATTGCTCTAGGTAGCATTGACATCTTCACAATATTTGTTCTTCCAATCCATGAGCATGGAAAGTTTTTCCATTTCTTGGTGTCTTCCTCAATTTCTTTCATGAGTATTTTATAGTTTTCTGAGTACAGATCCTTTGCCTCTTTGGCTAGATTTATTCCTAGGTATCTTATGGTTTTGGGTCCTTAATTTCTCTTTCTTCTGTCTTGTTGTTGGTGTATAGGAATGCCACTGATTTCTGTGCATTGAGTTTCTATCCTGCCACTTTACTGAATTCCTGTATGAATTCTAGCAGTTTTGGGGTGGAGTCTTTGGGGTTTTCCACATAAAGTATCATATCATCTGCAAAGAGTGAGAGTTTGACTTCTTCTTTGCCGATTTGGATGCCTTTGATTTCTTTTTGTTGCCTGATTGCTATGGCTAGGACTTCTAATACTATGTTGAATAGCAGTGTGATAGTGAACATCTCTGCCATGTTCCTGACCTTAGGGGGAAAGCTCTGTTTTTCCCCATTGAGAATGATACTCATTGTTGCTTTTGCATAGATGGCTTTTATGATATTGAGGTATGAACCCTCTATCCCTATACTCTGAAGAGTTTTGATCAAGAAAGATGCTGTACTTTGTCAAATGCTTTTTCTGCATCTATTGAGAGGATCATATGGTTCTTGTTCTTTCTTTTATTAATGTATTGTATCATATTCATTGATTTATGGATCTTGAACCAACCTTGCAGCCCGGGAATAAATCCCACTTGGTCGTGGTGAATAATCCTTTTAATGTACTGTTGGATCCTATTGGCTAGCATTTTGGTGAGAGTTTTTGCATCCATGTTCATCAGGGATATTGGTCTGTAATTCTCCGTTTTGATGGGATCTTTGTCTGGTTTTGGGATCAAGGTAATGCTGGCCTCATAAAACGAGTTTGGACGTTTTCCTTCCATTTCTATTTTTTGGAACAGTTTCAGAAGAATAGGTATTAATTCTTCTTTAAATGTTTGGTAGAATTCTCCTGGGAAGCCATCTGGCCCTGGGCTTTTGTTTTTTGGGAGATTTTTGATGACTGCTTCAATATCCTTAGTGGTTATAGCTCTGTTTGGGTTTTCCATTTCTTCCTGGTTCAGTTTTGGTAGTTGATATGTCTCTAGGAATGCATCCATTTCTTCCAGATTATCTAATTTGCTGGCATATAGTTGCTCGTAGTATGTTCTTATAATTGTTTGTATATCTTTGGTGTTGGTTGTGATCTCTCCTCTTTCATTCATGATTTTATTTATTTGGGTCCTTTCTCTTTTCTCTTTGATAAGTCTGGCCAGGGGTTTATCAATCTTGTTAATTCTTTCAAAGAACCAGCTCTTAGTTTCATTGATCTGTTCTACTGTTCTTTTGGTTTCTATTTCATTAATTTCTGCTCTGACCTTTATTATTTCTCTTCTCCTGCTGGGTTTTAGGCTTTATTTGCTGTTCTTTCTCCAGCTCCTTTAGGTGTGGGGTTAGGTTGTGTACTTGAGACCTTTCTTGTTTCTTGAGAAAGGCTTGTGTTGCTATATACTTTCCTCTTAGGACTGCCTTAGCTGCATCCCAAAGATTTTGAACAGTTGTGTTTTCATTTTCATTGGTTTCAATGAATTTTTTTAATTCTTCTTTAATTTCCAGGTTGACCCATTCATTCTTAGTAGGATGCTCTTTAGCTTTCATGTATTTGAGTTCTTTCTGACTTTCCTCTTGTGATTGAGTTCTAGTATCAAAGCACTGTGGTCTGAAAATATGCAGAGAATGATCCCAATCTTTTGGTACTGGTTGAGACCTGATTTGCGACCTAGGGTGTGATCTATTCTGGAGAATGTTCCATGGGAAATAGAGAAGATTGTGTATTCTGTTGCTTTGGGATGGAATGTTCTGAATAGATCTGTGAAGTCCATTTGGTCCAGTGTGTCATTTAAAGTCTTTATTTCCTTGTTGATCTTTTGCTTAGATGATCTGTCCATTTCAGTGAGGGGGGCGTTAAAGTCCCCTACTATTATTGTATTGTTGTTGATGTGTTTCTTTGCTTTAGTTATTAATTGGCTTATATAATTGGCTGCTCCCGTGTTAGGGTCATAGGTATTTACAATTGTTCAATCTTCTTGTTGGATAGACCCTTTAAGTATGATATAGTGTCCTTCCTCATCTCTTATTATAGTCTTTGGTTTAAAATCTAATTTGTCTGATATAAGGATTGCCACCCCAGCTTTCTTTGGTGTCCAGTAGCATGGTAAATGGTTTTCCACCCCCTCACTTACAATCTGGAGGTGTCTTTGGGTCTAAAAAGAGTCTCTTGGAGACAGCATATTGATGGGTCTTGTTTTTTTATCCAATCTGATAGCCTGTGTCTTTTGATTGGGGCATTTAGCCCATTTACATTCATGGTAACTATTGAATTTAGTGCCATTGTATTGCCTGTAAGGTGACTGTTACTGTATATTGTCTGTGTTCCTTTCTGATCTATGTTACTTTTAGGCTCTCTCTTTGCTTAGAGGACCCCTTTCAATATTTCTTGTAGGGCTGGTTTTTTGTTTGCAAATTCCTTTAGTTTTGTTTGTCCTGGAAGCTTTTTATCTCTCCTATTTTCAATGACAGCCTAGCTGGATATAGTATTCTTGGCTGCATATTTTTCTCATTTAGTGGTCTGAATATATCATGCCAGTTCTTTCTGGCCTGCCAGGTCTTTGTGGATAGGTCTGTTGCCAATCTAATGTTTCTACCATTGTAGGTTACAGATCTCTTGTCCCAAGCTGCTTTCAGGATTTCTCTTTGTTTCTGAGACTCATAAGTTTTACTACTAGATTTCAGGGTGTTGACCTATTTTTATTGATTTTGAGGGGTTCTCTGTGCCTCCTGAATTTTGATGCCTGTTTCCTTCCCCAAATTAGGGAAGTTCTCTGCTATAATTTGCTCCAATATACGTTTTGTCCCTCTCTCTCTTTCTTCTTCTTCTGGAATCCCAGTTATTCTAATATTGTTTCATCTTATGGTATCACTTATCTCTCGAATTCTGCCCTCGTGATCCAGTAGTTAGTTGTTTATCTCTCATTTCCTCAGCTTCTTTATTTTCCATCATTTGGTCTTCTATGTCACTAATTCTCTCTTCTGCCCCATTTATCCTAGCAGTTAGAGCCTCCATTTTTTATTGCTCCTCATTAATAGCCTTTTTGATTTCCACTTGGTTAGATTTTAGTTCTTTTATTTCTCCAGAAAGGGTTTCTCTAATTTCTTCCATCCTTTTTTCAAGCCCAGCTAGTATCTTGTTGGTCATTCTGAACTCTAGTTCTGACATCTTACTAATGTCCATATGGATTAGGTCCCTGGCAGTCAGTACTGCCTCTTGTTCTTTTTTTTTAGGTCATTTTTTCCATCTTGTCATTTTGTCCAGAGAAAAATAGATGAATGAGAGAACAAAATGCTAACAGGGTAACAACGACACCAGAAAAATATACACTAAACAAATCAGAAGAGACCTGAAACTGGGGGAAAAAGAAAAGGAAAGAAAGAAAAAAGAAAAAAAAAAAAGAAAATGAAAAAGTTAAAAAAAAAAGAATATGATCAAATATGATCAGGCTGGTGAATAGATTATGCCACACAGTAGATTTTGGATGTATTTTGGTGTGTTAGAAGAAACTGCCTCCCAAAATTTTAAGAAAAAAAAGCTTATATATGTACAAAAATAAGGGTAAATACAATGAAGGGATGGAATATCAGTGTAAAGAGAATTATAAAAGATTTTATAAAAGGAATTGATAAGAATTTGGTTGAAAAAAGAAGATAAATTTTTTAAAAAAGGAATATAATGTGATCAGGCAGGAGAGTAGAACAAAGCACACATTAGAGATTTAGGGTATATTTTGGTCTGTTAGAAGAAACTGTATCTCAAATTTTTAAAGAGAGAACAACTTATATAATATATACCAAAAATAAGGTTAACTACTATGAAGGGATAGAATATTGATTCTAAAAATGAAAAATAAAAAAGATTTTAAAAAAGGAATTGATAAGATGTTGGTTGAAAAAGGGAAAAAGAAAAATTAAAAAAAAAAAATTAAAAACATTAACTTTGAAAGACTAAGGAATCATGGGGAAAAAAGCCATGAATTCTATGTGCTGTATTCCCCTCGTGCTAGCGTTCTGCCATTCTCATCGATCGGTAAACTTGGTCTTGGCTGGCTGTTCTTGTTGATCTTCTGGGGGAGGGGCCTGTTGCCATGGTTCTCAGATGTCTTTGCCTGAGGCAGAATTGCCCCACCCTTGCCGGTCCGGGCTAAGTAATCTGCTCGAGTTTGCTCTCAGGAGCTTTTGTTCCCTGCAAGCTTTCCCTACAGCTTTGGAGGATGAGAGTGAAAATGGCGGCCTCCTAATCTCTGCCCCGAGGAGTGGAGAACTCGGGGCCCCACTCCTCAGTGCACCCCCAGAGAAAAGCAATCAATCACTCCCATCTCCCTGATCTCCATCTGCACTCCTTGCTCACCCGGCCTGTGACCAAGTGTTTCTATCTCTGGCACACAACCCTGTGTGGAGTCTCCAAACCCAGCAGATCCCTGCAGTGCGCTCCCATGCCACTTGTCCCGGGGGAGGAAGGGAAGTCTCCCCGGATCTGCCATTTTTTGGGTCCCTGCTGGAAGAGCAGTGGCCTGACTGTGCCGTGGATCACAGTATGGCAACCCCGAGCTGAGAGTCCACTCCTCGGCTCTGTCTCTTCATTTGGCTTCCCCTCTCCGATACCTGGGAGCTCGGTTGCACTCAGGCACTCCCGGTCTTTCTGTGACCCCAAGGGTCCTGAGACCTCCCAGACAGGGTTCCACCCCCCACTTAGCCACTGGAGCGACATCCTGCAGCAAAGCCAACTTCTAAAAGTTCCGATTTTGTGATCCGCTGCTCTATCACTTGCCAGAAGTGGCTGATGGAGGTCCCCTCCCCTGCCTTCTATCTTCCTGAATATGGCCTTGGATTCACTTCTCCACATGTCCTACATTCCAGAAAGTGGTCACTTTTCTTTTCAGAGAGTTGCTGCTATTCTTTTCTTGGATCTCCTGTTGAGTTCATATGTGTTCAGAATGCTTTGATCCTTATCTAGCTGAATTCCTGGGACCAGATGAAATTTAGGTCTCCTACTCCTCCGCCATCTTGCTCCTCCCCCAATTTATATCCCTTTTTTTTTTAAAAGTACCCTTTTCTGCTCAAAATTTTTGTTTAATAATTTTGATCATGAGAAATAAATTCGTATACTGACAAGTTATCAGAAAGCAGAAATAAAAAATTAACCAGATTTTTTTGTAGATTTAAATAGTCAACTGGAGAACTAGTTCTGAGATTATTCTTTCATAACTGATTTACATGGTTGTGACAGATACTTACATCATATTCAGTTTTCTTTTTGAAAATGTCTTGACTTTTCCCTACCCAGCAGGCTTCTGCCCTGCCTAAATGACACCCATAGCTTGATTTACCTAAGACAATGAATATACAATCATCACAAAGAAAGAGTCTAAGAGGTATTCCACAAGTGTAAGCTTGATAGGATCATGTCAGAAATGGCAAATCAACAGATTTTAAGAATTGGAGGCTATCTTCTGGACCTTAATAAGATGATAATTAATCCTCAACTTCAGTTTGGTACATTTGCAAGCAACACAGTCTGAGATCTCACATAGATTACAACCGTGGAATATAACTTGAAGGCTTTGGGATGATGACCTTTTTAGGACATTCAGCACTTCCACTGTAGGGCAAGTATTGTTGTCACCAGTCACACTATCCAGGCCAATGATGTATTCTTGACACTGAAGCCCCATAATTACTTAGAATAATTACATATGTTGTTACAATTTTTTCAGGCTGTAAAAATGTTCTTTTTTTTTTTTTTTTAAGATTTTATTTATTTATTTAACAGAGAGATAGAGAGCACAAGTAGGCAGAGTGGCAGGTAGAGGGAGAGGGAGAAGCAGGCTCTCCACTGAGCAGGGAGCTGGACATGGGGCTTGATCCCAGGACTCTGGGATCATGACCTGAGCCGAAGGCAGCTGCTCAACCAACTGAGCCACCCAGGTATCCCTGTAAAAATGTTCTTAATGCCAGAACTGATTACTTGATAGTTTCCTTACATCTTTTATGGCTGTAAAATGTGGAATTTATTTCAGTAGTGCAATCAGATATCTGCTTTAAGAAAGTTTATGTATATATAACTGTCAATTTCCTTAGAATCCATTTTCAAATTCAACAATCTAGGCTGAATAGTCAGTTATAAAATGTCTTGTATCATGGTTATGACAAAGTCTTATTTTTGGTAGGCTACATTGTACTTTTTGTTCTCAAATTACCACAAAGAGATGTCAATAGATGTTAGTTTTAGATATGAGTTTATCCAAGAACCACATTTGAGGAAACACTTTGTGATTTTACCAGCTTCTTTCTCAAATTGGATTATTCTCTTAGGGAATCTTAGGATTCCTTCCACATTTGTAGACCCAATAAATAGTAAAGTGGAGGTGTCTCAGTATGAGTTCACCTATGATTAAGATATTAAGGAAAAAATCTGTATTTGACTCATAATCTATTCTAATGAAATAATTTAATATCTGAACTGAGATATAGGCACAAAGCTTTTATTATATGTAATAGATTGAAATAAAACCTTATATGCCCTCAAATAGAAATAATCAAGTAAATCATGATGCATTCTTATAATGAAATATATGTTTTCATTAACATGTTGCTTATCAAGGGATGGATGATATTTAAAGGAACATAAAGCAGAACACAAAATTGTATATCAAAATATCCAAAATGTATAAAGAACTTATACAACACAACACCAAAAAACAAACCATGACAACAAAAAACAAATAATCCAATTGAAAAATGGGCAGAAGACATGAACAGACATTTCTCCAGAGAAGACATAAAGATGGCCAATAGACACATGAAAAGATGTTCAGCATCACTCATCATCAGGGAAATGCAAACCAAAACCACAGTGAGATACCACCTCACACCAGTCAGAATGGCTGAAATAATAATAATAAAAAAAGAAACACAAGAAATAACAAACACTGGCAAGGATGTGGAGAAAAAAGAACCCTTGGTGGGGATGCAAATTGGTTCAGTCACTGTGGAAAACAGTACAGAGGTTCCTCAAAATATTACAAGTAGAATTATCATATGATCCAGTAATTCCACTGATGTGTTGATCTATAAAACCAACCAACCAAAAATAAAATTATCTTGTTATTTTCATATCGGGTATTTACCCAAAGAAAATGAAAACACTAATTTGAAAAGATATATGCATCCCGTTGCTTATTGCAACATTATTTATACTAACCAAGATATGGAAACAACCCAAGTGTCTATCCAGAGATGAATTCATAAGGAAGATATGGCATATACATTTGCAATGACATGGATGAAGATAGATTATTATGCTAAGGAAAATAAGTCAGTCAGAGAAAGACAAATACCATATCATTTCACTCATATGTGGAATTTAAGAAGCAGAACAAATGAACAAAGGGAAAAAAGAGAGAGAGAGAGAGACCAAGAAACAGACTCCTGACTATAGAGAACAAATTGATGGTTGCCAAAGGGGCGATGGGTGGGAGATGGGTTAAATGGATAATAGGGATTAAGGAGTGCACTCATTGTATTGAGCACTAGGAATTGGAAGTGTTAAATCACTGTATTGTATACCTGAAACTAATATTACACTGCATGTAAACTAACTGGAATTTAAGTAAAAACTTAAAGAGATATATATATAGATATATAGATATATCTATATATATATCTATATATATATCTCCATACAATGGAATATTACTTATCCATAAAAAAAGAATGAAATCTTGCCATCTGCAACAAAATGGATGGACCTAGAGGATACAATGCTAAGTGAAATAAGTCAGTCAGAGAAAAACAGATACCATGTAATTTCAGGCATATGTAGACTTTAAGAAACAAAACAAATGCACAAAGAAAAAAGAAGACAAATGAAAAAAACATTCTTAAATGCAGAGTACATACTGGTTTGCCAGAGGGCAGGTGGTGGCGAGATGTATGAGATAAAGAGGATTAAAAGTATACTTACCACGATGAGCATTGAAAAATATATAGAATTGCTGAGTCATGATACTATACTATATCTGAAAATGATATAACGCTGTATGTTGATTATACTTCAATTTTAAAAGTACTAAAAATATATATATCATTATATGATCTAAAATATGTAATAATGTATGCACAGAGAAAAAGAAAATAACAAAAATGTTATATAGTGGTTATCTGTATCAGGGAATTTTTGATGATTTATTTTACCTTTACCTGGAATTGTTCTGCATTTTCTTTTTTTGCTATAATCACTTTTATAATAAAAAATAGAAAATATTAATTCAGATAACATTAGATAATAACAAAAATAAATATACTCACATTTTTATGTTTTAAATTATTTCTATATCATATTTAGGTTGAAAGAAAAATTAGACAGATAATATATATGAATAATATATATATGTTAAGAGAAAAAAAAAAGAAGAAGGTAGCAGGAGGGGAAGAATGAAGCAGGGGAAATCGGAGGGGTAGACGAACCATGAGAGACGATGGACTCTGAAAAACAAACAGGGTTCTAGAGGGGAGGGAGGTGGGAGGATGGGTTAGCCTGGTGATGGGTATTGAGGAGGGCACATTCTGCATGGAGCACTGGGTGTTATGCACAAACAATGAATCATGGAACACTACATCTAAAACTAATGATGTAATGTATGGGGATGAACATAACAATAAAAAATAATAAAAATAAATAAATAATAATAAATAAATAAATAAATAAATAAATAAATAAATAAATAAATAAAATATTAACTCATTTAATCCTCATAACAACACTACTGAGGCTGGTTCTATTATCATGCCCATTTTACTGTTGGGGATGTGGAGACGCAGGACACCAAGTAACAAAGTAACCTATCTAAGGCCACACAGTGTTGGTGATAGAGCTGGGATTCTAAAGTACATGCTATTAATTACTATGCTATTTATATGAATGACTATATGAATTTTATCCACTTTTTAAAATTGACCAGTTAGTTGTAATTTTGTTGAATATTAAAATAGGCTTTGTTCAAAACCAAATTAGCATTTGTAAAACCAACCAACCAAAAATAAAATTATCCTGTTATTTTCATTCATAGTATCCAAGTCTGACAAGTCATTTTCATAAACTCGAGGACTGATACCTCTCAAGAAGTACTTTCTCAAAATGTATGGTCATATCGTTTGGCCCTAATATGTTTATAGGCTTATTAAATTTTTTAGAGTTCCTTAAAATGCTGCAGAGTATTAATTACCATAGCCAGCACTTTGTAGAGTCTATGGAAGGATTTTTTTTTTTTTTACATTGGCCTCATAAGCATTTTTGATTGAAGACACACTTTTTAGGGAGACTGCTGAGCTTGAGTTATAAATGATAAGTCCTTTTTTTTATCACAGCTGGTTCAGTTTAAGCACTCAGCATGGATAACCACGTGGTTAAATATACCTCTGTGCACATTACTAAGCATTATTGTTGGGAGATATTTGGATTTGTTACTTTGCAGCTGCCAGATATGCCTTGTTTGCTTAACATGCTTAAACATGAGTTTTTAAGAACATAAATAAACAGTGTTTTTGATAACAATAGCTATCACTCTCACAAGGAAGTGGCCTGTAATTTAGCAAATTTTCAAATGAAAATGTAAAGAAACTATGCTAAATAAGCCCCGTACAAGAACAGATGTTCTCCTGCTTGATTTCTAAAAAGTTTACATAATTTAAGTGATGTACAGTTTTCAATAAACATATTTCCAGAAACCTAGATTATTTTCATTCTCCACAGCAAACATTTACCTTTCCTTGATGTGTACTGCAAATTCAGCTAGATATTATAATGCAAAGATACAGACCCTATTCTTGAAATTGTGTATGGGACAGGATAAATCATGGAAAAAATCAGATGGCTGGATGGCTAGATGAATAACTAGTAAAATGACTAATAGATAAACAGCAGAGGAATCTGGAATCTTAAATCCTAGTTGAATCCTCTCTTGACAAGAATAACTTGTGACTTTTGAAAGATGCATGCAGTCTTGTAGGCACCATCACAATCAATATACAGATCCATTTCCTCACCCCCAAGAAATTTTCTTATGCTCTTTTGTAATTGAACCCACTCAACACTCCCAGGCCCTGGCAACCACAGACTTGGTTATTTTCTGTTCATATTGCTTTTTCCAGAATATCATATAAGTGAAATCATATATTATGTGGCAATTTTGTCCAGCTTCTATCACATAGGTGCTCAAATGCACTGGTCACTAGGGAAATGCAAATGACATCACAATACTATACTCACTAGAATGGATAAAATGAAAGAGTATAGAAAATACTGTCAATAAGGATATGGAGTAACCAGAACTCTAATAACCTGCAAGAGGTGGGGTAAACTTAGAAAAGTGCTTTGGAAATCTGTTCAATAGTGTCCACTACAGTTATAAGACTGCATGCCATCTGGTCTGGTGGCTCCCCACATACACTAGAGAAAATGCACATGCCTGTTTAACAAAAGGAAAATACTAGAATTTCATTGCACTATGTATAATAGCAAAAATAAGAAATTATCCAAGTTTCCATCAACAATGGAATCAATAAATTAATGTATTCTCAGGGATCAATCTCACAAACACAATATTGAATGAAAGAAAACAGCCACAAAAGGGTACACTACTTTCAGCTTCTACTTAGAATAGTAGTTATCAAGTGGGGAGCAACCTAGTCCCCCCAAAGGACATTTGGACATGTGCAGAGACACTTTGGGTTGTCATAATTGAGTCTGTACCACTGGGATATAGTAGATAGAGTCCAGGGAATGCTGCTAAATATTTTACAAAACACAGAGCAGTCCCCCCCCCCCCAAAGACAGGACTATCCAAACCAAAATGACAATAACACTGTCGTCGACAAACCCAGACCTAGAAAGGAAAAAGTTTGAGTGTTGCTCCCGTCTTTACAACAACAAGAATGCTAGATGATCTATAAAAGTATAACTTTATTGAAGCAATCAGAGGGCCAAAGTCACAGGGCAACCAGCTAATCTTAAATGTAAGGAAAGATAAGAAGAGATGGGGCATGATCACTTGCTTCCATGGGTATTAGTTTTCTAGAACTGTTGTAACAAATTCCCTCAAATCTGATGTCTTAAAACAACAGAAGTGTATTCTGTTTTGTGGGCCAGAAGTCTGAAATCAGTTTCAATGAGCCAAAATCAAGATGCTGGCAGGGTAGTACTCTCTCTGGAGGCTCTAAGAAAGAATTTGTTCCTTTCCTCTTCTAGCTGCTTGCCACATCACTTCAATCTCTACCTTTGTGGTCACATTACCTTCTCCTCTTCCGTCTGTGGTAAACCTCCCTCTGCTTTTCTCCTATAAGGATGCATGTGATTACATTTATGGCCCAAATAATTGAGGATAATCTCCTTATCTCAACATCCTTAATCACATCTTCAAAGTACTTTTTTTTCCATATAAAATAACATTCCCAGATTCCAAAATTAGGATGTGGATATATTTTGGGTGGGGGTCATTATTCAGATTACCACAATGGACTAGACATCAAATGAAACAGGTAAAATGCCATTTAAATTTTTTAACAAATTACTGAAGACTGAGCTGGACTATCATGAGGATTTAGAACCCCTGCGAGCCACAGACACAAAGGGAATCCTCAGCACTCTCAGGACCTTTTCCACTATCATCATCTTGTACTCATGAGAGAGACGGAGAAGGCAAGAATCCTGGGAATATTTGTGGTCAGGCAATGGAAGGAACTACAATCTCTCAGGGCAGGCACAAAGCTCCATTCTCTTCCTTCCCTATCTTTCCTATGGAGCAACAGTCTTAATCCATTGGAGGAGGAGCAATAAACCATGTTATCATGGGGCACAAGTGAACACTCCTTATAGCTAAGAAAAGAGAACAGGAATAAAGAAAACAAAACAAAACTCTGTCCCTGTGGTAGGGCTAGGTGTGCATCCTGGGTGCAGAATGTGGAGTCCTATATACCTGAAGGAGGAGAATTCCAGAAAGACCCTACCCCTGAGGATTCAGAAACCACAGTTGCTTAAGTCTGAGGCTGAAGCAGAATGACAAAGAACACTCCCCATCCCACCAGCAGTCTATAGCTAAAAGAGAAAAAGAGAAATGAAAGAAATGTTTTCTCTGAGGCACAAGTACAAAGGGAAGACCTAAAACAGAGGAGAGACCACACATTGAGAGAAATCTTCTGACACACCAGCCACCACTCTAAACACCAGGTAACATCAGTAGAATTTGAGAGTATGGTATATTAGAGTAACCATAGCAACAACACTCCTCAAACCTGCTAAACTCCTGATTAGATTCACTCAATATCCCCCACTAAAGGCCTAGCAAAAAATATAGAAGTTTATCATTTTAGCTACAAACATAAATCAATGTTACTAAGTTATTTTGGCTTGTAACATACCAGTTATTATGTTCTGATTTAGAAATAATTCAAAAATAGAATATACCAGTTATCTAATTAATCCATAAAATGTGTGATCATAAGTTGAAATGCAATAGATTCAATGAAGGGAATTTGTAACAACATATCATACTGGTGCCTAATAGATGAGGGGGAAAAAAAATCTTGTACTTAAGTGTAGAGATGGCCGAATTTTGCATCCTATACATTTTCTACTTTCTCAAAAATCAGTAGTTGAAATAGCAAACATAAAATTGATTTTGTCACTTATTCAATGAAAAGTTTATAAGGTAAATATAAGTATATTCACGTAATATTCCAGCACTTCCATGGAAGTATAATATTCATCTTGTAAGGAAAACAAAAGCTCCGATTAATCACTTCATAGTACAAGAAAAGACACATTGTTTTTAGAGAAAGATTGCATTTCACTCTCACATTGTAAAAGATCAATCAATGTCTCTGTGAAAAGTAATACAAGCTTATAAAAAGCAACAGATATTCACAAAGAATTGAAGAGCTGGTGTTGAAGTGAGTTGCAAAATACCTGGTGAAACTTCTAATTAATGCCAAACAAGAACGAGCTTACATGAACTGAGCTAGGTGCCTGGCACTTGAGAGTTGAATACTTAGCCTAAGAAGTTTCTGAGTAATATAAGAATTCTAGAAGAAAATAAAAGAAGTGCACATAGTTTTTGAATGGCATTATGTCACCAAAAATCAATAGCATATACTTGACATAGAATTAATACAAAAGCTTGCTGAATTAATACCATTTTAGAGAAATCTGATGAGTATATAAGAGGAAAGAATTCAATTAGTGATTGTAATAACTATCCCCATGGATATCTTGATACAAGAATGTTCAAAACTGGAATTAAACCTACATGACAATAACTGATCATTGATTCTTAGGCTAAATGTCACTGCTTGAAAAATTGGTTTGAATCTATCCTAGATTGAAATGAACTGATATCTAAAATAAATCCTTTTGGGATTCATTAAAAATCAATGATGTGGACATATAAAAACATTTGGAAAGTTTCGGAAGGGAGCTAGTTAATATCTTTTTTTCCCCTACCAAATCTTCCTAGTATCACATATCTCTAAAAAATTCTGATATTTAGACCAACTAAAAAGAATACTCTTGGAGTAAAGCTTCCAAAAACTTTTTTTAAATTTAATTTTATTATGTTATGTTAATCACCATACATTACATCATTAGTTTTTGATGTAGTGTTCCATGATTCATTGTTTGTGTATAACACCCAGTGCTCCATGCAATACGTGCCCTCCTTAATACCCATCACTGGGCTAACTGCCCCCCACCAGAACCCTCAGTTTGTTTCTCAGAGTCCATAGTTTCTCATGGTTCATGTTGGTGATGACTCACTTTTCACAATTGATAAAAGGACTTCAAATACTTAGAATTTAATTGTGACCAATGTTTTATATCACATTGATTTAAAGAGTTCTCTTGACTGACTTATGGAATGGCTAGATGTTGTATTTTGTGACTGACTTAAGATTTGGTAATATCAAGGCCATTTGACTGAATAAAATTGAAATTTCAAATAATCATTTTGTTTTACTTTCATAATGATGTGAAGTTATAGCTAAAATTTCCTTAAATTATTACAAGATTTAGTATTTACTTGAAATTATTTTCTCTAACCATTTATCTTCAAAGGAAGTGAGCAATACTGAAAAAATCCTTGTATTTTGCCTAATGATATAAAGCTAGCCTTAAAGACAACCAAAATCATTTTATGCCAGTTCTAGTGGAGAATAATAAACCCATATCTAATTTCAGAGGATTAAAATATTTCCTTTCTTTGTAAAAACATTTATTTTGTTAAAATGAATCTTTTTCAAACATTATCTCTCTCAAGTGGCAGCTCTCTGAAGGCAGAGATTTTTGTTTAATTTTTTTCACTTTTTACTTGTTTGATGTTTTTGTTGTTCAACATCAAGAACAGTGAATAGCATTAAAAAATAAGATTTTGAAAAGTGGTTGTCAAAGGTGTGAATACAAAAATAACTTTTGGGACGCCTGGGTGGCTCAGTTGGTTAAGCGACTGCTTTTGGCTCAGGTCATGATCCTGGAGTCCCTGGATCGAGTCCCGCATTGGGCTCTCTGTTCAGCAGGGAGCCTGCTTCTCCCTCTGACCCTCCCCCCTCTCATGTGCTCTCTCTCTCTCATTCTCTCTGTCTCAAATAAATAAATAAAATCTTTTAAAAAAATAACTTTTGAATCTCATTGAAGATGAAAAACAGAGATAAGCATTCTGGAAGAGTTGACAGCCAAAAAAAGGGGAGCAAGTTCTGTCACATATACACTAGGTAGTCAAGAGTTGGAGATAGTCTGCACAATTTTTAAACCTTAATTTAATAAATACACAGGAGAATCCAGAATTATCTTTTCAAAGCTTAGAGGTAATTATATTATTTCCTTATTTGTTTTTTAATAATTATATTTTGACTATTCCAGTCAGAAATCCCTTAGTGGTCAAGAATAGAAACCCAATCTGACTAGTTCAAATAAAAACTTATGAAGATAAAGATCCTATAAAAATAGAAGAGAATACTGGTGTCTTGGGAAGTGCAGAAATCAAGTTATCTCCTGGGACTTCACCAGCAGAAGCCCATGGAAGAAGCTCCCTATGCATCCCAGTTACCTTTCTTTAGCTACACTCTGTAATCTGCTTCTTTCTATCTTTTTTTTTATTAATTTTTTTTTTAACATATAATGTATTATTTGTTTCAGAGGTACAGGTCTGTGACTCATCAGTCTTACACAATTCACAGCACTCACCATAGCACATACCCTCCCCAGTGTCCATCACCCAGCCACCCCATCCTTCCCACCCCCCTCCACTCCAGCAACCCTCAGTTTGTTTCCTGAGATTAAGAGTCTCTTATGGTTTGTCTCCCTCTCTGGTTTCGTCTTGTTTCATTTTTCCCTCCCTTCCCCTATGATCCCCCGTCTTGCTTCTCAAATTCCTCATATCAGTAAGATCATATGATACTTGTCTTCCTCTGATTGACTTATTTCACTTAGCATAATACCCTCTAGTTCCATCCACATCATTGCAAATGGCAAGATTTCATTTTTTTGATGGCTACATAATATCCCATTGTATGTGTGTGTGTGTGTGTGTGTGTATATATGTACACCACATCTTCTTTATCCATTCATCTGTCGATGGACATCTTGGCTCTTTCCATAGTTTGGCTATTGTGGAACTTTCTGCTATAAACATTGGGGTGCACGTACCCCTTCGGATCCCTACATTTGTATCTTTGGGGTAAATACACAGTAGTGCAATTGCTGGGTCATAGGGTAGCTCTATTTCCAACTTTTTGAGGAACATCCATACTGTTTTCCAGAGTGGCTGCACCAGCTTGCATTCCCACCAAAAGTGTAGGAGGGTTCCCCTTTCTCCACATCCCTGCCAACATCTGTCATTTCCTGACTTGTTAATTTTAGCCATTCTAACTGGTGTGAGGTGGTATCTCATTGAGGTTTTGTTTGGATTTCCCTGATGCTGAGTGATGTTGAGCACTTTTTCATGTGTCTGTTGGCCATTTGGATGTATTCTTTGGAAAAATGTCTGTTCATGTCTTCTGCCCATTTCTTGATTGGATTCTTTGTTCTTTGGGTGTTGAGTTTGATAAGTTCTTTATAGATTTTGGATACTAGCCTTTTATCTGATATGTCATTTGCAAATATCTTCTCCCATTCTGTTGGTTGTCTCTTGGTTTTGTGCTTCTTTCTATCTTATTATGACCAACTCAGCCTTTTAATGTCCCGAATCTATACTTCTCAGAAATATTTAGCTCAACGCAGTCTAAAGATTTCTATCCTGTATGGTATTGTGTCTACCCTGATCCAACTTTTAGCTATTTGGGTCATAGACTTATCCATTGTAGCTACCCTGATCCAACTTTTAGCTATTTGGGTCATAGACTTATCCATTGTATCCACCCCTTCCCCCGGGGAGGTTTTACTAGAAGAAAAGGAAAAGCTAACAGTAATAGTCAAATTAACTATCATCTAAATTTTAAATCTTCATAATAAATTCCAAGCTCCTTAAAATGTGTTCCAGTTAGCCTCAGCTTACTGTTTATTTCTCATCTTTTGCTGCTTAGTCCCACATTCCATACATACACTTATATAGCTTCTGAGGCTTAAGCTGATGCTTTGACTTTATTTCCTTCTGATTGATATGTTCAGTCTTCTTGATGGAAAAAAAAAAAACAACTTTTATTTCTTGTTGTTGTTATTGTTGTTTTTAATTTAATTTTATTATGTTATGTTAATCACCATACATTACATCATTAGTTTTTGATGTAGTGTTCCATGATTCATTGTTTGCGAATAACACCCAGGGCTCCATTCAATACATGCCCTCCTTAATACCCATCACCGGGCTAACCCATCCCCCCACCCCCTCCCCTCTAGAACCCTCAGTTTGTTTCTCAGAGTCCATAGTCTCTCATGGTTCATCTCCCCCTCCGATTTTCCCCCTTCATTTTTCCCTTTCTACTATCTTCTTAAAGCCTCATCTGAACTATAATCTCTTTTGAGTCAGCAAGGACATTCAATAGTCACCTTGACTAAAATCCCTTGGCCCTTATTCATATCATTCATGTGGCTGTTCCTCATGTGGCTCCTGCCCAGGGCTCTAGGTGCCTTTGCCACAGTGATCCACAGAAGGATCACTAGAGCACATTTCACAGTGTAGTGTCCATTTTTTCATCTTTCCTTTTATTGCTCCAAAATTCATTCTAAACATCTGTTCTTCAGTACGTCCATCTGCTTTTTGTCCACTTTTCTCCTCCTAAGAACATACCATTCTCTTTGCTAAAGTTGTTTCCTAATTTCATTATAAGGAACTGACTTGGGCAGGTGTTTTAGGTCATTCTGGCTGCTATAACAAAATACCATAGACCGGATGGCTTATGAGCAACAGAATTTTTTTTTTTTCACAGTTCCAGAAGCTGGAAAGTCTAAGATCAAGGTGCCAACACACTCCCTGTCTTGTGAGAGCTTGGCCACTGTCTCCTCATTGCAACTTTACATGGCAGAAGGGGGTGGGGAGGTTTTCTGGGCTGCTTTTTTAAGGGCACTAATTCTATTCCTGAAGTATCTGCACCCAGCTCAACCCCATTGATTTTCTTATTGATATCTGAACTCTGTACCGATTTATTTCCCATTAGCCTCCTAACATCATCACCTTGGAGGTTAGGATTTCAAATTATGATTTTGGGGGAACACAAACATACAATCTATAGAACTGGGGTTGTTGAAAATATAAATAGGACACATATGGTTCCCACAATATCACAGAGGAAGGATTTCTAACTGGTAAGAAACAATTGTGTGTGTTCAGTTAATAAAATTAGACTTTATCAGCTCCAATCACATGACCTTCTCTAAATAGTCACAATTTAGATTAAATGAGATGATCTAGCTATGTAAACAGTTTTCTGTTCTTAATATTCAAAAGAGCCTTTAAAATCATTTTATTTTAAAGATTTTTCTCTCCTAAGGAGTAATGTTCCAGAGATTAACTCATTCAAGATCTTTAAACATATTGATAAAAGAATCATAATAACCCCCCAAACTCCCAAATCTAAAAGAAAATGCTTCCTTCCATCTTAAATTTTAGCACTTACTTGCTAAATGCCACAGATGTGGGTTTTCAAATGCTCTGTTGGTTATTCTTTTAGATTTGGAGTTCAAAGTGTATGCCAATTAAACTTTTACTTATCATTCAAATAAACTAAAAGTGACTGAACATACCATACCACTCAGCATGACAAAAGCAGTATTCACTTTGATTCTTCATCCTAAATAATCTGTTCAATTTTGGGGTCACATTTTATTTTTTATTTTTTTAATATTTTTTTCCTTTTTTTTTGTTTCCGGTTTTTATTTAAATTCTAGTAATGAGCACATGGTGTTATATGCAACTGACAGGTATCCCCTGTCTTTCAACAGAAGTAAACAATATTTTCCCTTGAAAAAAAGTATCCACAATTTAGGACCTCTGGATTCCCAGAGATTACAATACCAAAATAAAAATTTATCAAATACACAAGGAAAAATTTTAATTACTGAAAGTAAGCATAAAGAAGAAGCAACTGATCTAGTATCTCCTCCTCAGATATTTACTATATTAGAACTTTTAGGGACAGAATATGAAATAACTATGTACAAATGCAAAAGATGAAATAAAATGTGCAAGAAAGATGGGACCATAAATATTGGCTCCTTCCCTTCCCCTACTTACTTTCACCAGTTTTGTTTTAGACAACAATTTTTAAGAAAGAAAATAATTTTGACCATCACTACTGCTAAGGATAGATAATTTAGAAAAAAATATGAAAACAAATTCTTAAGGACATTACATTTTCTTATCCATTCATCTTTAAATGAACATTTAGTTTATATGTATCACAATTAGATCATATATAATAAAGTATTATATATTGCAAAAATGCAGATGATCTTGGAGGACATTATGATAAGTGAAATAAGCCTGACATAGAAAGACAAATACTGTATGATTTCACTTACATGAGGAGTCTAAAAATGTCAAACTCCTAGAATCAGAGTAGAATATTGGTTGCTGGGGCTAGGGGAATAGAGGGGATACTGGTCAAAGGGTACAAAATTTCAGTTATAAGATGACTAAGTTCTTAGAATCTAATACAGCATTGTGATTATAGTTAATAATACAGTATTGTATACTTGAAATTTGTTAGAAGAGTAATCTTAAATGTTCTCACCACACACACAAAATTAAATAAAAGCAGCTATGTGAAGGGATAGATGTATTAATTAACTTGATTTGGGTAATTATTTTGAGATGTATACATATATTACCAAATCATCATGTAGTACCCTTGAAAAATAAATAAAAATTAATTTATCAACATTACATAGAAAACAAAATAAATATGATAATTTAATACATGCAAAAAAAAAAACGCATTTGCTAAAAATACTTAACTATTTAGAAAGAAGGAAAGTTCCCTAATAGGATAAATTATACCTATGGTAAACTTACCACAAATATTGTATTTAACTGTAATTTATGAAAAGTTTTTCCTCAGGTTTTAAAACAAGAGGATACCTGAACTAAATAATTCTATGCAGCTAAGGACTGGAGGTCTTAGCCAGTGTAATAAAGGGAAAAAAAATGTTCGAGGGCCAGAAAAAAATTTAAAGGTATCTTTATTTGCAAAAGAGAAATTGTAGCTATAGAAAAATCTGCAAACATTACAAGAATTAATAAATGAATAGCAAGCTTGCTGGAAGCACAGTCAGTAAACGAATCAGTTCTATTTCTCTATGCCAGTAGTAATAGAAAATATAATTTAACATGGGAGTTATTTTCTTTTTTTAAAATTTAATTTAATTTTGTTTTATTTTATTTTTTATTTAAATTCAATTAATTAACATATAATGTATTATTAGTTTCAGAGGTAGAGGTCAGTGATTCATTAGTCTTATATAATACCCAGTGCTCACTACATCTTGTGCCCTCTTTAATGTCCATCACCCAGTTACCCCATCCCCCCACCCCCTACCCCTCCAGCAACCCTGAGTTTGTTTCCTACGATTAAGAGTCTCATACGGTTTGTCTCTCATGCCGGCTGTTTTCAATGGCATGATAAATCAGACGACTAGGAAAAAGTACCACAGAGTGTGAGACTTTTACTTAGAAAACTAAAATATATGATCAAGACAAATTAAGAAACTAAGTATGGAAGAATAGACCATGAGCATGATTATGAGCTGTCAATTCTCTGCAAGGTGATCTTTAGACTTCTTTTATATCATGATCAAAATTTCAAGAATGATTTGGGAAAGGTAATTGATAAGTTGATTCCAAAACTTACATGGCATGCAAAGATTGGAGAACAGCCACATTAATCTTGAAGAGAACAGTAGGACTGCATGACTAGATCTAAAGATTTATTAAAGCTATAGTAAATAAGGTGCAGCATTGGCTCAAAACTCGTTCTGTAGATCTATAGAACAGAATAGAGCCTCGGCTCAAGCCCAGTCACATGTCTTGTGATAAAGCTTATACCGTATAAATGTGGGAAAAGGTGAGATTTTCTTTTTTCTTTTTTTTAAACATTTTATTTATTTATTTAAGAGAGAGAGAGAGAGAGCACGAGTGGAGGAGAGAAGCAGAGAGAGAAAGAGAAGCACACTCCAAGCTAAGAAAGGAGCCTGACGTGGGGCTCAATCCCAGGACCCTGGGATCATGACCGAGCTGAAAGTAGACACTTAACTGACTGAACCACCCAGGTGCCCCACGGTGGGATTTTCAATAGAAGGTGGTGAATCAGTTGGATTCCCACATGAAAAAAAAAAAAAAAATTATGATCCTCACCATAACCAAAAATATCCCAGGTCCATCATAAATCTAAATATGGGAGGTACAATTAGTAATGTTCTTAAAAGATATATACGGTAGAATATCTTTATAATCTTGCCCATAGTCATCTCCTAAAGAGGGCATCAAAAGCATTAATAACAATGAGAGGAATTGATACATTAGACAACATGAAATGAAGAACTTCTGTTTACCAAAAGAAACACTGAAAAGTGTAAAAAGGCAAGCCACAGAGCAAATATTTGCCCTAAATATACGTGGAAAAGGAATTTTACACAGAATATATTAAAAAATCCCTATGCATCAATAAGAAAGTCATACAGCCCAATTTTTTTAAATAATCAAAATATTTGAACAGATAATTCTCAAAGAATGACCAAAAAACAAATGATCAGTAAAGATATTAAAAGTTGCTCACTTCTTTACTCATCATCAGAGAAATGGATATTATTATTAATAATTATGTTATTAATTACTAAATAATTAAATAAGTGATCAATTAATATCATTCCAAGCAGAAGCATAATAACTAATTGTTGATAAGATGTGATGCATACAGATTGTCAATAAACTTTTTTTAACTTATTTTATTTAAACTCAATTAGTTAAAATACAGTGTATTAGTTTCAGATGTAGAGTTCAGTTATTCATCCACTGCATATAACACCCAGTGCTCATCGCATCCTATGCCCTCCTTAATGCCCATCACCTAGCTACCCCAACACCCTCCCCTCCAGCAACCCTGTTTGTTTCCTATAGTTTAGAGTCTCTAATTGTCTCCCTCTCTGATTTCTTCTTATTTTATTTTTCCCTCCCTTCCCCTATGATCTTTTGTTTTATTTCTTAAATTCCACATATGAGTGAAACCATGTAATTATCTTTCTCTGACTGACTTATTTCGCTTAGTATAATGCCCTCTGGTTCCATATACGTCATTGTAAATGGTAAGATTTCATCCTCTTTGATGGCTGTATATTATCTACCACATCTTTTTTTATTCATTCTTTTGTTGATGGATATCTGGGCTCTTTCCATAGTTTGGCTGCTATAAACATTGGGGTGCAGGTGCCCCTTCAGATCACAACGTTTGTATTCTTTGAGTATATACCTAATATATATAAGTATATACCTCACACGGCTTGTATTTCATGAAAATAAAATTAGTATCTCCATTTCACTAAAATTCCACCTCATTATGTTGTGCAAAGCTAATAATGAGCCATAATTTTCAGAGACTGGAAGCTTCTTCCAGATGTATTATAAACACTTGACACGTTGATGTTCCCTGTATTTACAATTATCAATGCCATAAAATAATTAAGTAGATTATGTATCTCCATTAAAGACAACCATAAACAATAAATGACTCTTCCCAAAATATAAAGGAGTGCTAAATAAGATTGATTCTGAATATAAATATATGAGGAAAGTTTTATTAAAAGTCAGAATGCAAATTTACATATAAATTTCTCAATACTTGGAATCGTTATCTTTTTAGCTAACATAATAATTTTATACATCATAGATTTAATGCTGGGTTATTTTAATATGGAGATAAAAGATACAAATACAAACTGTGCTACTTTATTATAATAGTTTCTCAGGTCAATTTCCTGGTATAACTAAATAATGAAAAATTGTGAATTGTGATTTTGACCAATTTGGCTGAG
Organism: Mirounga leonina; assembly: GCF_011800145.1. Classification (NCBI taxonomy): domain Eukaryota; kingdom Metazoa; phylum Chordata; class Mammalia; order Carnivora; family Phocidae; genus Mirounga; species Mirounga leonina. The sequence continues at coordinate 55,280,546 of NW_023270825.1, read as the reverse complement.
AATATGAAGTTCACATAAGAGATACAGCAATCTTATTTTCCAGAAATCTTTTAAAACATGCAGCTTCTTTGGAGACAAGGAACAATGACAAAATGCCTCCTTGTTGCACACTGGAACCACCAGGTGAGCTTTAAAAAAATACTAACACTTCAACTGATATCCAGAAAATCTGACTTAATGCTTTGTGGTGTGTTCTAGACTTTGGGACTTTAAAATGTTCCCCAGTATTTTACCCCTTATCACAGAGTTAGTGCACATAGATTACAGGATTTAGAATATGATAGTTCAATGTTTGGTGACCAGTAATTTGACATAAAAATAAACATTTTCCTCCATTTGTGAACCAGGAGTTTTCCACGTTTGCCTAGGAGTTATCAAGAGAATATAGTTATTTCTGCTGAAATCATGAAAATCAAAGGGACTTTGATAGTTATTTATTACATAACTTCCTGCTGTCTGAAAAACTGCAGATGTGGCAAACCTGCCTCCCCCACTCAGTAGTTCTAGCTCTTTGAGGTGCTTATCAGTGGAAGTAAGATATACTATTTAGGAAGGAAATGGGAAAGAAAATGTGTATCACATGACAAGTAACACTATATCAGTATATCTCACTTCAAATATATCTGTCCTTTCCCCCATGGTTCTTCATTTTAGTGCCAGCCACTCAATTCTGTGTATATCTCCATCTTTTTGTTCACATTTAAGGTCACTATTGTTAACCCACAGTCTTTAATTTTTATGAAGCCCCAAAGCACATGAATTAGTCCCCCTTACCTCTCTTAGAAACAGTCCAAGGACCACCTATTATTACTTGAGCATATGCTAAATAATCTTATTGCCTGCCACCATCAATGCAACTCCAAGAAACTTATTGAAATGTTCACTCAGGTAAAACAAAACAAAACAAAACAAAACAAAATAAAACAAAACAAAAAAAAACAGTAAAAGACAGGGAGGACAAAAGTATGGGAACACCCCTGCTACTAGGAAAATCAGACTTTCCACAAGGTTACACTGGTATGAAAAATATCTAAAATCACTCTGTGTTCTTCCTCCCAATGTTTTCATCAACCTGAGATATTCAACCCTGTTATAGTTAAATTAGTGAAAATCCTAAGACCCGAGCAAAGGAGGCACTGTAGCATTGTTGCCATTACTGATTAATGTGGAATTTATGTGGCTAAGAATGGAAGTTTGGGTGAAAACCTCAAGTGTCATTAATTTTGGAAACCTCAGGGAGTTGAGTTTGGAGATCCCCTTCCAATATGCAGCCAAGTTAAGAAAGAAATGCCAAGAACTGTACCAGTCAGCCAATGCTGAAGACTGCTTATATCTTACAAGACACATATATGAATATGATATTTTAATAATTAATAATTAAGTTAATATTATTTGTTACATTTCTGGCACTGCTCTACTTGATTTAGAGTTTAACTCTTTCATTTCTCAGGTCAAGCATATGAGGAACTGATATTATCCTCATTTTCAGAGAAGAAAACTAATGCTCATACAGGTTAAGTAAAATGATACAATTCCAGAAACTACAAGAAGATTCTTTACTACTGTGGTGTGGCATGTTGACCAGCAAGCCTAGATACATAATTTGTGAATAAGGTATTATATTTTACTAGCAGGCACACTTCTCTGGCCATAACTCTAAGATGCTTCTGACTTGCACCATGGTGATTGCTTCTGAGTTCCTCTAAACTGCCATCAGTACATAAATAAACTTTTCTTGTAGGCCAGAAATCTGAAATAAACAATCCTAAAAGGCCATTCGCTAAACCATAAAGGGAGAAAGGAAGCAAGAGAGAAGATTACCCTTGCTTCCCTGTGATCTTGGCACCACATGTTTCTTATTTTTGCTTCAGTTTTAAACAGATAGTGCTGGGTTGAATGGATAAGGGATATCTGTTTGTTCCTCGATTTATTTTTTAAACCAGCTACAGTAAATATTAAGTCATAACAAGTTTAATTTTCTTATAATTGGAATAATCAACCCAATTAGTGGTAATAATAATAATGATCATGGTTATAACAATAATAGCAACTGGTCTAAGCCCTTAAAATTTATTACCTCATTCAATCACAGTCATCCTAAGTATGTTCTAGCATTATACCTATTTTGTGATCAAGATTTTCAGGTGCTAAGAGGGTAAGTAACTCACCTAATTTCACACAGTTAGAGGAGATATGATTTTTGTCTATTTTCTCCCAGTTTGCGAGAGTATGTGCTTCAATTATTTTACTGGTTCAACAGAACTGGTATTTGCTAAGTAACAATTCATGCATAAAGTTTTCAGAACAATGACTATTTTGAGTAGTTATTATTCATAAAACTCAAATTATCTTCTATTTAAAGTAGCCATTTTGGACAGCACATATTTAAACTTAAGGATTCTTTGAAAGGATGCAAATAAATAAAATCACAAAGGAAAGAAGAGAGATTACAACCAATATCACAGAAATACAATCATAAGAGAATATTATGAAAAATTATTTGTCAACAAATTGGGCAATCTGTAAGAAATGGATAAATTCCTAGAAACATATAAGCTACCACAACTAAAACAGGAGGAAATAGAAAATTTGAACAGACCCATAACCAGCAAAGAAATTGAATGAATAATCAAAATCTCCCAATAAACAAAAGTCTCCAGGGACAGATGGCTTCCCAGGGGAATTATACCAACCACTTAAAGAAAACTTAATACCTATTCTTCCCAAGCTATTAAAAAAAAAAAAAAAAAAGACAGAAATGGAAGGAAAAGTTTCAAACTCATTCTATGAGGCCAAATAGAATTCCAAAACCAGACAAAGACCCCACTAAAAAGGAAAATTACAAGACAATATCTTTTATGAACATGCATGCAAAAATTCTCAACAAGATACTAGCAAATTGAATGCAACAGTACATTAAAAGAATTATTCACCACGATCAAGTAGGATTTATTCCTGGGCTGGTTGGGTGGTTCAATATTTGCAAATCAATCGACGTGATACACCATATTAATAAAAAGAAGGATAAGAGTCATATGATCCTCTCAATAGATGCAGGAAAAACATTTGAAAAAGTACAGCATCCATTCTTAATAAAAACCCTCAACAAAGTAGGGACAGCAGGAACATACCTCAGTATCATAAAGACTATATACTGAAAGACCCACAGCTAATATCATACTCAATGGGGAAAAACTGAGAGCTTTTCCTTTAAAGTCAGGAACAAGACAGGAATGTCTGCTCTCACCACTGTTACTTAACATAGTTTAATTCTTTTCCTTTTTTTTTTATTATGTTATGTTAATCAGCATACATTACATCATTAGTTTTTGATGTAGTGTTCCATGATTCATTGTTTGCGTATAACACCCAGTGCTCCATTCAGTACGTGCCCTCCTTAATACCCATCACCAGTCTAACCCATCCTCCCACCCCCCTTCCCTCTAGAACCCTCAGTTTGTTTCTCAGAGTCCATAGTCTCTCATGGTTCGTCACCCCTCCGATTTCTCCCCCTTCATTTTTCCCTTCCTGCTATCTTCTTCTTCTTCTTTTTTTTTTTTTTAACATATAATGTATTATTTGTTTCAAAGGTACAGGTCTGTGATTCAACAGTCTTACACAATTCACAGTGCTCACCATAGCACATACCCTCCCCAATGTCTATCACCTAGCCACCCCATCCCTCCCAGCCGCTCCCCACTCCAGCAACCCTCAGTTTGTTTCCTGCAATTAAGAATTCCTCATATCAGTGAGGTCATATGATACATGTCTTTCTCTGATTGACTTATTTCACTCAGCATAATACCCTCCAGTTCCATCCATGTTGTTGCAAATGGCAAGATTTCATTCCTTTTGATGGCTGCATAATATTCCATTGTATATATATACCACATCTTCTTTATCCATTCATCTGTTGATGGACATCTTGGCTCTTTCCATAGTTTGGCTATTGTGGACACTGCTGCTATAAACATTGGGGTGCACGTACCCCTTTGGATCCCTACATTTGTATCTTTGGGGTAAATACACAGTAGTGCAATTGCTGGATCTTATGGTAGCTCTATTTTCAACTGTTTGAGGAACCTCCAGACTGTTTTCCAGAGTGGCTGCACCAGCTTGCATTCCCACCAACAGTGTAGGAGGGTTCCCCTTTCTCTGCAACCCCGCCAACATCTGTCGTTTCTTGACTTGTTAATTTTAGCCATTCTGACTGGTGTGAGGTGGTATCTCATTGAGGTTTTGATTTGGATTTCCGTGATGCCAAGCGATGTTGAGAACTTTTCCATGTACCTGTTGGCCATTTGGATGTCTTCTTTGGAAAAATGTCTGCTCATGTCTTCTGTCCATTTCTTGATTGGATCATTTGTTCTTTGGGTGTTGAGTTTAATAAGTTCTTTATAGGTTTTGGATACATAGTTTAATTTAACATAGTACTGGAAGTCCTAACCTCAACAATCAGACAACAAAAAGAAATAAAAGGCATCCAAATAGGCAAGGAAGAAATCAAACTTTCACTATTCACAGATGACATGATACTCTCTGTAGAAAATCCAAAAGACTCTCCCAAAAAATTGCTAGAACTGATAAACGAATTCTTTTTTTTTTTTAAAGATTTTATTTATTTGACAGAGAGAGACACAACAAGAGAGGGAACACAAGCAGTGGGGAGTGGGAGAGTGAGAAGCAGGCTTCTCACTGAGCAGGGAACCCGATGCGGGGCTCGATCCCAGGACCCTGGATTCATGACCTGAACCAAAGGCAGATGCTTAATGACTCAGCCACCCAAGTGCCCCTGATAAACAAATTCTTGCCTGCATCTTTCTTATATCAGAATAGCTCCCTTTAAACAGGACACATACAAGACCAAGGTATCACAACACAAGACCTCTAGACAGAAGATCTGCTTACTCTTCAAACTTTTCATAAAATTCCTAAATCTCTTCTAGTCCACTAGCTTCTCAGCACTCTGGGGACTCACTGGAGCTTTTTGATGTTCTCCACACCACATCACATTATGGGGATACAGAGGAAGAGGAGGGTGGTAGAGGCGCTATCTCTCAGCATGGCGGTCTCACACCCTCTCCTCAAATCCATTCCATTGAGAAGATTCTTTGTTATCATGGGCACTCTTCCAATTACCCTGGTCACAGACTTCTTAGTGGGTAAAAAGGCAGAAACCACATCTGTTTTGAAAGTCCCAAAACTATCCAAGAATCTTTATTCTCAGCCCTCCAGTTTTTCAGTTCACATGTGATGGACGGGGAGTAGGATTTCTGGCCTTCTGACCTCTGAAACTCTTCAGCCTTCTCTTCAAGCACAGGCAAGAATTTGACTGGTTTCTTGGGAGTGGGGATGGAAACTAAATTTAAGTTAGACCTCACATCTATCTGTAAGTGTAATTAGCATTAATAAACTCTGCTTTAGACATTCATGCTCTGACTGGGTATTTTACCCCAAGAACTTTCAGATTTCAAAGTAGAACTATTTTCTATTCCAGTGAGTTGAGGTTAATTTCAAGTCACTACTCTCCCTTTTGAGTTTTAAAAGCCATTGCAAATTCGAGCTGACTTCTATTTCCTAGGCTGTATCTGCCCTTCCTCTAAAGAAATGAAAGGCTTTGATCCAATGAGTGGAGAGACTTGGGGCAATATTAATCATTTTGGAAAGAGAAAATACCTTCAAAAATCTCTAAATTTGATTTAGTTATAATAACATTATATTGATGAGTGTGATCTATCAATCTATAAATAAAACTTCAATTTTATCAGTATTATCTACAATACTTCATACAAAAACCAACTCAAGATGCTTGTTTGAAATGGGCAAGTCAGTTATGTGAAAACACACAAAGAAAATACACATACATACACAAATGATTTAAATATCAGATTAATATGTAATCTGTAAATGAATATAATGAAAATTATTTGTAAATCATGAAAGTAGTATATCCACAGTATTGTAATTCATCCTTCAAATGCATAATCATGAGTTTATTGATTTAAAAGAAGAAAAAACTAAAATCTAATGGATTATTCAGTCATTCACCAACAAATAGATATTGAATGCCTATGTAACAGAAGTCATTACAGGCACTTTGTAAAAATAACTAAACATACAAAAAATACATTCTACCTTTAAATCATATATATTAGTGTTTTTTTTTTTTTTCATTAAAATGCTGATAGTATATTTCTGTAAAATATTTTATACACTTACAGTGAACAATTTTAAACACTTGATTTTCTTATGTTGTGAGGATTTTTTAAGGAGACCAATTTTTTTTTTCTCAATAAGAACGTCAATTATATTTAACTATTAGAGGTTCCATCTGCATGCATTTCCAATAGCTATATAAGTTGGAGCAGATGTTTTAAAGTCCAAATACTGGTATAAAACTATACAGAAATGTGAGTATCTGTCCATTCATGAGGATGGGGCAGCAATGAAATAATATCCAATTCAGGAAAAGACTGTAGCAGCCATGAGATTGCATCTTGGAGACCTCCAACTGCAGGGAGCAGTTGACCTAGGGTGCCAGAGACTGCTCTGGAATCCACCTCTGTACTTGACCAGAGGCCATACCTCCCATGGGCTGCTCCCAGCCAATGACTGAGCACAGCTGGTTCTTTCTTGGGAGACAAGGGGTTCCTCTCCATGCTAACTTTGGCTAGAGGAATCCTCATGGCCTTGGCAGACAGGATTTGGTCTCTAAGTAGTCTAAGACTTTTCCAGCCAAACTTCTTTTCCTTTCTTTTTCACTTGTGGTCAGACTTGCTTCATGATTGGATTGCTATCCCGGCCTCTCTACTTCTTCCCCATTTCCTATCATGGGTGTTTCCTCTAATAAAATCCTTGCACACTGAATCCTGTCTTGAGTTTTTGCTTCTCTGAGGACCTGAACTAACACAAGCCTAAATGTTTCAACAGTTAAACATAACCTATAAAGAAAGAGCTAAGTACTATATTGGGGGAGGGAGCAATTTAAGAGAGTAAACTTCAGAAGTCAAATTGTTTTCATTATTATGTTTATTAATTTCTTAAATGCATGTGATAGTGTTTCTCCAGGGTCGTATTGTATGACAAAGATTCAGATTAGTATTTCAGTTTAAGAGACTAAGCAAAAAATTAAACTGATCACTCACAAAAAATTAAACTCATGAAAAATTAAAGTGGAGAGGTGGTCTACTAAGGAGAAGGGTCCTGGGTATCCCTGCACATTTTTGCTAAGGCTGTCCTACTACAAGACTTACTCTTTTCCTGATATTGAGTAATTCCATAGTTAGTCCCATAGGCAACTAAACAGTCAAGACTAAGAAAAATACATGTTCTTTCTTTGCAGGGAAGAGGATTGGCTTGTTTCCTCTTTGCAAAAATGTTTATGCTAGCCCCAAAACATGGGTGAACCTGGAGGGCATTATGCTAAGTGAAATAAACCAAGCACGGAAAGACAAATACTGCATGATCTCATTTACATGTGGAATCTAAAAAAATCGAACTCAAAGAAGTGGAGAGTGGAATGGTGGTTGCCAGGCCTGGTTGGTGGGGAAAATGAGGAGATGTTGGTCAAAGAATACAAAGTTTCAGTTATGCAGGGTTAATAAATCTGGAGATCTAATGTACAGCATGATGATTATAGTTAACAATACTGTATTTCATACTTGACATTTTTTAAGAGAATAGATTTCAAATGGCCTCACTACACACAAACACATACACACACACACACAACTATGTGAGGTGATGTTAATTAACTTGGTTGTAGTAATTATTTCATAGTGTATACATGTATCAAAATATCATATTGTATATCATAAATGCATACAATTTTTATCTGTCAATTATTTCTCCATAAAGCTGGAAAAAATTACTGGGCTCCTGACCCTGAGTTCCCCTCCTATAAGTCAATCCTCTGCATTTGTAGGGTGTCATCTGTCACTCTGTGTCACCCTACAGGAATTGGGGGTCAGAAAGCAAAGACAAACTTGTTGGCACTGGTCATTGCTTTTGCTGTAATGATGTCTTTTGTCTCTGCTTCAGGTGTCTCATGCCTTCGGTCACCAGCTACACATTACGGCTAAGTTGTTACCTTGCAAGTAAAGTAAAATTTCATACCCTCCTCAGTTGGTGACACTCTCGACTTCTTTCTTGGCAAACCTGCTTCTCTATATTCCCTTTTTAAGTGAATGAGAGTACTATTCATCCTACAAAGAAGACAGTTTCTCAAATATCTAAGAACAATAATTGAAGTCCATTGTAGTATATAAAGGAAATCAAATAAACATTTTTTGCTGAATCAGAAAACACTGTTTTAATTAACTCAATGTAACTGGCTACTATTCACTAAAGACTCATCCTATATAGGATTTAATGAGACACTATTCATGTTCAAGTTATGGTTAGGAGAATAATAACCACGCATTTAAAAGATTATACTGGCTTGAGTATAACATCAGTTAATGAGCTGCCTTTTTCATTCCAATGGGTTCCATTCCAATCTTGCAATTTGCTTTAATTAAGTATTTGGGACAAATTATAATTTAAAGGGTTTGCACGAAGCCAATTTAACTGTTCAGCTCTGAGTATGTTTTGTTTGAGCATAGAATCCTGGATATGTGTCCAAAAATTCCTATGCAATAACTCTACAAAACAAAGTACATTATATAATTATACTCTTCCTACTGGTTTTTGGCCCACATTGGTTAAGCATCCAAGTGTCCAGATGTTTCCGGAAATTCTCAGATAACTAGAGATTACATATAAAAATATCTGTGCCAAATGAAAAATTAATGTTTCTTCTAATACCTAAAAAACATTTGTTAATGACTTCATAATAGAACTGAACTCTGGATTTGAATTGGAAATATCAGAAAAAAACAAATGGAAATATCAGGGATATAAAATTTTAATGTTTTTAAGATCTAGTTAGATAAACTTATAAAACCAAAGCTTCACTATTTTAAATATATCATTTTCTAAAGCATACAAATAGAAGATGATGTTGAAGAATTATTCTATTTTCCTTTTATATCACCTTCCATTTAAACACACCATGAAATAACAAAAGCCTCATGTGTCCCATATGTGCCACTCAAACATTATTAATGATTTATTAGTAACATTCAGCTGTGCACTTTACATGACACTCATATTCTCTATTCAATTATTTCAGAACTCAACATTTACTAAGGGGGAAAGAAAGTAAAAGTGACTGCCATATTTTGCCTTCTTTCATTTATTGTCATTTATATGTAAATATTTGATTCCTAAAATATATCAGAGAATAAAAAGTATGAACCTTACCAAATGGTGTACTAAAATGATCTTTTTAATGACTGTAATTTGTTAATGGATCACTAGCAAAGGCCCTATTACCATCAATACCAAAATTATTGTCAAGCATAAAAAGAATCAGAAAAATTTCTTTAGTATATATAACATGACCAAAAATATTAGCTAAATGTCTTAAAATTTTAAAAATGGAAATCATGAGTTTTGTAGCTAATACATATCAATTTTATTGACTGTGCCTTATCTCATAAATAGCACGCTGGTTTTGTGGAAATGAACTAATTGGTATCTGATTTCTGCTTTTCACTATTTATATTCCTGATAGTGCTTTTTTGGTATGGGCACATTTCATAGTATATAAAATGTGAATCTGAAGTTACAATTAAAATTAGTAAATGTCTAAAGTGAAGAAGTAATAGAGAAACAAAAGGACTCAGGTTTGAAATTAGATACATTTCAGGGCACCTGGGTGGCTCAGTCGCTTGAGCGCCCAACTCTTGATTTCAGCTCAGGTCATGAAGCCTGCTTGAGGGTCTCTCTCTCCTTCTCCCTCTGCACCTCCCCTTCATGTACTCTCTCTCTCAAATAAATAAATAAATAAATAAATAAATAAATAAATAATACAAAATAGTCATTTTCATCAGCATAAGTATTTAATAGCACTCATGTTTTGTTAATTATATATTAAATATGTTTTTGTATAATTATGGGACCATACATCCCAATTTGTCCAAGATAGTCCCAGTTGTTTATGCATGTTGTTTCAAGGTAAATAGTGGTTTCCCTTTTATGATCAAAACTCCTACTCTAGACTATAAATTAGAGTAGACCACTATACCTGTATATAGTTTAATTACATGTTCTCGGTATTTTCCCTTTACAGTGTTCATACATAATATACTTTTATAAGTAATATATGATACATGCTACTTTAAGGTTTACTTTTTACTTTTGATGATAAAAATAATATTAGCTATTTAATGCACGATGAATATATCAGACAGGTCATTCTTGACCTTGAAAATCTATGAAAAATTATTTTGTCTCATTTATCATTTACTTAAAGCCATTCTCTGTATCAGTTTTTGAATTAAATCTATCCATAGCTCCATACAGAAAACTCTAACACAATTACTACAAGGACTGAAGTAGTCTCCTGAAGATGAAACAGTTCTAAACTATTAAACATTGAACCACTTGTATTCCTAATGATGTAGCATCCATCCAGGAGGAATAGCCAGAGAAGAAAACACCAAGCTAGTTGCAGTAGATTACCTTTTTGGCAGTTCCGAAACTTTAGGTGTTTACCTATGCTCCCCTAAATTGACTCCGTGCCCAGCTACTTCTCATTTTCATTTTAAATAACAATAAACATATTCCACTACACAAAAGCATTTTATTTTATGACAATTGCAATAGAATGAACAAAGCATTTTAATAACTTGAAGACTTCCATTATATCAAAGCTCAGTTATTGTTTCTCAAAATGGTTCTTTTGCCTAATACAAATGTCCAAAATTGAAAGCAAAGGATAGATAACTTTAATTATCCACATAACCTGGCATCTGTGATAATGCCATTTGCCAGGAATTTTTCAAGGGATAAAATGGATATTATCATATGGAACCAAATTGTGTCGACCACAGTGTTCCTCATAATTAAAAAGATTGGTCACAGGTGTAAATTGTAGTACACGAGGAAAACAGGAAAAACCAGGTTTTTAGTCATTAAAGCAATGGTACAGAAGATAGGATCCGAGTGGGTATGCATTACAAAGGAAAAACAGCTGCACACCTGCTTTATGCTTGATGTGCATCATGAGTATATTTGATGCTCAATTAAATCATCATAATTATAATTTAGGGTGCCACCCTCAAGAAAGAATATCTTAACTTTAATTATCTGTCCAGGAGTTACTACTCTGTTTTGCATAGATATGAGCAATCATGTTTAGTCATAACACAACAAACCAAGTTTTAAAACTGCCTTGAAGACATTTTTTAAAATAAATAAAGCAGCCATTCATGCAATGTAATGTTTAACTACTGTTATTTTTATAGGAAGTTCTTACATTGATTATATGTGTATAATTATATATATATTAGTTTATATATAATATGTATGATATTAGATTATGCGTGCATGTGTGTGTAAAATTATCTTATGTCAGAGGTAATGATGAATAGAAGAGGGGATTCACCATTGCAGAAATTTTCATTTCATAGAAAAAAGAATTTGAGCAATGTGTTCATGAAGTATGTTTACTATTACTTTAACATTTTATTAGAGGTTGTGAATGATTTACAAGTATTTTTTTGTTGAGTTTTTTTATTGTTATGTTACATTAATCACCATACATTACATCATTAGTTTTTGATGTAGTGTTCCATGATTCATTGTTTGCATATAACACCCAGTGCTCCATTCAGTACGTGCCCTGTTTAATACCCACCACCAGGCTAACCCATCCCCCCACCCCCCTACCCTCTAGAACCCTCAGTTTGAAGCCCTAAAGAAAGGAAACTTACTTAATTTAGGGAGAAATTAGGCCCTTTAGGGCTTCACCGTATACCAGCTATGCAACTTGGCTAAGTTCTTCAACCTCTATGGCCTTAGTTTTTCATTCATAAAATGAGAATGATAATGATACCTATTTACTTTAAGGAGTAAATTAGTAAATAAATGTATATTTCCTAGAGCAATCCTTAGCACATAGCAAGAGATCAATAAATGTAGCTACAGTTTTGAAGATAAAACCAAGAAATGGGAAGGCTAAATTATTTATCCAAAGTGCATACTAAAACAAGACAGGTTAAAACAATATTCAAATTAGAGTTTATAACTTATAGGCTGATTATACTAAAGCTAATTATATGATGCTGTGTTTTTGTTCTTAAATTTTTTCCAAATGTTTTAAAAGTGAATTATTCACAAGAAGCTTCTACTAACAAAAAAGATAATGTTAACTAATAACAGAAAACTAACATATGAAAAGCAGTGACAAGTCTATGTTACCTTTAGTTATTTGACTTGACTTGAGTAGGGCTTTAGGCACTTTGTCACCACAGAGATCATGAAAAGAGGAAACTAGGATCCAGAAAGTTTAGTTTGCACTAAGTATTCCCTGATAGTGCAAACTTGGATGGATCTAGATACATATTCCTGATGTCAGCTTCTGTTTTTTTTTTTTTTTCCTGTTTACTATGGACTTCTCTGTTAACCCACACCACATCCCCACTAATGTCCCAGTGAAAAAATACACAACACACACCACACATGCACACACATACACAAACTTCTACACACATACGCAAGCACACATATCCCTCCCACACATATATACTTGCATTTATGGTGTTAGACTACTATATCTTTATGTCCTGAACTGCCTACTATTTCTCTTTTTACTAGGGATGTAGCTAACACCCAGATTGGTGGCTGAATCAGAACTAAAATAGAGTCCCCAGTGATTACCAAAATGTACCTTAAAGCAACTGCTTATAGCTTCCATTCCAAAAGGGAAATCATAAAAGATCAATGACAAGATCTCATTTCAGGTGATAAAGATGTGCTGATTTGTCCTCTACTCAAAATTAGAGCTCCTCCCTCACTCCAAACTGTTTAATCCTGCACATCAGAAATCCTCTTTAATTTTACACTAATAATAAATCATGTCTTTTAAAAACTAACATCAAATTATTTTTTTCTTCCTCAAGCAGATTTTTAACTCTCTCCATCATAAAATGTCGTCCCCACTATCATCTCTATTGCTTAAACCAAAGTACTTACAGTAGTCTATATTTATTTATTAAGATTGTCTCCCAGCACGTCTGTCTATTCAGCTTGTGTTATGGGTGTGGGGCATAAAAAGTGTTTTGAATGAAGGAATAAATGCATGAAAATATAAAAGTGAAATCAAAGAAACTATTCAATATAAAAAGTGTATGTTATGGAAAACTTCCCTCAATACAGCACATAAGTATTTAACCTCCAGCTTCTTCATATGTGAAAAGATAATGGTAACAATAAAAGTCCTGTAGGATAGTTGTACACAACAAAATAAGTGTCTATACACACACATGAGTTATTTTTATATCTACTTTCTATTAATCATTTAAAGGAGAGTTCTTTTCCCTTTAAAATATGGTTCTAAGTAATTCTACTTCTCCTGATTTCCACTGACTCTACCCTAAACCAAGATGTCAACTCTTTAATGACTGAGCATAAGTAGTCAGTCACATACTACTATGTTCTACTGTAGTTGAGTTGGGAATATCAGAAATTCTGGATACATACTTCTTTCTCACTAGAAATATTTTTAGTCACATTTAGCTTCCAATCTCTTCCCTCTTCTTATATTATTTCATACAAGGCTGTAATTAGTATTTACTGAATGAATCAGGTGTATTTCACTATAGTAAATTCTCTTAATCTCTTTTGTAAAATTTATCCTACAGTCAAAAACTGGATACCTTATGTGTTTCCTTGGAAGATGAATAATTTATCCATTCTACTTCCTCGATTTTTACCCCTCTCCAGGTGTGAGCTTCTCCTGAGATTTTATACTTGGGAAGACCAAGCCTTCTCCCCTGCTGCTTGACATTGTAATGAAGACATTTGGGGAAAGTCCTCCAAGAGAAAATGAAGAATTATTTATGTAACAATATGATCTCCCTTTTGAAACCCCCAGGAATATCTAAAATAGCATAATATTGTCTCACATTTCAAATAGATTAATTAAATTTAAAAGACTTGATTTGATGATGGCAATAATTATATTTGAATTAATGTTGCTTCTGTTATCTGAAGCCAGGGGTTCATAGACACTACATCATACAACTTCTGAGATATTTAACAGCAATGGGGCATATAAAAAATGCTTTTATTTAACTTTTAAAAATATGGCTTCCATTTTTATTTTAAACAAAAAATAATCTTGAAATATTTAACTTAAATTATACACACACACATATGGTGGAACTTCTAGAAATAGATGTAACTTAAATGGGCATTAACTAGCTAATTTATTAAAAGGACTTACACTTGCTCATTACACAAGAAGTACAAATATTTGAGAGTTTAAAAATAAACTAAAAAAATTTTTTTTGAAGATAGGCAGTTCTATTTGGTAAACAGTGTTCAAATGAAAGCTCTTAAGGAGGTGATTAATGTAATTTATCTATACATAAAACTGACACAGTGTTTTAGGCTTCTATATTTACCCTGAGGCATTGGTCTCATTAGGAAGGGAGAAAATAATGCCCTATATCTCAAGTTAATCCTTTGAGAGAGCAAGATCCTCAGAGAGAGGAATTGAAAGATTTTTAGATAATTTTTGTTTTATGGAGAGAAAATAGTTAAGTGCAGTTTTATATTCAAAGTTTAATTTCTGTTTGAATACTTTTGATTTTGTCAATATCTTCAATTAAGTCAAATAAGACTGGATTTTATATGAAGTCTTGTTATGTTTTTTTTACAAAGTATCATTAATAATAATAATAATAATAATAATAATAGCAAATCTGTGACTATGTCACTATAGAATATGAATAAATTCTGGATAATTCTAAATTTCCAGTCAATCACAGTTCTTTATTGTATTTCAGCAATTCAAAATTTATTTTGAATAAATTATTTGTTATTTTGTAAGCCAAAACACAAGAATAATTTGATATTTCATTAACTTGTATAACACCAGCTAAAAAATAAGTAAAATACTGACATATCAGGCTCATAACTCCTAATTACTTATTTAGCTTATACAAAAGGGGATGCTTGACTCCATATTAAAAAGAAATCTTAAGACCTCTCTCTGTCTTTGAAATCAAAAGCTCAGTTGAAATTTCTTTTGTTTTCCTTTCCAGGCTCATAAAAATGTATCCTTTATCTCCCTCCCTCCCTCCCATGACACAGCCCCAACAAATGTGAATACAATTAGTCACCTTTGGATTATGCCTAAAATGTTCCTGGCTTGTTCAATAAGGTTCAGTCATCACAATATGCACTAGATCATAATAATGAAAATTTCAATAATAATAATAAGCTGACATTTAATGAATGTTAAGCTTCAGGTACTTTGTGAACTGCTATATATTCATCACTCAGTTTTAATGGTCATAAAACTAATAATTGACAGCTCTGGTATTCAAAACTGGGTCTATCTCAACTACTATGTTACATTGCCTCTCTGTGTTACTTACGAATAAAACCCATTGCTAAATTGAAACCTATGAGAACTCAGATCTTGTCTGCTTCATCATTGTATTTTTCATGCCCTAGAAAATAGTGCAATGCTCAACAAATATTTGTAGAATGGATAAGAGTATCCGTTATACTAAGTCAAATTTTTTTTTTATCATACAAAAAGCCACGGTCACTATGTCCTATATAACCTAAAGCAGAAATCATGGTATTGTGGTGGCAGTCTTTTCATTTTTTTTTTCTTTTTCTTCTAATTAATCCCCTTTAACCAATCTTACTCCAGTATGACATTTTCTCCCAAGACTTCTCTTGCTTTTGTTGTACTGCTTCACCTTTGAGCAGATCTTCATTGCCTTGTGCTTCCTTATAGCCAGCCACTCTGTTTCTTTTTCTGGCAATTTATTCGCAGAGATCTGTCATCCTTTACAAGTCAGTTACCATTTAGCTTTCTTTGTAAAAGAAATACAGAAAATAATATATTTAGATTTTTTTAAATACTTTTTTTTACCTGAAAGGGTATAGCAGTCTCTTTGTTCACTGAAGAATGGACTGACAAAGCCCATGTTATCCACTGTCCACAACTAAAGAACTGTGCCTAGATTTCCTTTGTGGGAAGAATTAGTAGGGAGAACATATGGACAAGACAAGATTTCCTATGCAGTGAGCATGTGGGGGTAGAATATGGCATCTTTGAGCATAATTATCCTCTATAATGATCAGAAACCTTTGCCTAAAAGTTCTTTTATTTCTCATTTTTCTCTGTTTTCCTCTTTCTTCCTTCTTATCCTCTCTTCTTGCTTCTAGTTTCTTTGTTTCTTCTGACTCCCTGGAGAAATAACCACGGATCATTCTCTCTCTCTCTCTCTCTCTCTCTCTCGTCTTTCACTATTTTTAGTCTACTTTGAAGAACTTTTAGACTTACCAAAAAAAACACAAAAAAAACAAAACAACATCCCACAGAATAAATCTGATTAATGTTACTAAATGGCTTTATGAATGGCAATTGGGTTGTATTACATAATTCATGTAAGAGAATGAAAACATTTTTTCATTACATATCAATGATTAAGACCAAAATTCAAATATTTGCAAAAGAAGTCACCAAGTGACCAAAATTCACTTAGGCTTTTTATTAAATCTTATTAACAAAAAGTATTTATCTGTCTACTGGTCTATGACCTTTGTTCTATAACAAGCTTCAAAATTATGTCCCAGAACTTAATAAGATTCCTTTACCCTACACTCTTAATGGAGTCTCTTCTCTTTACTAAACTACACACTGAGAATCCTGTTGATTCATATTTTCCAAGCCCACCAATATTTATAACATTAGGAAAAAAACCTTTCTGTCTACCCCATCTCCAGTGAGATTAGGGTTGTCATCAAGGGGATACAATGCAGAGCGCCAGAGGTATCTGACAAGACTTTTTGTAAACATGTTATATGAAATAAAATTACCTTCTATTCCTGGTTTGCCAGGAATATTTCCTTTCTTTTTTTTTCTTAAATGACTGTTGATTTCTTTGAAAAGTTCTTAAAATTCTGTGCCAAGAATAAGAGATTATTATTTATGGCTTTTTTTCTTTAGTCTATTGGTTTGGTGCATTACAGTTATAGGTTTTCTTATGCCATCGTATGCTTGCATTCCTAAGTTGAACCTAATATAATTATGATACACACACATACTCACAAAGTTGAATAAGGACTGATGACATTTTTAAAGGAAGTTTGCACACAAGCATCAAAAATTAGATTGTCTAGGCAGAATAACGGCCCCCCGCTTCAAAGATATCCACACCCTAATCCTCAGAACATGTGAATATGTTACTTCATACCAAAGTCTCTTTGCAAGTGTGACTAGGTTAAGGATCTTGAAATGGATTATCCAAGTAGGCTCAATCTAATCAAATGGGTTCTTTTTTTACTTTAAGTAAAATTTTATTGAATAAAAACATGTATGCAGAAAAGTACACACAGCCTTAGTGAATAGCAAGATGCATTTCTACAATGAGCACAAGGGTGTAACAACCATCCAGATCAGGAAGAAGTACTGAAAAGTAGTACTGAAAAGGTCTTGTCATAATCACTGTCTCTCACTAACCTTAATTTTCTTTTTGAAGATAACCAGTGTTCTGATTCTAAACAGCATAAATTAGTTTTGCCTGGTTTTCAACTTAATATATATGGAAACAGACTATTTATCCTTTCACATTTGGCTTCTTTCATTCAACATTATTTTTGTGAGATTCGTGTTCCATATAGTAATCAAATGGGTTCTTAAAAGTGGAGGAACTTTCTCAGTTATGGTCAGAGGGAAATGTGACAATGGGAGAATAGTCAGAAAGAAGCAACCTGCAAGCTTTGTAAATGGAGGAGGGAGACTAGGACCCAAAGTATGTGGAAGAACTTCTAGAAGCAGAAAAAGGCAAGGGAACAGATTCTCTTCTAGAGCCTCCAGAAAGGAAGGTAGTCTTGAGACACTTTGATTTTAGCCAAGTTAGATCCATATTGGATTTGTGACCTATAGAAATTTTAGATACTAAATTACGTTAAACTGCTAAATTTGTGGTAATTTGTTACAGCAACATATACTAACACAAAGATTGATCTAAAAGTTTCCTATTTGACATGTCCTCTCCTAGTTCAGACAATCTGATAGTTTTGATCAAGTTTATTTTGGCCTTAAGAATTGTGTTGAAGTGATTTTCTTCTTTTTTTTCCTTAACAACTTTACAAACCCACATATAATACTAGCTGGAACATGAGTCATTGGTGCAAATAGATTTATTTACTAATTCAACTTCTTCTATGATTATCAGTTTATTAAGGAATCATATATTCTTGTGATTTATTTTTCTTAAGATGAAAGACCATATCATCTTTTTAAATACAATTTTTTCATGATTATTTTTCTGATTTTTCTCTTAATCATTCTTACTAGAAGCAAGTCAATTTTGTTATTTTTTTTAAGAACCAGCTTTTGGTTTTGATTATCCTCTCCAATGGTTCCTGGTATCGATCTCATTGAGAATTTATTTTTTCCTCCTACTTTCTTTATATTTATTCTGTTAAAATGTGTCTAGTTTCTTGAGATGAAGGCTAAATTCATTTATTTTCAAACTTTTTAAAACTAAGTAATGTTAATGCTATAAATTTATTTCTAATTACTACTTTCATTCCATTCCAGAATTTTGATATGTGGTGAATTCATTTCATTCCGTTGTAAATATTGTATTATTTCTACCATAATTTCTTCTTTTTTATTGGGATATAATTGATATATAATATTATATTAGTTTCAGGTGTAATGATTCGATATTTGTACATATTGTAAAATGATCACCACAATAAGATTAGTTAACATTTGAGGTGTCTAGCTGGCTCAGTCTGTAAAGCATGTGACTCTTGACCTTGGGGTCGTGAGTTTGAGCCCCATGTTGTGTGTGGAGATTACTTAAAAAAATAAGATATTAAAAGAAAGAAAGATTAGTTAACATTTACTCATGATATACTTATAGGCTATTTTCTTGTGATGAGGACTTTTAAGATCTACTATCTTAACAACTTTCACATATGCAATGCAGTATTGTTAACTATAGTCATTGTACTATACATTACATCTTCGTGACATATTTATTTTATAGCTAGAAGTTTGTACGTTTTGAACCTCTTTACCCATTTCATCTTACCCTCATCTCTGGCAACCACCAGTTTGTTCTCCATATCTATGAGTTTGTTTTTGTTTTTATTTTTGTTTTTTTAGATTCCATGTATAAGTGAGATCATATGATATTTGTCTTTCTCTGATTTATTTCATTTAGCATAATGCCTTCAAGATCAATTCATGTTGTTATAAGATTTTATTCTATCTTTATGGCTGAATAGTATTCATGTGTGTGTGTGTGTGTGTGTGTGTATCACATCTTCTTTATTCATTCATACATCAATGAGCACTTAGGTTGTTTCCATATCTTGTGTATTCTAAATAATGCTGCAATGAAAATGAGGGATCATCATTAGTTTTGTTTTTTTTTTCATTTTCTTCAGATAAATACCCAGAAGTGGAATTGCTGGATCCTATAATAGTTCTATTTTTAACTTTTTGAGGAACCTCCATACTGTTTTCCATACTGGCTGCACAATAATTTCTTCTTAACCCATGAGTCATGTGTGAGTAGATAGAAATATATGAGATTTTATAACTATTTAAAACATTTTTGCTTTGTGGCCAGATATTATGGACTGCACAATATCATTTTGAAATTTGTTGAAACTTGCTTTGCAACCTACAATATGGTCAATTTTTGTAAATGTTGTATGATGTTTTATAAATATTATAAATGTTAAAATCAATGTATATTCTGGATTTATTGTGAGTAGATTTCTCTATACATCTTTTAGATAAAACTTGCCAACATATTCTATATTTTTATTAGTTTTTGCCTTTCCTAATCCTCCATTTTATAAAAAAAGTATTGAAACTTTACTATAGTTATGCATTTTTTTCAATTTCTCCTTGTAATTCTATTTTTGCTTTTTGTAATGGAAGCTATACAGTTCACAAGGGTATTATCTTCCTGTTGTACTGTTCATTAGTGTACAGTGTTCTATTTATTTTTATTACCCTTTTTAATTTAAATGCTATTTTGCAAAAATTAGTATTTTTAGTCAAATATTCTTTTAGCTTGTAATATTTTAAAATTTTAGATTCAACTCTCTGTTTAAAACTTCAAAGAATAATGATATTTTAGTCTCACTATTGTGAGCATTTGAGGAGTGAGTTCTAGACCATCCCGCAGGCTTGCGCCATCCTATTATGTAGTTGTGGGCATGACTGAAACTGTGAAACTCTTACAATTCTTAAACTTTCTCATGGAAGAATGTGTTCCAGATTTCACTGAAAACAGACTATAAAACATAGATTTCATCACTCATTCTGTATAAATACTACATATTTACATCTCTATCCATCATCATCTCTTCTTCTAGACACCGAGGAAACTTGTCTTCTGTTTGAGGCAAATCCTCCCACCTGTGTTCTGGATACAGATCTGTATCACAAGGACATGCTCCTTTAGCTACTCACTCTGCTTTCTCTTATATGTTAAACTTCTCCCTAAGTGAGTTAGAGACTCACTTCTTCCCCAGTGGGATAAGAAAATCTCCCAGTATTGCAGATCCTCTACAGCTCTCCAGGAACCCCATATCTCCTATTATGTACTCTATACCCTAATATGTCCTCTCCTTTTACAGACAAGCTACTTCACTAGCTATAAGATACCACCTTTCAAATCTACAGAATATAAGTTTATATTTAAGAAAAAAAAAACACTGAAATTGTTTAGCCCAATTAACCTATATTTTTCTACTTCCAAATCCAATGCATTGTTAAGTTCTCATCAAGAAAGGTCTCTGAAATACTGATATCTTATTTTTCTCCCTTCACTTGGCCCTGAGATAACATTACTTTCTTAGTTTCCTGCTGCTTTGCTCTCCCTCAGCAGCACCACCATGACCACCCCTCAGTCAAATGTTATCCCACCATGTTCTGCCTTAGAGTTCTTATCTCATTTCATATACACATTTTGTTGATATAATTTTATTATATTAACTCTTGTTTACATTTTTATGAATTCTAAATCCGTACTTCTGGCTTAGTTCTCTCTTCCCAGTTTCTGGGGAAATACGTTGTTTATTTGACAAAGGATTAATGGCCCACATTTGCTGGACTACTTTTTATTTGTCATGAGGAAAAGTTTGAAAGAAAAATAAGGAAACAAAGTTTGCTGTCAGATTATGGCAGATCATGCCAGTGAAGAAATTTGAAGGCTACTAAATACGTAATGAAAAATCATCAAAAATTTCAAATGAAGATACTTACTTGATAGATAATATGCTCTAGAAAAAGTATAAGTTTATAGTGGACAAATTAGAGAGAGAGAGAAGAAGAAGAAAGATGGGGAAACATTAGGGCACAAAATTAGCATAAAAAAATCAGTGACCTAAAGTGGAATGGGAAGGGAAGAAATGTAAAGTGAGGTAAAGATTCTAAAGAGTTTATAAAACACAATATATGATGATTTGTGAATGTTGGAGTGTGAGTAAAAAAGAAAAGAAGGACTTGGCAAAACTGCTTAAATATTCACTCTGGCTGAATAGGAAAAGAACACTCCAATAGGAAAAAAGGGTTGGTTCATTTTATCTCATATTTAAAGGCATCCATTACCCATCTCTGTGAAAAAAAAATCTGCAAGAAATTATAAAACTAATTCTGATATTCACGAAAGAAGTTATACAAGAAACAAAAATTAGGAGATTACTAAAGCTGATGGTGGATGTTCTATAAATGGAAAAGGTCCTCTAGAGAGGGTATCTTAGACCAAGTAGAATCCTAGACAGTGACTGCATTTGTGTAGGGAAAAAAAAGGCATTGCTATGGGCAAAAACATTGCAGCAATCACAAAAAAAAAGGAACATAGCATCAGGCAAACTAAGAGAAGAGAGAATTTCAGGAAGAAGAGTATGAACAACAAGGATAAAAGTTGTAGAAAAATCAGTATATAGGAGGTTTAAAAAAAGGGCTTTGGGAATAAAACTATTTGCATAATACTGAGTACCATAGTAACATTTGTTCAAAAACACATATATTGAAGTTTCACAAAAGTAAAGCAGCATCTCTTCCTGATTGAGGGCTATCGCCATGGCATGCAAAGGACAATCAAAAGGTACTATGTTTTCTATTTGAAAGAAACAGTAGGCACTGGAAAGTTTACTGCAAGTTTACTGCCCTCAAAGGTATCCTATTTGGAGAGAAACAGCTACTATTATTTTAGGGAGAAATAGCTATGTAACTGAATCTGTGCACTAAAGCATACCCTTTATGTACTGTGGAAAAAAAAAAAAAACACTGTAAGTTTTGTGAAAAAAAATATTTTCAGTAAGAAAAAGTCTGAGTCATTAATATTAGACATGAATCTTAAAAATGAGTAGAGTGAAGCTTAGAACTGCTTAGATATGGGGAGTAACAGGGCTGAATAGGTAGCTACAAGCCAGATCATGAAAAGCTTTGTATATTATCCCCTGTGAATTATTATAGCATCTTAACAAGAGGGACCATTTTCCAGAGAATATTTTAAAATATTAACAATTATCCCTATATTTCTTTCTCCCAATAGTCTTGTCCCTATTCATGCAGAATGCTATTCTGTACAAATTGCCAAAATAAAGGAAGGTAACCTCATTTTCTAGGTAGATAACCAGGGAAGGAACAATATTCCGGAAATAGAAAATGCTGCTTGATGTGCTTCTGAGACAGGGCCTTGGACAGCCTTCCTGAGGATCTCTGTCCTCCTGCCTGACTGCAGAGCAGCAGAATGATTTCTGAGCTTGCAAGAATAGACAGCCGATATACAGAGTGCTGCAAGACCTGAAAGTACCTTGTAGACAGGATCCTGAGGCATCTCCAAAGACTCCTGTCTAGACAAATGACACATAAGACTAGATGCTCCCCACATTTAGTAGTTTGACTCTATGTAAGCTATGTCAACTTCTACAACTCAGCTTGCTCTTTTCATTCAAATTACAAACAGCGTCAGTTCTCTCAAATTGTACAAATACAACAACAACACACGAATCCTTCCTTTGATTCTATATTTTCTTGAAAGAGTAGGCTAGGTTTAGTTTTTTTTTTTTCAATTCACTAATATGTTATTCTGCAGTTAATTAATATTAGAAGCAAGAAGGAGGTCTTTCATAAAGAAGGGACTATTCCAGCAGAGCTTAATTGGATGACTATCTGAGAAAGATTATGTTTTGGCTTACTGAAAAGAAAAATGGATATCAAAATATCTCTCCTTATATAGTATATATCCATCTTTATTGTTTGTCGGTGCAATGATAAATTATTTATGTGAGAAATTACATAGAGCAGTGATTAAAAGCCAAATCAAACATCTCAGAGTTAGTACTGAAGAGGCACTCTCTGTTAAAGATGGCCTAATATTAAAATGAAAATGTCTTTGACACATTAGGAAAACTTTTGATGACTCTTTTCCTTTTTATATCTCCCTTCACATCTGAAGATATAGTGTAAGTTGATAATACATGATAAAATGACCTTCACAAATCTAAAATAATGACTGCCCAGAACGGGTCATGGTATTATAGATTACCCAATGAATAATGACTAGTTTTAATGAAAAGGCATAGTGAAACTTATTTGACCCTGCCACTTCTATATGTCCTTCTAAAGGGTCATAATAATATCCCAGTCCATTCATTCCCCATGACTTAATGATTTCTGATTTAGCCAGTCTAGACCTGCAAAGGAAAAGAAAAAAATCTCTAGAAAATTTAATCCTAGTTAATAAAACTAGTTAAATAATAAGACAAAGTAGTAAAATTTCAGTGACAATATTTAAATTAGAATCTGATTTATCTGTACTACCAGCCACAGATGGAAAGTGAGAGCATGTAGGTGTATTATTTTAACAAAAAAATATGTTGAAGGAAAATATTAGAATAACTTTCTTTCCCCTAGAAAACATTTTAAAAAATGAAATTTAAGAATTTAGAAGCTGAGACATTTAAACAAACTATATAATCTGTTTGAGAGAGAGATATGTGTAGTACTAAATAATCAATGGACATTTGAATGTTTCAATTTAATAAAACATTTATTTGAAGGAATTGACTATAGTTTGAGACTAAGGGATCATGTAAGTTTTACCATAGTCAAAGATATTAATGAAATTTAAAGTTGTAGCAGTAATACCATTAAAATAAAAATTGATAAATTAAGATGAGCATATTTCACATGAATACTTTTTATACAGTGCCCTAAAAGTTAACCAATTGTATCAGATAAATTCCATGTGCATGATTTGCCTCAGTTAAAGTGCTAAAGTAGACTGAGGCTAACTTCCCTTCTGAAAGGAGTTAATATTTTTTTCATTTTTGCTACAATAAAGACTCATATTTTAGCTTTCAATGTCATATTGCCAATACCCAATTTTTATTGTCACCTCTACTATAAAGCATGTCCTCTTTTTGTCAAGCTCAGAAGGGCACTGTGATGA
Organism: Mirounga leonina; assembly: GCF_011800145.1. NCBI lineage: Eukaryota > Metazoa > Chordata > Mammalia > Carnivora > Phocidae > Mirounga > Mirounga leonina. Next base: position 55,255,977 of record NW_023270825.1, on the reverse strand, counting down.
ACCTTGCATTGCATTGGCTCATGATCATTTTCCTGTCAACATCTATCACAATACTGCAGAAAGAGCGTCTTTTCTACAGTTACTTCAATGAAGCTATTATATGATCAACACTTACTATGCCTGAACATCACTGCTTAAAACTGCATTTATCAGGAAAACAAAAAAAGAAAGTCTTGCCTGTTTTCATTAATGATGAAGTATATGATGTATATAGGTATGAAGCAATAAGATGTATATGCCAAGTAATTATTTTCCAAAAGAATCCCACATTTAAAAGCAAATTTGCTGAATTATCCAAAAGTATCAATAAACAGTGAGGATAAAACAAATGTGGGTCAACTTTAAACCTGAGTCTAAATGTTGCTTGATAGCTCCATAAAGCCCGTGGGATTTTATGTCTTCAAAGGAAGCTGATGTTCTGAGGAATTTAATGGGGAAGTTGATGGAGAAAAATCAACAAGGTTATGAACTGCAAATAGACCAGATGAACAAACTCCATACGGTGGAACTACTAAGAGATTACACTCTAGGGGCGCCTGGGTGGCTCAGTCGTTAGGCGTCTGCCTTCGGCTCAGGTCATGGTCCCAGGGTCCTGGGATCAAGCCCCGCATCGGGCTCCCTGCTCAGCGGGAAGCCTGCTTCTCCCTCTCCCACTCCCCCTGCTTGTGTTCCCTCTCTCGCTGTGTCTCTCTCTGTCAAATAAATAAATAAAATCTAAAAAAAAAAAAAAAAAAAGAGAGAGATTACACTCTAAGAAAACTGAAAGACTAGTCTGTGAAACGTGGTCAACTTGCCAAGCAAATATTCTGTGGCACAGATATGGAAAATCAGGGTCATTCCCTCTCCACCTCTCATTTTTTCGATGACCTGAAAATGCTCAGTCTTAAGATTGGACTGCCCTGGGTTCAGTTTTGTGCTCTGCTGCTTTCTTACTAGCAATGTGACACTGTGACTATAATTTATATTGCTTATCCTTCAGTTTCATCATTTTTCAAATGATGCAAGCTTGGTAGGCGGATTAGAGCAATTTTTACAAACTATATAACATCATTTCTGGTTATTTTTAACTTATTACAATGATAAAAACGAACATGAAGATAGTTTAAATAATAATGAGGCTAGTTTAACAATTCCAGTCTCATATCAGAAAGCCCCATTTGATCTTAAAGGTACATCAAACATGAAGAACCATTTAGACACCGTCTCTGAGGTTATGCTGGGTAGAGAGCTTTCTAAATGGCCTATTTCCTAAATGGAAACTGTTTCTTCAAGATTAGACAAAAATGCCTCTTACCTCCATGTAGAGAGGAATTTTTTTTGTGTGTTTATGTAGCAGTTACATTTCCCATGTAAAAGTGAGCGCAATTTCAGCTTCACAAAGCATAGGAAGAGACCAAAGACAACTAAAAAAGAAACAATTCCAATTAAAGAAACAGGAGTTGTTTTTGTCTTAAAACAACTAAAACCCAACTCAAGTAACTTTGGAATTGACTATTTCAAAATGGTGTTAGTGGCAGCTACCACTGAATAGAGAGACGTGGACCCTAGCAAACCCCTCTGTTTTTGTGATCCATATGTCTCTTTGTCAATCTCTTATTTTCCATTTGGTTTTCTCCATAGAACTAGAATCATGCCTACAAACAGCCCTGGGCTGAAATATGTCTAGCAACACAACACAGGAAAAAACACCCATCTCCAGTATAGAAACTCCTAAGGACAGTTTCTTAATGCCCTAAGTTATATTAATTCACCAGCCCTAGAACAATGATCACAACCAGGTATTGGAAATACCAGAAATGTCCCAGGTTGGGGTCATTTGACTATCACTGTGAGTGATTACGAATCTAAATTTTTCACCTTCTAATAGAAAAAAGTTTGATCTGAAAGCCTCATTGCCCTGGGGTGTAAAGTACTAGTACCAACAAGCAGGAGAAATATATATATACTGTAAAAGGAGCATAAAATGTTGTATATTATGCATACATTAGCATATATTAATATAGATGTATATATTAGAGTAAAAATCCCTTTTTATGCCAATGTTCAGCAAAGAATATATTCTTGTCCTTCAAACTATAGACAGTGAAAAACAATATAACATAAAAGGATGATCGTGAAAGGACAGTGGGAGTAATAAAGAGAACAAGGAGGGTTAAGGCAGAAAAGAAACAAGATTAATGTTAAATTCAAGGTAGACATTCTTTCCTAACAACTATTTATATCTCTGTGCATTTTATATGTGTATAGTTTATAAATTGTCTAAATTACTTTTTCAACACACTTATATAAGTTACCCTTAAATCAAATTTAACTCACTCAAATTTAATAATCCTTTTCATAAATTACCTTAAAGAATCCCCATACATGCTTATTCTCATAGGGTCAATGATGTATCGACTAGTCAAATGCTATACTACATACACATTATTATTAATTAAGGTATGTTCGGCCACAAATAAAAAACATTATAAACAGTGGCTTAGAAAAAATAAGTCTATTTGTTTTGTACAACAAGAAGGTCATGGTTGGACAGTGCACATTGGTATGGAAGCTCATCCACGTCCCCAGGCACCTGTGTCCCTTCCTTTGTTCTGCCCGATCACGTTTGGCTCGTGGCAGTCACATTTCCAGGTATCCAGTTTTCATTTCAAAACAGAAAAAGTATAAAAGGAAAAGGATGAAGAACAAATAAATAGAGGCAAACATGTTGTATTTCTTTTCATAAAAACTTTCCTGGAAGTCTAACCCAGCAACTTCTTGAAATCCATTGGCCAAAACTGCCTCATAATTGCCTTCTGTGGCCTCAAATTAATGTGAGAAGATAAATATTTTTAATTAGCACATTTTCACCCAATGAAACTAATTTCACTCTATGAAATTAGTTAGAGTTCTAACTAGTAAGGAAAGAGAGAATGTCAGTTGAATAAGCAACTACTTATACTGAGAGTGTTATCATGATAAAACCATGTCATCTATATATTTACATCCCACGCAGGCATTCTACACATCTGGTGTTAGAAGTGAAAATAATAATCAAAAACCATGAGAGCTACAGCTAGCGAAAGTCTGAAATTAAAAAAAAAAAAAAAGTTCCAGTCACCATGGCCAAGTTAAAGAGTGTCTGAAGAAGTTTTCAATTTGTTATGCATCCCACATGCTTTTTTAAAATTCCATATAACTAAGTTATTATGTAGGCATATCTTTATTTAAAGACTAGAAAGCCAACTTTCATAGAGTTGAAGTGATTTTCCCAAGTTCCATAGATAGGACCAAGAATTTAACTGAGATATTTTACATTTCACATCTCCTTTTTATGTACCATGCTTTCCTATACATTCATGCCTTTAGGCTGAATGATTCTGCCTTTTGTTTCTCCCCGCACCTCCCCCTGGTGTATGTTGATGTTCCTTTCAACCAAAACGCAAACTTTAAAAAAAGAAGTATAGTTTAGGGGGTAACTCATTATTTAATTGGTTTTAGGCTTGAACTTTTGGAGAAATAAATCTGGAGAATCTTTAGTACACTGATTATTGCTAAAAATAATAATTATAAAAATAAATAATTAGATTGTTGATTAATTAATTAATTAATAGGTTACTTCTCTACAGTGCTAAGTGTAACTGGTAAAGACCACTTTTTAATCATACCAACACATGTATACCTTTAGTAGCAATAGGTTTTTTAAAAAGGTCAGTGATTACTGAAGTGATAGAGTTATAAATACACAAAAAGGTCTTTGATTAATTCTGACAAGAAAAGTGTTTCTGAATGAGAATGAAATCTTTGAAGAAATTCTTGAAGCAAAACACGAAAGTGCTTCAAGGTAATTAAAATTCAATTTTATTCCAGGTCTTTTATGTGGCTACAACTACAGAAATTCCATGGAAATCCAAAATTGTTAATGTAATATTTTCCATCAAAGAAATGACAGACCAGGACCTTTCATGGCATCATGAAATAATCAGAAAATGTTATATTTTGAAAAGAAAATAAGAAAACAGTCACTCTATTTACCACTCGCTGTAATCCCTGTTTTTTCGCTGGGTAATTTATGAGCAAATCATCCATGAATAATATTGACTGTAGATTGCTGCTATTGCCATGTAAATGCAAATTGTGTTTGATCCTCCTTACTGATGGAGTTTGAGAAAAAATTACTTGCCACATCAATGGCAATATATGAAGAACTAGAAGTTCGTGTTTTATCTGCTCTGATAAAGATCTCAAATTCAACATAGCAACTGCAGTTGGGGCCATCATCTGCTTAACTTTGTGGCAGTCCGCCTCTCTTTTTCAGGATCCATCTAGTTTCTCCTGGCCAAAATAAATTAAAAATAGATTAAACAGGGATATGATAGGGACCTCCACCTTTAAGTGTGTTACGGTGACGCTAATCTCTGAATTCCCTCCTTTCTGCAATGCTCTTTCTAATTACTGTATTGTCTGGGGTGGAAAAGGGCAGTTTCAGGATTTTCCTCTTAATCCTTCCTATTTTAAGCACACCTTTTTCTTCTTTCTTCCCATAGGTTTTACATGAGGTGCTAGATTTTCAGGCTCATGAACCCAGTTGTTCCTATCTCAGATCTAGGACATATGTAGTTCGTCTCCAATGATAGTTTCTGCAGGCTTTACAGTTAGACCCTTGGCCCTATTTTCTGGCACTTGCCTTTCAAATATTCCACTGTAGCCCACAGTTTTTATAAGATCTTAGAGTTGACAGTTGGCTGCCGTGGGCCCACTTTTTTATTTTTCCAAAGCTTCCAGCATTTGCAATGGCAGCCACCCTGATCTATGTGTCATAATTATCATTGTTCTGATACCTTCCAGTTACCATGTCTGTACCATTTCTTAACATCTCACCCTGCACCTGTAAACAGACCCAATTAGCCACAAGGTAAAACCTTGATAACTGTGATGCCACTATATGCAAAATATTATTACCACCTCATTTGGCATCAGAGAGAAGATCCTAATTGTCAAGTTACTGAAAAATCTGGCTCTAAATGTCATCCAAAGGGGCTGCTTTCTAGGCTCATCTTGATTCCAACCATCACAGCCTTAGTTTTTATATCAGTAGCACATGACAGAGCCTTTTCTGCTCTACCATATCAGGACTTGCAGTCCCAAATAACAGAAATGAGAAGAAAGAGAGACAAAAGAGAAAAGAGAATGACCATAGAAGGGAGTTTTGCCAAACTGAATACTGCTTAGTATCAAGTGCAACTAATTGCTTAAATTTCTGAACCATTGTCCTTCAGACTATATATATAGTTACTTCTCTGAATAATCTATTGGGGGAAGGAGTGAAAGACTTTTATTTACTAGCTTTCAAATTTCCTTTTGATCGATAGTTTGCTTCATTGAGTACTAAAATTCTCTTATAGTTTCTTACTATGAAACCGGAGGATTTCATAGCATCCTAGCACTTAATATCAACAGGAAGGCCTGAAGCAGGCAACATGGGTATGGGTGACTATTATTGGACTGTGCTTTCAGATAATCACTTGGGGCATATGCAAATTTTGTCACTACCCAGGGATAGAACTTGTGACCTAATGTCTTGGATCAAAGTGAAACCAAAGGCACCTAAAATGGGGCATAGAAATTCTGTAATAGCTAAAAAATTTGTCTTGAACATCAGCTAAACAAAGATGACTCCTACCTCTCAGCTTCTAGGCTTGCTTCCTTATTACAAAATTCATGTGTATTTGTAAATTTTTATACAAAAAAAAGTTAAAGAAACAAATAAATTTATCATAGTAAATTATGAGATTATTTTGATAAAGAAAATAATATGGTCTATCTGCCAAGGTACTCAAACTCCAAAGGCAATCAAATGATTAGATTATCAAACTTAGAATTTTAAGCTAAAATCATATTACTTATACAACATCATTTCACATAATCCATAATTTTTTCCATATAAACTGTGAATAATTTTTACAAAGGATTGATTTTTTAATAAAGTGAGCATTCCCAAAGAGACTTGCCACAACACTCATGCTATTCCATAAAGTGGTGAATCTTCTCATTGAATTATGTTTGCCTTTATATATTGATTTTACTCTATTTGTGTGTGTGCATGTACTGTGTGTCAGTGTGATAGGCTGATTTTGATCTTCATAACTGCATTTAAATTATATAGTTTGTATCTTTAGTGATCTCTTAGTTATGTTACCATTACCTGCAAAAAAATTCATTTTTTTGCTTTTATTCTTCATTTTACCTATTAATCTTTTTTCTAGGTTTTAGATATGCTCTTATGCTATGCTAGTAATCTTCATGTCAACTGTTTTCATTTCTCTTTTAGAATAATAAACCATGATATACATGTTTAACAATACAATTTGTAATATGTCTGTATGTTGATGCTCTAAATGTCCAAATTAAAGGCAAACATGTTGTTTTAGAGTAAATCTTCAGTAGAAATTTTAGTCTGTTGCATATCTTTAGAGAAGGTAATTAATACTCAGGTAAGAAATGTGTTTAGTTAAGCATATGTTTCCTGTCATAATTGACATTTGAAAGTAAATAGTCTATTTGAATATGAGTCCCTATGGTACAACTTTTAATATATTTTTTCTTCTGTCAAAAATCTTAACTTGCTTTGTAAATAACTTAGAGTGTAACTCAGACCATCAAGATGCATTTCCATAGATCTTTAAATCTAATTGTATTGCCCTTTAAAAAAAAATTTGTTTTTTAAAATAAGCTCTACACCCAGCGTGGAGCCTAACACAGTGCCTGAACTCACGACCCTGAGATCAAGACCAGAACTGAGACCAAGAGTCAGATGCTCAACTGACTGAGCCACCCAAGCACCCCTGTTTTGCCTTTTTTTGAACCAATTTTGCAAATAATATTCTATGATAAATAATGTTTCGTAATGTTTTTTAAATATAAGACTCCATAGAATAACCACGTTGCTTGATATGGAAATGGTGTTTTATTTTTTAATATTCTTTAGTATTCCTTTCAGAGGAACAATAGGGAATGATTTTTATGTCAAGGAAAGATTTCTTAATGCTAAGAGGAGCATTTACCTTAGGCTATAAGACATCTCAATATGTACTTATTCCTTCTTTCATTTATTCATTTTTAAAATAGTAACATAATATAAACTATGCAATGGACATTAGTAACATGGCAACTGAGCAATAACATCCCCAGAGACATGCCTTCTAACTTAACCCTGCAGTTTCTTTTTTTTTTTTTTTAAGATTTTTTTTTTTTATTTATTCATTTGAGACACAGAGATACAGAGAGAGAGAGAGAGCATGAGCAGTGGGAGAGGCAGAGGGAGAGGGAGAAGCAGACTCCCGGCCGAGCCAGGAGCCCGATGTGGGGCTCGATCCCAGGACCCCGGGATCACGACCTGAGCCGAAGGCAGATGCTTAACCATCTGAGCCACCCAGGCGCCCAACCCTGCAGTTTCTAAGAGCTTCCCTTGGCTATGAATATAAGCTCACCCCCCAAAATTTTTGGTTGCAACAGACTGTGTTCACAGGTTTTATATCTTTTAAATCTATCATTTATTCTCACCTGAATTTGTTAATGTATGCATCTATTTATAGAGAGTCCTAAAAAGGTAGAGCTGATTTTAGCTACTGATAAAAAAAAATAATAATTTTGCCCCAGTAATTATAGAGGACTCTTCTGATAGAAAATAGCTACCCAGGGCACCTGGGTGGCTCAGTTGGTTAAGCGACTGCCTTCGGCTCAGGTCATGATCCTGGAGTCCCGGAATCGAGTCCCGCATCGGTCTCCCTGCTCGGCGGGGAGTCTGCTTCTCCCTCTGACCCTCCTCCCTCTCATGCTCTCTGTCTCTCATTCTCTCTCTCTCAAATAAATAAAAATAAAATCTTTAAAAAAAAAAAAAGAAAGAAAATAGCTACCCAAATTTAAATGATTAATTGAAGTTCACAAAGAAATAGTGAACAGTACTGAATTTACAAGAGATAGCAACATTAAAACTAATTTTCTGAAAAAATAGTTAAGAGCTGATTGACAGGTAAGGGCCTTTTAATATATAATAGCTACAGCTATTTGCAGCCTCTTATTTTGTAGATATGTTGTGTTTTTGCTAATGAGGGATATAACTATTGGCTCTTTTTGTTAGTGTTTGTTTTTGTTTTAGGGAAAAAAAAAAAAAAACAGGAAGAAGATAAAGGAATGTGAAGGGATAGAGCATTCAATCCTCCTCTGCCCAAACACAACCAGACTATTAATTTTGTATCACTAAAGAAGAAAGGTTGGAAGAAAACATCTGAAAAAGTTTGCTGACCTGCTAGGTGTCAAGGTGGCTAATTAAGACAATTGGGACAAACCAAAAGCAAAAAGTAACAATCAAGACTATACACATTTATTGTGATGGTGCAGGTAAAAGGCAAAGGAAAAGAAATGTTCCATTTTTTCTCCCCACAGAACACCATCAGGTATGGGTCAATTTGATGACATTCAGAGCAGGCATGGAAAATGTCACTGCAGAAGAACCTTGACCAAGAACCTTGCTGCTTTATGGAGCTGGAGAAGCTGGGAAGACTGCAAAGAGGGACGCCTAGGAGTGGCAAAGTACAGTCAGAATGGAGAAAAATGTCTTAAGGCCACACAACAGAGAGGTCTAGGCAGAGTTGCTGCAAAGTGCCTCGGTCAAGGCCTCCTGATAAGGAAGCCTTTGGAAATCAGTTGCTTGAGATAGAAATGCTCACTTCTGTATAAGCATGGCAGACCAGAGGTGGGGCAGACAGCCTGGGCCCTTGCTGCAGCTCCCTGAAGAGACTGCACTGCACTTGCTATGAACCAAGTCTGAGTGGGGGAAGGCAGTTTTTCCTCCTGAAGCCTGTCAGACAAAGGCTTTGTAATTAGCTGTGGTCAGGCCTGAAACATCATACATATGATCTTGGCCTGGACCCAAACTCAGGAAAGTTCTTGCCACCAGAGATTATGTGATACTCTGGGAACAATAATTATGCTTCAGCTTCCTGGAGGCAAGTGAATCACAGACATGAAAGAGTCATTTTCTCACCCCCTACAATTTGGCAAAATATAAAATGAGGATGGTCATCGAACTGGCACCCAGGAGAACATTATCCTTATTAAGGGCTCCAAGAAGGGTGCCTCCTTAGCGCAGTAGGCAGCGCATCAGTCTCATATTAAGGGCTCCGACAAAGGTAGTACTGATGCATCAATTATCATTGGAAGCCCCCAAAGAGCAGCTGAAAAACGAGTAAAAATGTTCTGCACACAGGTGAGATTCTGGGGACAGAATCTCTAAAACAACTTTAAGGAAAAGCTTGTATAGGTTAACTTGATCCCAAGTATGGATGCTTGTTTTAAGTACTGGTGGGACTCAGAAAAATGGTCTCAGACGATAGCTTTCTGTGTGAATTCAAAGAACCATTTCCATTAACTGCAATACTTAATGCCCACAAGCCACTTGAGTATATTCCTCAACTGATAATTGGGGGTGGGAAGAGCATTCTCATTTTATGGAACAACTACTGCCTGGGCAATTCAACTAAAATCTTTAGTTACGTTAAAGCCAGTAGGTACGAGAAAGTGACCAAAATAGCTTCCTTTTAGGTCTCTTTTGCCTTAATCCACAAAATGTTGGACTATAAGGCATAAACCTGGACAAATTTATTTCTCCACTTTTGGTGTGGCAGAAGTAGTGGCATCTGTTCTCAAACTCCCTACCTGAACCACAGGTATCAGGGTGCTTGACAAACCCAGATCAAAAGATAGGGGTGAATATATTGAGAAAACTCATTCTCAAGATCTGAAGTAGAGCAGAAGTTGAAGGATCTGCCCTCAAGGACTCCCATCCCATCACGTGTGGTTAGATAAAACCAGAACAGACACAAAAATGTATGAAACTCTAGACGTGCTTGGAAGTCCTAGAAAATGCCTGGAGTTCCCCCTAGTCAAGATGGGGGACTGGGAACATTTACAAATTGGGATAACCTAGAAGACATGCTGAGGTCATAAATAACCCCCAAATCTTAGTGAATTAGTACAATAAAAGTTTATTTTTAGTTTATGCCAAGTTGGCTGAGGCTCTGAGCAACAATCCAGAACAACTGTTCTCTTTGTAGCAACTCAGCAATCCAGGTTAATGACGTCCCCAACACTTTCTAGCTGCTCTATCTGGAACACATATTCTCTCCAATCTATGTGGAAGAGAAAAACAGTGCTGCAATGTCTCCCTGCAGTAATTAAAGGCTTTGGCCCTGAAATGACCCATTACATTCATTCACAAAGACTTTGCCAATTCTAGTCACATGACACTGTCTAACTACAATGAGAAGTCATGGCTGAACAGTGGAAGTATCTAAGGCAGAGTTTCAAGCTGTGTGATATTGTAAATGTGACCTAATTGTACTCAGGGTAGTAGAGTTTGGAAATCTAATAGTAGGTATATCCTCCACACTAAAAAGATCAAAGGATGGGATGGAATAGAAATGATTCAACTGGTCTCAGGGTTCTTTCTCCACCAAATAGTTTTTTCTCCTGTCCACGTACATTAACATTTCTTACAATTTAAGATTATGGCACTAATGATTCCAGTTTTATATCCACTGCCCTAGTCGTCATTACTGAAGCAGAAATAAAAATATGTTTATGTCTACAGCGAACTGAGCTCCGGTGGACTCTTTGACAAAAATCAGAATTAGATTCTAGATGTTAACTCCCTTTCCCAACAAATATGGAATTTTCTTGTAAAGTTTAGAATTTTGTTGAGTTTTAATAATTGTCACCTTAACACCTAATAAACCAATGATCATTTTATATCCAACATTTCTACTACTCAGCTTTTTAATTTATTTTTATTAATGCAGGGAAGGTGATATGAACTGGAAAACCTGGAACAAATTATGGTCAGCTTAAAGACACCTGCTGTCAAGACTTTTAAAGGGGGCATTATTTATTAACTTAAATTTACTACTCCTGATTGGTTTTTGATATGTCATCATTCTTCCTTTCTTCCTTGAGGGGGGAATTTTTATGGAAGGTGTTACTGTGCAGCTGTTATTTCCTCTCACTAATAATTAGTTCATTGTAAAATTCAATCTGTTGTTACTTTAAGCCTCCCTATTTCCCTAAGTCAGCTGCCAAAAGCATTATGTAACTTACTTATTCATGTTTATTTTTAAAAATGGTGTGGAAGTATATTCTACCTGATATCAACACAATTCATTTTTATCTTTAATAAGTTTTATTTACGTGTCTTTTGCCTCACTCTAACTCATCCTTATGGTACATCACACTTGTTCAGTATTTTGGGGGATTTTTTTAGTTTTGTGCTTGTAAATATTAAATGTCTTCCTATACCTTCAGCTCTCTGTTCTCATCTGTTAAACATAATGTGCAGGGGCGCCTGGATGGTTCAGTCAGTTAAGTGTCCAGCTCAGGTCATGATCTCAGGGTCATGAGATTGAGCCCGGTGCCGGGCTTGAGATTCTCTCTCTCTTTCTCTGCCCCCCCCCACACTGTCTCTCTCTCTCTCTCAAATAAATAAATAAATAAATAAAATCTTAAAAAAAAACCAACATAGTGTACAATCTGGATTGTAGGAAAAACTAGACATGAGTGAGAGGTGACTGGGCAGGACAGCATAGAATAAATACAGTGTAGCCAGGAGAAAAATGGCTTGGGACCTGACTGGGCATCAAGACATAGATACACTCATTCCATTAGGCAAGAGGAGAGGCAATAATGTGCTATTCACATTTAATCCTTATTTCTAATACTCCAATCTTCTGATTATAATTATTTCTCTTCCTATCACAAACATGCAAAAATAATGTAATATTTTATCAAAAGTGACAAACAGCTAAGGATATTAAGTACACTAGAGGACATATGTGTATACATAGGACATGTGTATATACTCACTAGTACAACATGCCTAGAAACACACATGCCAAACACATAAATACCATCCACATACACATAGTCAAACACCACACACATAAAACCCATACCCACAACATACCACATATCCATCCGTATCACACATGCACACAACACAAACCACATTCTACATACTACTCACCGCACTCACATACACACCACCTTTCCTACCCCCACACACAGCACTCAACACTCTGACTCCTGAAATCCACAAACTTTACATCACTGGCACAATCATGTATAACGTATCATAGTCCCTTAAGATTCTTTCTTTGTTGAACATTTGTGTTAAAAAGAAAATTCTGTTGTTTCCTAATAACACCTATAAAGATAATTTATCTGTATGCCTTTGTTTTAAAAAACAGTTTTTCAATATTGTCTTTGGAATATTCCAAGGGTACAATATTTGTTTAAAAGAGTTTTAAAGAAAAAGTTAATTTTCTTTCCAACAGTTTTTATTCCTCAAAAAAAGCAATTAATTATGTCTAATATTGTTAAAAACATTAAAATAAAATGATGAAGTAATTAAATTAGTTCTTAACCTCATATATGACTTTTATCATAATACACTTTAGTATTAAGAATTATTGCACAAATAAGAGTTTTAAGAGATAATTATTCCCAATATTAAGTTAAAACCATTAACCGCTGTTATTGTGTCCAGCTCAGGTCATGTCTCTGTAGGTTTATTAATACGTAGTGATAAAAATGTAATCATGGACTTTTGGACATAGACATCTTTATTGCAAAGATGTTTCTTGAAAGCATATTTTATCCCTACCACTTGACCAAAGAATCAGAAAATATTAGAAAAGCAAAAAGATTGTGAGAGCCATGATCATTGAACAATAGATTTTGCCCAACCCTTACTATTTATCTTCTTCCCTCTCTTGGGGGAGAAAAATGGTGGTGAGAGAGATGAGGGAGAGAAGAAAGTAAGCAGGGATAGGGCACATGACAGATGTATTTTTTTTTTTTTTAAAGCATGAAAGACTTAGACTAAATTAAGGTGGGGAAAAGGCCTAAATTTAAACCACCTTGTCTCAGTGTATTATCTAGCAAAGCTAAATGCTTGAAATTATAGAAAAGTATTAACTGATATAGCAGTTCCTCTGGCACAGATATTTGTGCTTGCGCACATGCACACATGGACATGGACGTAGATAATTCCAAATGTAAGTAGAGAAGCAAAGGAATGTGATAGGCATGGTAAAGGGAAGAGAGAATAACTTAAAGGATATTTTTCTAAGGCCATTCATGACTACAATTCCCAGTTCCCTTCTACTGTGAGAAAAAAATCTTGTTTTCTAAGTTTATACAATATATACAACACACACACACACACACACACATATATTTTACTTTTATAGTTCTGACAAGGCATTACTCTCTCTGGTGCCATGTAGGTGGGCATATCAGAATAGCACAATTAATCCTGATGACCAAAGAAATGAAGATGTCTATGATAATCCATTTTCCCAATCTCAAAGCAACCCCAGATATTATTGAATTAGTTGATAGAGAAAAAAAAAATACCTGTGTTGTATAGTCTTGATATTGTTTCTCTGAATATGTGAGAATATATGGATGGACTATGAATTTTCCATGCCTGTCAGATATAACTGTAAGGAAAGTGGCCCCAACAATTTTATTTCAATTGCTGCCATTGTTTCCCCATTCCTTGGTTAATTTTCTATTTCATATACCATGTGCTTTGCTTAGGAGTTGAAGCTCTTCCACTACAAAAGCTGCCGAGGTCTATACTGGGGAATGTTGCACTGGCTGGAAAGTAAACATATAAAGGCAGGGCGTGGGAGAGAGTCCTAAGTTCTGAAATAAATGGTGAGAACTCACAGAGAAATACTCCTCCGATTAGCACCAAATTAAACCAATATAAATCTTACTTTTCAAAATATAAATGCAAGAACTTCAAAGAGAAGAGTAAATCAATCAGATCAAATTGCTGACCTAAGCAACACTTCTCAAGCATCTGACTTACTTCTGGGAGTTCATTATCTAACTCAGATATGGAAGAGCAGTAGACAAAGATAACTGCATGGCCAGTAGAGCAAATCCCTCTTCTAACTCAAATCGCTACTGAGGTTCACAATAAACCACCTGAGCTAAAAGTAGGAAAAAGTAACTGCTATTGAAACAAAACAAAACAAAACTCACTAGAATCAATCAGCATTCTGTAATAGGGCAGGATTTTGTTTCATCTGTACAATAATCTTAAGAAAACAGGTTGAGCTCAATTGATCATTGCATTGGAGAAAAGAAATTTTGAGTTTTATGTTTATGTTTTCTAGTTTGTTGCCTTGGAGAGCTCTGAATGGATAAAGGGACTTGCGGATGAGGAAGGCATTTGGGAAATTTTTCACAGGGCCATAAAATGAGGTAGGGACCTAGATAATTGACCACCAGTAAAGATGAATGTGCCTGAGAAATTTTAGGAAAAGTCATGAGGATGCTTGTTCAAATTGGTTACTCTTCTATGCTCTAATTTCCTTTCATTATAGCAAAAATTTCACGAAATTTTTGTTATCATATAACACATTGTTTAATGGTGATTTGGGAGATGGCATACAATCCGTATTCACACCCAGGTAAAGGGAACCAGGAAGAATAAGAGAATTCAAAGTGATTGATAAATGAACCTGAAGCAAACTTGTAGAACAAAATGCAATGGGTAGCTAACAAGAGAGGGTAAACATTTATAAAACAAGAATGTGTGGATTCTAGGAACCATTAAGGAAAGCCTGGGCTTTGAACAAGCCCATGGGATGAAAGCCCATGTTACTTTATTTGCATATATTAAAAGAAAGGGCCAACACCAGAGAAATAGGGTAGATGGATATTCACTGTTGGTCCTCTTATAAGAGACATCTCTGCCATCCACTGAAATCCATCTCCAATCCCTGGCATAGAGCTAGAATTTTTTCACCCTTCTTTGTAGTTATGTATGGCCATATGGAATTTTCTCTTACGGAATGTGGTTGGTAGTGATGTAAGCCAATTTCTGGCACAATAAAATCTAATATGTAGTTCCTCCATTTCTTTCCCCACCTGCCAGCTTCGTGCAAATAATTATGTGTTCTTAGGAGATGACATAGTCACAAAATATAAGATGCTTTAGTTACCAAATCACAACATGAAGGAAAGCTATGCCTCTGACCACTCAACTGATTGTATGGGTAAGAAATAAGTTCCTATTATATTAAACCACTAAAATATTGGGATGCAAAAGGGAAAAAAGAGAGAGAGAGAGAGAAATCAAGAAACAGACTCTTAATTATACAGAACAAACTGATAGTTACCAGAGGGGAGGAGGGTAGAGGAATGGGTTAAATAGATGATGGGGATTAAGGAGTGCCCTTGTTGTGATGAGCACCAGGTGATGCATGGAAGTGTTGAATCACTACATTGTACACCTGAAATCAATATTAAACTGTATGTTAACTAACCAGAATTAAAATAAAAACTTAAAAATATATATATTAAAAAATAAAATAAAATATTAGGATGCATTATTTTTCTGAGTCCATCTCTCCTAACTACCCTGTGCTACTTTGTTAGAAACTTGAGAAAGAAGAATGCTTACAAGGGTATAGGCATCTAACATATAGGAGGTTACTCTGATTTTGTGGTTTTGACACATTTCCAGAAATCCCATATATTCCTATTCTCCTTATTAATCCTCAAATAAATAATATGAACCTTGTGCTTTCTTGAGGCTGAAGATAAAAATTCCATGACAAAAAGTCATGTAATCAAATTTAATAGGTAGAAAGGTAATTAAACATAATACATTGTGATAAGAACTCTGATAGGAAAGGTAAGCCTTAAGGAAGAGAAGAGTTGGAAATGAGAGAGAGGTGCTATAACAGATGAATCCCGAGGGCTTGAATGTAAAGGGCATTCCAGACAGTGGGTGATGCAAGTGTGAAGGTCAAGAAAACAATAACAGAGCAGGGTATTTTCCAAAAACGGAAAGTAATTAAGAGCTTTAAGAATAGTATGTTCTGAAGTCAGAGAGAGATCCATCAGACTTCTTATGGGACCTAGGGATTATAAAACATGACTTAGTCTTGAAGGCTGCCGTAGGCATTGGAGAGTTTTAAGCAAAGAAGTGATGCTGTTGCATTTTCTGTGTAAGAAAGATCACTGGTGACCATAAAGAAGGTTAGATTAGAAGAGGACGGATAAGATTGGTGAGAGAGAATGCCAATTAGGAGGTTGTTGCATTAATCCAGACAAGAAATAATGAGGCCTGAGCTATGTCATGGTACTGGGGAGGGGAGAGAAGCAGTTTGGAGAGATGTTGAGGTATTTTCAGTAATTGGATATATCAGATTTGAATGCCAGCAGCTTATTTTTTAGATGCTACCTTATTTCCTTGCCAATACAATCTTCCCTGAGTCATTGCTGGAAGAAAAACATATCTGAGATGCAGTATCATTTGTGGCCAAGCCAACTTCTACTGGTTTTAAACACTAGATGGTGATAAATAATTGGATTAATTACTTCACTATGTTAGTGACCCAAAACAAAGCTGCCGCTGGTATATAAAAGCTGTCATGTATTCCCTTCAAAGAAATAAAAATAAGGAAAGTAAATTTGCTCTGAGAATTAAAACAGAATTTTCATAAAAGTGGTAAGACAAAGTCACCTTGGAAAGACAGAAGTATCTCAAGCCACCAAGATTTGACTGATACCACACTATTTTGTTCTGTATACCTCTGGTAACAAAGATCTATGTTTTGGTTCTAAAACTAGTTATATGAGGCTGCTAAATCTGAATTTACATCTAATGAGGCACTCCATTCTCAATTTCAGGTATTTGATCTATGGTTACACCCTAAGTTAGTTTAGGAAGTGTGGTTTTATTTTTTGCCTACTCTTCAGAACTTTCCATCCTGGTCACCCCAACTAAATATAAAATCTAAGTAAACTCAATGTTTTTACCATGCAAGCCTCAACTGAAAGATAAGTCCTAGAGACCCCACCAGCCCACCAGAGATTGCTCCCTCAAAGTCCCTCCTTTTAAAGAAATTATAGAGTGGCCAAATTTACTCATATGGTAATGTTTATGGCCAGATCCTTCCCTTGGGAAGTTCAGTAAGATAATAACAACCGTGAGACATCTGAGGACACAGCTAGCTTGTATTTCCTGTTGGTTACCTTCTTCCATTTTTAACCTTCTTCGAAAGCCTTCATAATTTAATAAAAGTAATTCCTTTCTAATTTGTATCTCTGCAGTGTTTAAGTGTACCTCTTCTTCTTCTTCTTCTTCTTCTTCTTCTTCTTCTTCTTCTTCTTCTTCTTCTTCTTCTTCTTCTTCTTCTT